>NC_059430.1:97241785-97554969 GCF_021028975.2 Sphaerodactylus townsendi | reverse complement strand
ATTAGGTTGTTCTACAGCCCACACTGTGGCAGACTATTGTAAGAGTACTCTTTTTTTTCATTCTGCCTACCTTCAAAGGAGCTGTGGGTGGTAGGCATAGTTCTCTGTCCTCTACATTTTATTCTCACAACCACCCTGTGGGGTAGGCTGCGGTGAGAGAGGGCAACTAACCCACAGACTCCTAGTCAGCTTTAGATCAGTGTGAGAGATTTTGCTCATGGTTCTAACCATTATACAGCAATGTCTCTAAGCACTACACTATTCCAAACTTCTGCCTTCTCTTCGCCTCCACAACTCCTAGCCATGTTAATAGAGTTGCCAACATCCAAAGAGATTTCCTGGGATTACACAGAGATCAGTTCACATAGAAAAAAACAGTCACTTTGGAAAAGTGGACTGTGTTCATTATATCCTATTAAAGTCCCTCTACTCCCCAAATCTCCTGGTAATTCCCAACCCAGAGCTAGAAATCCTAGTCATGTATGACTCTCTTCTTTCTTTGGCATTCTTCTACCAGCTCTTCTTTTCCAAGACTCCTACTTCTTCTCTGCCTCCCTCAGTCCCTTCTTCTGCCCCTCCTCTACTTTGGGTCATGAGCTGCTCAGGTAATGAGCGACAGAGACTCCATCACTATAGTATTCCTTGCTGGGTTAACATGGGTGTGTGGTGTCTATTTCCAATGGTCTTATGGTGACCCCAGAAAGGGGCTTTCAATGCAAATAAAAAGCAGAGGTGGTTTGTCATTGCCTTCCTCTGCATAGTCTTTCGGGTAGTTCCCAACCCAAGTACCGACTCTACTTAGCTTCCAAAAACTGATAAGATACCCTTCTATATCCCAAGTTCTCATACAAATAACGTTTTTTATAAAGGGCTGACTCCTGTCCTCTTGTCTCCTTGCTGTTACTAGCAGAAGATGGGTGACTGGGGCTTTCTGGAGAAGTTGCTGGACCAGGTGCAGGAGCACTCAACAGTCATAGGGAAGATCTGGCTGACGGTCCTCTTCATCTTCCGCATTCTCATCCTGGGTCTCGCTGGAGAATCTGTCTGGGGGGACGAGCAGTCGGACTTTGTCTGCAACACCAAGCAGCCTGGATGCACGAACGTGTGTTACGACAAAGCCTTCCCCATTTCTCACGTCCGTTACTGGGTGCTTCAGTTCCTCTTTGTCAGCACGCCCACCTTGGTCTACCTGGGGCACGTCATCTACCTCTCCCGGCGAGAGGAGAAGCTGAAGGAGCGGGAAAGTGAGCTGCGGGCCATGCAGTCCAAGGATTACAAGGTGGAGGCCACCCTCATGGCAATCGAGAAGAAGATGGCCAAGATCTCTGTGGCAGAGGATGGGAGGATTAGAATCCGTGGACCTCTGATGTGGACTTACATAATCAGTGTGGTGTTCAAGAGCGCCTTTGAGGCAGGTTTTCTCGTGGGCCAGTGGTACCTATATGGCTTCATTATGAATGCACGCTTTGTGTGTGAGGGACACCCATGCCCGCACCTGGTGGACTGTTTTGTCTCTCGCCCCACTGAGAAGACTATCTTCATCATCTTTATGCTTGTGGTAGGCATGATCTCCCTTGTCCTCAACCTTCTAGAGCTCTTCCACCTCTGCGGCAAGAGTCTACTCCACACTGTGAAGGAAGGTGGCTGCTGTTCCTCGTCTGCTCCCCCGCTGCCCTGCGATGCCAATGGCTACTCAACCAAGCTTTGTGAAATACCCAGCAGGCCATATCCAGACAAGCCCTACTTCTACCTCCCGATGGCTGAGAGACATAACCCACCCTACCAGGCCTACAACAAGCTGTCCAGTGAGCAGAACTGGGCCAATTTCAACACTGAAGAAACCTTGGCCTTGCGAGATGGGAAGAAGCCCCCTGATGTGTTTGCAACACAAGGTCCCGATGTCCACCTCCCTCAGGAGAGGCAGTCCAGTCGGCCAAGTAGCAGTGCATCCAAAAAACAATATGTCTAGCAAATGAGCCATCCACTTCCAATTCTGTTGCCTCGGTGGCAACTGGCGCTAGCTCGTGTTCTCCAATGGGCCTCCTTGTCAGCAGTTTCCAGAGGCTCTAGTGAACCGTGACTTGACGTTTTTGTTGGGGTCCTGCTTGGTTTGCATCCTGTTATCTTGCTGTATAGGTGGCAGCCAAGACTTCCTGGTGGACATGGATTACTGTTGTGTGGGCATGGGGCCTGCCACCTCCTGCAAGCCAGCGGAATGGGTGCTTAATGGGCATTAAGTCATCACTCAGGCAGAGTGCTACATGGTGACTCTTGAAAAGTTATCTTAGGGGAGGGAAGCAAGCGGGAGATGGCAGCCTCTCCCAATGGGTGGAGGGGGAAAATATCTCAGTTTGTGACACTTTGTAAGAGCTGGCCTCTCATCTGGAAGCCTGCTGGTGAGTTAGTTGGCAAAAGATCCACAGCCTGGGTTAGTTTTAACAAGCAAACTGAAGGGCACCAACTTCTTGGTCTGTCTCACGTGTCCTTGGACTGACTCTGAGGTGCCTTGGAAGGGGAAACTGCTTTTCTTGAACTCTTCTGGGTAATGGAAGCACCCCCAAACACACACACGTGCATTTCTAGAGCATGGGGCTGAGGAGAGATGCTGAATGCACATCTGGATGCAAACTTGTCCCTTGATGCTGACAGGCAGGGAAAGACCACCTCTGTTCTTCTGTGACTTTCCTGCCATGGCTGGTTTGTGGAAGGAAAAGTGTATAGCTTGTGCCACATAACTGGGGGTTTCCTTTAAGCATGTTTCTTGTTTATTATTAAAAAGGGTCACTTCTTTTCAAAAAATGTTCTCAAGATTTTGCCCTGGTTTATATTTTGAAGAATTACTGAAGATGTACCTGATAATACCAGAACTACCTACGTTCTAACTCCTGGAAGTGAATTCATTTTTTAAAAAGAGATTGTAAACACAGATTTTCAAGCTAGGTAAGACTCCAGGTGTGGTTTTTGTATGGGGGGGCTGTGTAAATGAGCATGTGGGGAGCCATACATTGGTTTATGCACCCCCTTTCCCCCCAGTTTCCTGGTTTACAGTGCAGCCAGATACTTTTTTTCAATATATTTGTGACCAAATATAGTAGGAATAGACTTAAACAAGGCTTAGTATCTGAAGACAGGTTTCTTTCAAATGTTTGCTTACAACAGGCACTTTCAGCAACTGTTGAAGTCTCCTCACACTTCTCCTTAAATATAAAACAAATAGTCACTCGGTTCCTTTTGTGGTGTTTTTCCTTTTGTGGTGTTTTTTGTGGTGTTCCTTTTGCGGTGTTTTTAATAGGGCATTTCACCCTGTAATGGGATGTCACAGTTGGTCTTCCTTTGAGGCTGATAGAGCAGTTTGCTAGTGATGGCCACCATCTAGGAGTATGCTTGGAAATCAAGAGACCTTTTCTTACTGGACATCTTCAACTCTCTCTCTCTCAACCTGCTTAATTGCATCGCTCCTTACGCTGAGCTCTGCTGTTAGTCGCATCTGCTTCTGCTTTCCCAAATTCATAGCTTCCAGGAAATAAACATTATCCAGTAACTCATTTTCCTTCACTTTTTTCGTAACTTCATTAGAACTTGCTTTCTGACCAACCTAGGTAGCATCAGAATTGAGTTACGGGTTCTGCAGCTGTCATGAGGTGAGTATGAATGCTTGCCCAAAGCACTAGATTGGATCCTGTGGATCTGTTCAGCAAATGGGGGCACCTTCCCTCCAGTGAAAGAGCTTCTCAGTGGAAGGCTTTTTGTGCTCCAGAAAAGCATTTCCATATGCAGAACTTATCTATAGAATGTAATCCAACTATTCTTATGCCTATCGTGTGCCAGGAAGACCCTGTTACGTGTGGTGTGCCCTGTTACAGAATAGAACAGTACTGTCAAGCACACCTTACTATGTTTAAAGTGTTAACACACATGTTTAGTGATGTCATTTTGTGTATGGCCCTGTCTTGATTTTGCATTTGTGAGCTTTTTTTTTTTGTTAATTTATTGAGAGCCAAGCTTTACCAGTAGATGAAAGTACATGCTGGATGTTTTGGAGCAGTTGTTGAGATATCATTTGAAAATTTAAGAAACTTTCCTGAAATTGCCTCCCAGTAGGAGTGGGATTGCTACTGCGGGAATAGATCTCCCAGATTCTTTAATTGTAAACCTGGGAAATCCCTGGATTAAATCAGTGGATGACACTGATTGAAAATCTTCTTTTCTACGGGAATAACATCGTATGCTTGGGAGTCTTGAAATATGGATAGTTAACCCATTATGTAGCATCAAACACTGTGGTGTGGGAAAGGGAATTCATCTCTGTTTGGGTAAACTGAGGGTTCCACTCCTCCAAGAATCTCTATTGAATAGTTCTTGACTGAAGCTCTGAAATCTCCATTTGTTAGTATACCTGTGAGTTTGATGGAAATTAAAGCAGTTTGAGGAGTAGGATTCCAATCTGTAATTCAGCCAGTTTGTATGAGGGTTTGGAATTCCATAGCAGGACCAAATGGCAGTTCTGGGGAGGGATCTGATATTTAAACATTGGATGAGTTTTCAAAATAAAAAGAAAACTGATAAAGCTTTGTGTTTTTAGAGTGGTCCTTAAGTTCTAGCTTGTGACACCAACTCTTCTCTGCTTGCTTGGGGTTGGAAGGGGGGGAGCAGGTTTTCTGAAGTTAGGCAAAGTTGGTCTCCATCCAAATTAATTCAGATCAGTTTAGTAACTTCCTTATAAACATTGGGGTGGTGAAAAGAAAAGCCCCACAAGGTGTTTACTCTTACCACCCTCTTATATAGTATGGCTGTCACTGTATAACCCCAACCCCAAATTTGCAGGTTCTGTTTCTTTTTCCCAGTGGGAAAATCCCTGCCCCCCTTCCCCCCCCCCCCAGCTACTGCCCCCAAGTCACAATACTGGGAGTCACAGAGTACTAGAGGATATATTAATTCATTACCAAGCTTGCAAACACTGCATTTGTCATTGATAAATGTTTTTGTTTGAGAACAAGGATGATGTATGGTTAATCTGAATTCAGATCCTGCGTAACCATGAAACTCCTTGTTTGACCTTGGCTAACTGCAGAATAAAGAAGAGCAGATTTTGCCAAAGTGGTTTTAAAAATAATTAAAATGAGGAAGAGCTTGGCTGTTTCTCAAATGGGGCTATTTAGCCAAAACAGCTTTTCTAGAAGTACCTTTCCTTCCTCCAAATATCCAGGTTTGTGTGCAACTCCATTCTGGTAAACGGTTTCCTTTGGATGGGCCCTTTTTTGCATTTCTGCCACTAGGCACCAAAGTTGACTGTTCATAGAACTATTTTTGAGGATCAGCTCATTTCATTCATAAATGCAAGCAGCAAAGTCTCCTTTGGTCTTTAACTCCCCAGTCCCTGTAATTACATTTTTTAGAACTTTCCTTGAGGGTCTTCTCCATCTGCCAGATGAACCATAGCACCCACCTTCCATACCCAAAGGGCCACATTGTCATGTGTGAAAAGAAATGACAGGCCACGTAGAAGACTTTAGCAAAACTTTTGGAACCTATTATTTCTGTGTGAGTCAGCAGATTTTAGGAGGAACTTTTTTTAAAAAAAGTGTAACATCTTCCCTGCTCAAGTCTAAAGAAAGTTTTCCCAATAGAATGTATGAACTGGTTCCCAATTTACTTGGGACAGTAAATCCTTGGGGGAAACCCTGCATGGACAGGCACTTCACACATCAACTTTGGTGGGATAAAATCCACTTAGCCAAATGATAACAGAGTGGCCAGGTTGCCTGGGATAGCCCGTGCACTCCTGCCCCCACGGCAGCTTGATGCAGCAGTGGAAGCAAAAATGGGGCAAGAGATAGTATTGTTTGATGCAGTGGCACCACTTATGAGAAATCTCCGGCTCAATAGATCTTCGGGGCCATGGAAAATGGGTCCAAATTGTTCTTTGGGTGGTAAAGGTTGCCGACCCCTGCCCTAAAGCATTGTTTAATGCGGTGATGTCCCCAGTGGAGGCATAGTGCCAATGGGACCGGGTGGGACGTGATGCCCTGGGAGTACAGCATGGCTAGGGTGTTCCGGGGGCATGGTATGGTGTTCCAGGGCAGGGAGGGGCACAGTGTGCATACACGCCCTGGGTGGAGTTCCCCTTGTTCCGCCCCTGGTCCCCAGTATGTCCTACTCCTCCAAACTTCTGGCAACCCTACATGGTAAGCATGTGCTGACACTACATACACAAGGCTACACTTCTGATATAAGCAGCAGAGGTTTTCCAGCTGTTTCAGGAAAACGTGATGACCTCAATAGTAATAGTGAGCAAGCTTCCTAGTTTGGCTCTTGAACAGGGCCAGATGAACAGTATGGCAGAGGTTATGACTTAACGAGAAGGAAAAGAATATGTACTATATATTGTCGAAGGCTTTCATGGCCGGAATCACTAGCATTTACAAGGGTTGTGGAGTTTATGGCATTTTCCAGATGCTGCTTGGCTGAAGCATCTTCTGGCAGCATTCAGAGGATCTGGCGATGCCAGCCACAGATGCAGGCGCAATTATCAGGAGACAGCAGAACACGGCCATGCATCTGTGAAACCATGGTATTTAACATCAGGAGAGAATGCTGCTAGAACACGGCCATACAGCCCAGAAACCACACAGCACCCCAATATGTACTATATATTGAAAAAAATCAAATGTTTTAAAATGAATTTAGATCAGCCAGGAAGAGAACTCTGGGAACATAACTACCCTCTTATAACAGCTGGACTGAGAATCTGATTTCCTTCCCTGACAGGTAGTTAACCAGGGTGTGGCCCGAGATGCAATCCTTTAGTCCAAGCTGAAAAGGAAGGGGCCAGAGGGCTCATCTCAGACCATAGCTTTGAGTGCACCAGCCCAGTCTGAGCTGCTGTAGGTCTCCAAGGGAAAGAGCAGCAGGGTGGATATACTCAAACGAACATAAAACTAATCAAAGATAGCCTACAAGCATAAATGCTTCCCTTTGAATGCATTTTTTTCTCTCTGCTTGCCTTTGGCTTTCAAAAGAGCCGACAAATTCTCTGTTCCAGAGAGACAAAAGTATCAGTCAGGGTGGCTCAGCGGACACTTTTGAACCTTGTCAGAAGCAAGCAGGGCTGTTTTCTGTGACAGGTTAGTGATCGTTAGTAACAAATAGAGTCTTGATACAGTTCCAACAGTTTAGAGCATTCTGTCCCACAGGGTTCAACGACTACTTCCTTATGATGATTTTACCCAGTGTGGTTCGCAGGAAACCCCTGCTGAATATGAGGGCATCCACACAACATTGTAACTGATCTGGTAGGGGCCCCACATTCCCCCCCCCCCCCAATTATCCGGGTTAAAGAAAAAACAAACCTTTAACCTGCCTCATTGGGGAAACCGAACATTGGCTGCGTGCGGAGCACCCATGTGGATTTTCTGCCAACAGCCAGTATGAAGGAGGTGGAACCAAGTTCCAGTCTTCAAATAGCATAGGGCCACCCCTTGCCTTTTGGCCCTTTAAAAGGATTTTTAACTTTCCAAGTTAAATGGAACACATTCAGCAGAGGCAGATTCTAGGTCTGAATGCTCCTTTGCATAAAAAACTTGGGTGCCAAGTAGAAATCCAGCACACCAGGGACAAAACATCTGTCTCCTCCTGCCTGTGCTTGTTTCTCTGTTTCTTGGGAGTTTTTCATGACAGAGAACATTGTGATTCACCCCCTGCAATCTGAAAAAACTCAGCCCCTTCTTTCACTGCAGCAGTTTACATTATCTTGAATGTGTAAATCTGTTCCTACAAACCTTTTCAGGTGAGCCAAGGTAGCCCCAATTTCTGCTTCTTTGCTTTCTATAACAGTGGCCCCTTCCAGACATACGAGACGATTCAGGTTCGACTCGTGTCGGTGGAATCGTACCTCAGCTCGAGTCCTCCCGTTCCTCCGCACAGCAGCTGACTCGTGTCTCCGGAGCCGAGCTCAGAGGGCGGGACCACCTCCCCATGCTGCATTCTGATTGGGACGAGTCTCCCTTTCTGCACATGCCCAAAGCTTCTCACCGCCACCACGAGTCTCCTGTTTTGTGCATGGGCAAAATACTGAGCTGTGATTGGCTAGATGGCAGAGTCGAGTCGACAGAGATTCCGCACTCTGCCGGCTTCGGCTCGAGCGCAACCCGAGTTCGCCAGTCGATTCGACCCCCCAGTCGAGCTCGGAAATTCAACGGCGAGAGGGGGGTGAGTCGAGTCAGACACGAGTCCGACACTACGTCTGTGCAGAGGACTCGGGTCGGACTCAAGTCGATCTAAGGTCGACTCCTACAATGCGGAAGGAGCCAGTGTGGCTTTCATTTGCTTTCCTTTCTGTCCCGCTCTCTGTACACATTCATCTCCAGCAGGGTACTTCAAATACCTCCAGATTAATTCCTTCCTTCCACTTCGCTAACCGTGTCAAACTCGCGACCCTCCAGATGTTATGGACTACAGTTCCCATCATCCCCTGCCATCATGATGCTGGCAGGGGATGATGGGAGCTGTAGTCCATAACATCTGGAGGGTCGTGAGTTTGACACCTATTAGTCTGCTCTGTTCGTTTTATTCCTTTATACTCTGGCACGCCTTATTGGCCCAGGCTAGCCAATCTTGTCAGACCTTGGAAGTGAAGCAGGGCTAACTCTAGTTAGTAGTTTGATGAGAGACCACCAAGGAAGTCCAGGTCACTACACAGAGGCAGGCAATGGCAAACCACTTCTGACCACTGCTTGCCTTGAAGACCCTACGGGTCATCATAAATCAACTGTGACTTGATGGCACTTTCGGCTACCACCATGCCCTACTGATCTGTTTTTATTGTCATGGGGACTTGTTTTTATTCTTTTGCCTAGTTTTTATTGCTTTTATTGACTGGGTTCTATTGACCTGTTAATATAGTTTGTTTTGGTTATGCACCCCCTCAAGAAGGTTCTAGAGAAGTGGCATATACATTTTCTAAATAAATAAAACACATAACTGAATTTGTGCGAATGTTTTTATACATTTCAGTTTGTGAGGCAAACTTATTCCTCTTGCCAGACTCTTTTCTTCTTATTCAATACATTTTCATCTTGCCTTCCTCGAGGGAGCCCAGGGTAGCATTTTGTGGATCCTCCTTTTTCCATTCTGTCCTAACAACAACCCTGTAAGGTAAATTAGGCTGAGAGAACATGACTGGCAGTCTACTAGCAGACCTCTGAATAACGATTTGAGTTTTCCAGACTGAAGCCTCTAACCGTGAGACTACCCTGGCTATCAAAAGATCTGTTTTGTCATTCTAAACTGGTTTTAATTCTATAAAACCATAATCTTTACATCCCAGATATTTGTGTCCGCTCAATTTGCTTCTTGTGTACTTACAACTGTTACCACAAAGAACCTTCTTTTAAATTTACCCCCAGTATCTCTCCCCCTCACCGGTAACTCTGAAAAATCAATTCTGTTGCATTAAATATGTTCCGCAGCTCATCTGCTATGACTGCTCAGCCGTCAGCAAAGCACAGTCGATTTATTTCCTTCCCATTGACTTTAACACCTGAGTCTACTACTTGGTTTATTAATTTGATCCTTTATAAATATCCTAAATGGTATAGTGACAGTGAGCTTCCTTGATGGACCACTTAACCAATCTGGCATCTTTGTTCTATCATTGACTATAACGATAGCTTCCTGCTTTGTGTATAAATCATAGATAACCCTCCATTCTTCGTGCCCTGTTCCTGCCTTCTGTGATACAGTGAACATTCGATTTTAGCCAAGGCTGTCGAAGGGTTTTCACTCAGTCAGTAAATGCAAAATAAAAGTCTGTCCTCATTTATAGTCTTTATTAGTATTTGGATGACAAGGAAAAATAATAGGCCACCGCACCTCAGGCTGCTGAGAAAACACACTGAAGCATAGACTGTGCAAATATGTATTAAAGTGCTGTAAAAGTGCAATAAAAATAAAAAAGTAAAAGGAGCTTCATGGCGCAGTGGTTAAGTGCTTGCACTGCCACTCACACGGTCAGGAGTTCGAGCCCCCTGTGGGCCAGGTATCCTGGCAGCTGGCTCATGGTCAACTCAGCCATCCATCCATTTCTTGGTCGGTAAATGAGTCCCTAGCTCATAGCAAGGGGGTAAAGAATAGCTGGGGAAAGCAATCCCACAAAAACGGCTTGCCTATAAAATCACTGCTCGCAGTAGTACCCCAGGGTCGGATACAACTGGAGGGGAAACTGTACCTTTTAAAAGTGCAGTGTGAGGTATATAAACCTGGCTGATCATTCCTATGTCACTATATATTCATGGCAGCACACAATCACATAATCGTGCAAAAATACATACCAAAGTTAGGTGCATCAAATATCTGGATGGAACAGATAGATTTCCATGTTCCTCTTTGTTTCATAAGTGATTCTTGCTCTCTTTAGTTTCATTCCACTTGTTTTTGAATTACCTTAATATGGCAAAAAAAAGTACTTCTACGTGGTTTCTGTTTGTCTAGGTTCTGCGTTGTTTCTGTGTCATGTTAATAGTTAGGATTTGCTTCTCCTCTGGTTTCAGAGTACTGCAATCCTAATCCTATCACAGCACTTATTGGATGTTCCATCCTGTTGCTTGTATCAATTTGCGCTGTGTAATCCACCACAAGTCTCAGTGGGAAAGGCAGACTGGAAATAACATAAATAAATATGTTGGCATCGCTTCAGCTATTACTCTTCAAAAACTAATTCCTTTGATTCTGCCTTGCTAGTATGGTCACTTATTCCTGAGTGTATTTGGGGAGACAGGAGGGGACGTGATTAGGGTTGCCAGCTCTGACGTGGGAAATACCTGGCGATTTTAAAAGTGCAGCTTGAGGAAGGCGGGCCTTGGGGACGGGAGAACCTTCATTGGGGTATAATGCCACAGAGACCACCTTCCATAGCATGCATTTTCTCCATGGGAACTGATCTCTGTCACCTGGAAATCAGTTGTAATCCCAGAAGATCTCCAGCCACCACCTGGAGATTGGCAGGCCGGGGATAGCTGCCTTGACTGGTGTTCAGAATTATGGCTGCTACAGGCACAAGAAGGCGTCTGCCCCTGAACCATGCAATTAGCTGGCAGTGAACTTGCCACAAACAGATCCATTTTTGCCCAGACTTTCACCAAGCTGATTTCCAATCCAAATCCTTTAAAATCTACCTCAAATGGCATATTCGTTGCTGTTAAATGAGATTGCCTACTTGGCAACCCATGTTGCCCATTATTTTTTCACCTGAGGCCAACCTATATCTGGCTTTTTCATTTATTATTGACGCAATCTGTTCATACCATTGATCGGCAGCGTTGAATCCAAGAGTCCCATTTTGCTGTTTTCCCTGCTTTATTTTGTGAAAGTTGACGTCTTTAGTTTCTGATGCAGTTACAGCACTATTATTTCAGGTGTGAACTGGCATGGGGCTGTGATATTATCTGGGGCAGAGGCACTAGTCCAAATCCACAGCCTCCTTCCCTGTCTGTCTGTTCATTCTGCCATTATAATCATATTATCTTGAACACATGAAACCACTTTATTCCAGCCCTTTTCACAAGTTACAGTAAAGGTGCATACTAATCCACAGACAGCATATGCTTTGGTATTATGTGTAGAAAATTTTGCAGATGATGTTAAATCCATGATTGAAAGCCCACATTAATCCAGGTATGGGTCCCTAGTTTCATTTGTAAGTGAAAGCTCATTGGTTCTCTCTTACAAAAAGATGTAGGCACATATATACAGGTTGTACATGCTTGCACTGCAACATGTGAACAGGGCTTCTGAGTCAGACCCTTAAGCGCAGTCCTTCTCTTTTTCCTATAGTCATATCAATCAGTTATTTCATTTAAACGTGTATTATGTCTTTTTCTTCCTCCTCCTCATATTCTGAAGCTGGCAGAGTCATAAAAGCATGTGATTTATTACTTTTTCCAATGGTGGTTCTTTCAGCTTCACTATTATTCCTTTGCCCCAATACTAAGATTGCCCCTGCTTTTCTTTCCATTGTTTGATCTGACTTGAAGAGGCCACCCAAATTTGGCCTGAAGGTGTAATCCGTCATTCCCCTTTCTCATTCTGCTTAAGAGGTTTTCAGGAGTTCACTGATAAAGCCCCCTTACACAAATTTGTGTGTTCTTTGCTTGTCATATAATAGGTGGAAATGGATTAGAGATAAGCCTCAAAACTTGAAGGTTGGTATTGTTTTCTGTTTCTATTAGCAGAGGACTTAAAATATACCCAGCACAGTACATTCTCTCTGGTTATCTTTTTTTTTTAACTTTTAAAAATAACTTGCTTTGAACAGCTGAAATGTGTATTTTTTTTCCCCTCTCCTTGTTGCATGCTACGTTTTCAAGCAGTGGAACTGGCAACAGAGTAAATGAGAGCCAACCAGGGATTTGAACCAGATTTCGCCAGTCCTGCTTCAAGGTCCTGTCCCTTGTACCACATTGACTATCAAGTCCCATGAGTTTCTCCAGGCCAGCTAAAATCATTCTTAAACTTCTTCAGATCTCTTCCAATAACATAGTTCTCATTGCCTGACTTTGTTATGCGTCGGAAACAGAAGTTGCTATTTTTGACTTGCTGTTCTCAACATCTGCCCTTTCTAAGTAGAATGTCTTAACTTGGCGTGTTTACGATTTTTTTGTTTATTTATTTACTTTTATTTTAATCCACTTTTCAACTCATTCTCCTCTCCTCCATTTTATCCTCACAACAACCCTATGAGGTAGGTTAGGCTGAGCATGGGTGTCTGGCCCAAGGTCAGCCAGCAATGGCACTAGCAGAGATTTGAACCTGGATTTCCCAGTTCCTGTTCCAGCACATTAACCACTATATGATGATGGTTCTCATTTTGTCCAAATCTAAAATATGGATGTTTTAGATTCAAGCAGAGGGGAAAACTAAACCCTAATAAATAAAAGATCGGGTTGGTCTGAATCTTGAAAGGGATAAGTTGTCATTCGCTATTATCTTAAACTAGCGTGGCCCGGCCACGCGTTGCTGTGGCTTATTGTGGTGAAATGGGAAAGGAACAGTAGCAGCAAATCAATTGCAGAGGCCAGCAGTACATGCTCATGCAAACATGCAGCCTGATACTGTGCGATGTCAGTGATGTGTGTGCCCGCATTCCTTGGGGGGGGAATGGAAAGGCACCCCTCCCACACATCTAGGCTGGCTGGTCATGATCCTTTACCTGGGAGTAAGTTTGGTTGGTGGCAATAGGTATCGCTTCTGAGGAAACCCTCTGACGGGTGCGACGCAGCCATTCAAAGTATGTCATGGTTGCTGTACTGAGCTTACTCCTGAGTAATGCGTGCCTGGTTTTCTTAACTGTAACTGCAGTATTCAGGGAATCTAGGGTGCCTGGCCCCTCCCTCCCGTCCCTTGCAAGTTGCCCCTCACTCTCTTCCCTCCCTCCCTTCTCTTCCTTTGCATGCCACCCCTCCCCCTCCCTCCCTTCCCTTCACCAGGGAACGCCAGGAAAAAGGCGTTTTTACCTGGGCCAGGTATGAAATTTCAGGTATGTGAACATCTGAAAACACTCTCGCCTGACTGACTATAGTGGCTGGGAATTTTCAGAGGAATTGGCCCAGCAGTTACTGAGGTACCCTGTCATCAACACATACACGGTTAGCTTTTTATATATATAGATAGAACAAAGAAGGGATTTGGTAGAAAACAGCAGGTTTTAAACCAGGATCCTCAGTGGGGATTTAGAAGGGCTGGAGAGGAAGCAGTGGGACACAGCCTGGTCTTGGAAGATAAGTCAGATCAGTTATTGGGTAGGAGATCACCAAGAAGACTGCAGAGGAAGGCAGTGGCAAACCGCATGTGCTTCTCACATCCCTACAAAGCCCCTTGCTGGAGTCGCCATAAGTCAACTGCAACTTGATGGCACTTATGTATTTAACATTGCCTGGTGCATGCATGCTTATCGTTCACTTTTACCTATCATCTCCCCTACTATTTCAGCTTAGCCGCATGTTCTGAGTCTACTTTTATTTCTTCTATTTATTTACTTTCTTACTTACCTCATTTATATTCCACCTTATCCAGGATTCTTTATGATTTTTGGATTATGTTGAACTGTATTAATAACTACTGTTTGTGTGTCAATGTATTTTGACCTCTGAAGAAGACCTATCAGGTCAAAACGGGTCTGGTCAACCGAAGTAACAAGTTAAGTTCAATAAATCTGATGTTTTGATGTCATTGGAGATGCAGTCTTTGAATTCAAATTTTGATTGAATGATTGGCATTTTAATTATTTAACATTGTTTTTAACATTATTTCTTTAAGCCCTGTGCAATAGGCATATGGTATATATTATTAATTTTAATTATTCCTTCCGCTTTTCTCAACCTGTTTTTGTTCCTGGTTTATATGGGGTGGGTTTTGATTTCCCTTCAGTTGTTTGCATGCTTCTAAGCCTGCAAATCACCATGCCAGCTGTGACTTGGCAGCACCAAAAAAAAGTTAATCAGAAACAAAGATATTGATTGCTGGGTTTGGCAGTGGGGTACTTTTCTAATGATTGGGAGTGTGGATCGGAACCCTGCTGGGTGACCTTGGGCCAGTCACTCTCTCTTAGCCTGAACTACCCAACAGGGTTGTTGTGGCAATCAAATGGAGCAGAGGAGAACTAAGTCCACCACTGTGAACTCTTCAGCAGGATAAGTCACAATGCTGACTCTGTTGGTGCCTTCTCTGGCCGTTTGCAGAAGCAACAGCCAGCAGTTCTTTCCAATGACAGTTCTTATCAGCCACCAACTTTTATTTATACAAAAGTTAGCAGGCCCAGTGCCCTTTCAGAGGGAAGCATGAAGCTCAGGTCAAGGTAGTTTTCTCATTTTTGGAACCGAGCTTCCCTGACCCTTAATCTGGAAAGTGCTTGGAAAATGACTGTCTGTGTTATTCTTGGAGAGCGAAGGAGGCTGCGCCAACTCCAGAATCCAAGCCCTAGGAGGCAAGGTCGAATCCTGTCATAACAAAGAATAGGAAGGCTATAGGGGGAATCTGTTACAGTCAAGATTTGGCACGGGGAGATTTCTCTGAGATACCATTTCTGTGGGCAAAGCCCGAGCTCTTGGACTTGTTTTCTACCTTACTGGAAACGTCGGGTGAAACAGGTTCTGCTCCGCACCATCCCCAGTTCTGCCAATGAAAATATTAGTTCTAAGGCAGCAAAAACAGACAATGAAGCTAATAAATACATCAAGGGCCCCCCTCACCAGTTGGCCAGAGTTATCGGAGGTGTCTGCAGGAGCACCTTTTCACACAGCGTTTCCTCTGCCTTCATCAACCCCTGGAATCGTTCAAAGGATGGAAGAATGAGAAGCGAACAGTTTCTCCCTGACTTTGCTAGCAACAGGGAATTTTCACTTTGCTCCTATCTGCCCTTCCCCCACAATAAATCACAAATCAGGGTCATTTAAATCACAGATCAGGATCATTTGAAGTGAGAGCACCAGTCGATGGGGACAAACATCGGTCCTTTCCAGCAGCTACTAGGGTTACCAGTTCTAAATTGGGACCCTCCTGGAGATTTGGGGCATGTAGCCTAGGGAAGACAGAATTTTGGAAGGAGAAGGACCTCAGTGGGGGTACAGCGCAATACAGATCACCCTCCAAAGCAACCATTTTCTCCAGTCTCTGCAGTATGGAGATCAGTTGTAATTCCAGGAGATCTCCAGGCCCCACCAGGAGGTTGGCAGTGTAAGGAGTGAAACAATCTTACTGACACTCAGGCTCCTTCCGCACATGCAGAATAATGCACTTTCAAACTGCTTTCAATGCTCTTTGAAGCTGTGCGGAATAGTAAAATCCACTTGCAAACAGTTGTGAAAGTGGTTTGAAAACGCATTATTCTGCATGTGCGGAAGGGGCCTCAGTCTCAGTTTCCCCATGGTTGCCAACTCCATAATAATAACACACCCCGTGTAGTGGGGACAGGAAATGGCCAGAGTCAGGGAAAAAGGCTTCCATGTGGAAGGGGCAATTGAACCTTCCCACCCACCTGGTAGCCACCCAGGCCTTACTGCAATCTTTCCCACCACTTAGCAGCAGCAAAGGAGACTTGATATAGACTAGGGGAAAGTCTGGGAAACACTGTGAGGTCCATGAATGTGAAGAAGCAGTGAAAAAACCTGCTTCCAAACAGCAGTGAATGCAGGGTAGATAACCCTCATGCAAATGACCTGGCTCTCAATTACAGCCAGTATTCTGTGCTCCCAGAGCAATTTAGTGCTTACCGGCCTGATTTTTCCCCCTTTGGTTAATTTATGTGTAACTGAGTCTCTACGTACCCTAAAGCTGGTCCTGCTGTACAGCTTTCATAATTGGCACAAGACCCAATCACCTTATTATTATACAGTTGCCAACTCAGGGCTGGGGAATTTCTGGAGACTTTGGGGAGAAGCTGGGGATGATGGAGTTTGGCAAGGAGCGGGAGTTCAGCAGGGACGTGATGTCACCAGAGTCCATCCTCCAAGCATCCATGTTCTTAGGAGACCTGCTCTCTGTCGTGTGGAGATTAGCTGTCATTCAAGGAGAACTCCAGGCCCCACCTGGAGGCTGGCAACCCTATTCCTCCACACTGTGTGTGCATAAGCCTTTAATTCCTACTTGACTTGTCACAATTGCGCACTGAGTGTATCACAGCCTGTCTCCCCATCTCTGGTTTCATTCTTCGTTTTCCATGCTTTTTCCTCTTTGTTTCTGCCTGGCCTTTTTTCCTGCAGCACAAGGTTTATGGCCGTGATAACAAGGCCTTTGTGTAGGGAGCCCAGGGTGGACTCCTGGATAAACTCCACTCCTGCTCCCTGTCCATTCTTTTTGGCCCTCTCAGGAAACTGCTTCATGATAAGGCAAAGAGAAAGGGAGAGGATAAAACAAAGCCCGCCACGGCACAGACCAGCTGGGAAAAGAACATGCAGGAATTCCCTCCAAATGACTAAATCCAGCAGTTGCTGCAACAGATGCAGAAAAGAACAGTTGCTCATGGTCAGGAAGGAAGCAGGTTGCGGGTGGAAAAGAAAGGACTGATAGGGGTGCCACTTTGCAGTAGCCTCCCTGGGCCCGTCCTGCTATCTGTAACCTCCAGCATTTGAAAATTCAGAAAACAGAGAGATAGCTTTAGGGCTGCATCCGTCTTGGGGTTCCACAGTGGTATGAAAAATCTGCTGAAGTCAGTATGACTCGTAATGTCCAGTTAAAAGGGAAAAAGCAATCTCTGTGGTTTCCAAAGCTTCTGAAAGTGCGACTTTTCCTTTCCCTTTGTAGGAAAAGCATAGGGAGACAGCATGTGTTTTGCTTGCATCGGGGGGTTTTTTTAGCTCCTCCTTGCCTATTGCTGGAGCAGTAGACTGGTGAAATCTACATAACTTTTACATGGTCTAGGGAACTAATGCTAGACCCAAGACAGCTCACACACAAAAAGAAAGGCAGTAGAGAGTAACTTCCCAGGTGGGTAAAATGGCCGGTCAGTTCAGCTTGGCTGAGAACACTTCACAGCAGGGAATCCCATTTAAACAAAAAATGCGGGAAAAACACACTTCAAAGCTGACAGTTACAGGATAAGCACTGCATGCATAAAGGGCCTTTCATAATAAATGTGGGTGACACAACAACCAGGGACTTAGACTTGGTTCTGAGTGGGGCGCAAGACCTTGTATTGTATTGTATTGTATTATTTGATTGGTATACCGCCCTCCCCCGAAGTGCTCAGGGCGGTGAACAACAACAGCAAACATCAGTAACCATAACATTAAGCAACAAAACATTAAATAAACATAGGATCAATAAACCCAACATTATAAACATAGAATTATAAACAAGAACATCAATAATCATAACATCATAAGCTATAAGGCAACAATAATCATAAGCTATAAGGCAACAATAATCATAGCAGCATATATAATCAACAGAGATAGACATAATAAGCTAGATGGTGACTTTCCCATTCTGTAGCCTAATGTATACCCCATATTTCTGCCCTCATAGGGTAGGGCAGGGGTGGCCGATCTATGGCACTCCAGATGTTCATGGACTGCAATTCCCAATTGGCCATGCTGACAGGGGCTGATGGGAATTGTAGTCCATGAACATCTGGTGTGACATAGGTTGGCTGCCGCCGGGGTAGGGTATTTACCACAGCCTTGAAAATAGCAACTTGCCAGCTCTGCTCTGGCAGACACAACAGAATTTCCAAAAGAGCCTCAGATGAAGAGGTGGCTCACATGACTGGTTCTGAGGGACCTTTCTTGTGAGAGAGGTAGACGTCATTATACCACTTGGGAACAGGTATCACAATGCTATGAAGTTCAGCATTCATGTTAATGAAAAGTTATCCCTAAAGTCCAAAACTGTAACACTTGATTTCAAAGGAGGAAACGTGACAGAAGGGAATAATTAATGGGAAGGTGAAAGGGAAACACAACGGTGTCAGATCCCTAGAGGGTGCTTGGAAGCTATTTAAAACTACACTGATTAAAGCCCAGATAGAATATATACCTCAGTTTAGGAAAAGCATCTTCACGTTTCAAAGAATGCCTGCACGGTTAACAACACAAGTCAAAGAAGCTATAAAAAGTAAAAAGGCTTCATTTGAAAAGTGGAATATCTGCCCCAATTAACTGAAGTGACCTGACAAAAGAAGTGCTCTGACAGTGCTCTGACAAAAGAAACATAAGTCTTTAAACTTAACCAGAGCAGCACCTGTCATCCTCTGAGTAACAGCTATACACACACACCCTTGCTGGCTGGCAGGCTGCTGGCTTGCTCAGATTGAAACACTGAGGAAGGAGGGATTGAAGGGACAGCCCTACAAATGGGAGATATGGGGGGCTGAGTTAGGTTGGGCAGCTCCACAGAACAGAAGGCATTTTGCCAAGGGTCTTGGAACTGTCCCTGCATCATCTAGAAGAAATAGCCAGATGTATAGTAGAAACTGAATGAGTTAGAAGAAATAGACAATAAAAGGGAGAAGTCATACAGGACAGGAGAGAGGGGAAGGGACAGAGCACGAGATGGGGATCCAGGCAGCATCCAGAGACGTTGCTCAGAAAGGGAATTCAGAAAGAAAGCCAAAGGCATCCTGCTGACCTCCTGCAAATTTTCCAGTGCTCATTTTCATTAGTCCCAGAAATAGCTAAAGAAACAGATAAGCAAAATATTTTGTCAACTGTAGTTTCTGGAATGTGCAACTGCTTACTCCCAGGTTTCAGAACCACCACCAACCCCCCCCCCTCCCCCTGGAATGCTGTGTGGGAACAGAGTAGAAGAGTATAAGGACTGCCTGGTGGGATCAGAATAAGGTCACAAGCAGGAAATTAGGACTGTGGCCCTGCTGTATTTTCAGTCTTCGGCAACAGGTAATTGGAGGTACACTATCACTGAATGTGAATGTCCATTTAATTGCCTTGGCTCACAGATGTCAGGAAAGCAACTATCCTTTTTCCTAATTCTTGTTTTCACAGTCATCAAGCTAGACCTTGTGATGGTGGGTCCTACAAGTTAATGACACATTGTGAAAAGCAGGACTTTGCTGCGGTACAAACAAACTTCCCCCTCTCATATTTGAAAAAGGGAATTCCATCTATTCCAACCTGATTCTCCAAACAAGCCACCAAATGGTGTTGCTGTTTGGAACAGCACAGCGAGGAAGGCATCAATCCACCACAGGGGTTTTGCTTGTGTAACCCCCATGCCCAGAATGGGTTGGCCCAGAATGGGTTGACCCAGTAAGGGGTGGAGACTCGGAGCAGCAGAGAGGCTGAAAGAGCTCTTTTGCAGAAGAACAAGGCTACCGTGACTCCTCGGACCTTGATTTCTTATAAGCCCTGAACACCCTTGTTAAGGTAATTTCAATATTGTTGGGAACTACTGAAGCAGTAGTTGTTGTTTTGCTGTGTTTGCAAATGTTGGAGCTTATTATTTCAGGCTTTCCTTTTGTATTGTAATGGGTGAGAGTTCTCCAGAGACCTTGCATCATGTTGTAATCCCGTTCATCAAGCCCCCTTGAGTCTTCAGTGAGCCAGCCAACTTCCAAAGAAGATTTGACTTGGCAATATCAGGCAGACTGTAAAATAGAAGGACTTGGAAATGCAACCTCGGAATATGGACCTTGAATCTGTAACGTGTTAAATGTTGACACGTTTTAAAATGTGTTAATTGTACAGAAAAGTAAACCATTTGTTGTTTGAAAAAATTCGTTGTTAGCAACTCATTCCAAGTACTGCCCCACAGAACCCACAAGCTGAGGTTACACTCTGTGTAACTACATACTTTGAAATAGGTTGTGGCCAAAATAGATTTGACCCAGTGGGGTGGAGACTTCGGGCAACAGAGAGGCTGAAAGAGCTCTTTGCAGAAGAACAAGGCTGGAGCCCTGGGACCTTGATTTCTATAAGCCCTTAACACCTTTGTTAGGGTAATTTCAATTGTTGGGAACTACACAGGAAGGTGGTTGTTGTTTTGCTGTGTTGTAAATGTTGGAGTTTATTGTTTCAGGGTTTCTTTTTGTGTAGTTTGTAATGGTGAGAGTTCTCCTGGGAGACCTTCATCATGTTGCAACCTGTTCATCAAGCCCTTGGAGTCTTCAGGAGCCAGCCAACTTGCAAAGAAGATTTGGACTTGGCAATATCAGTAGACTGTAAATAGAAGGACTTGAAATGCAACCTGAACAGGACCTTGAATTGTAACGTTAAATGTTGATGTTTTAAAAGTGTTAATTGTACAGAAAAGTAAACCATTTTGTTGTTTAAAAATTGTTGTTGCAACTCATTCCAAGTACTGCCCCACAGAACCCACAAGCTGAGGTTACACTTGCTCCCACCCATCAGCATCACAGGGGGTGAATGGCATCCCGGCCTCGGCCTGAGCCTTTTCCAGATGGGTCCAAACAAAGGCAGAATGCCTTGAACTGGCCTTGCATTTTTTGAGAATACACTCAAACAGAAAACTCCATATCCTTTGGAGATCACGTTGCCAATTACCTGGTAATGGCTGAGGACCTCCCAGTGATATTCCCTGCCCCTCCCCTCACTCAGTGGAGCAGTGGGGGGCAAATGGAGAGGGGAGAACAGCCATTTCACATGAAACACTGACCTGAGTATGTCCCTTGATTGGAAGGTGGCAAACTCTGAACATGGGTCGATTCCCCACTCACGATTAGATGCGTGCTCGTCACTCCAAATATCCAGGTTTCCTGCAGAACTCCCCACTACCACTCCGTAGCGCCGAGGCGCATTCACCCCATATTTTCTGCAGCCATTTTCCCCTCAGCACACATGTTATTATTTTGAATCCTCGGCGGGAAGTAGAACTTTTTGAAAAACACGTGGTCAATCTGGAGTAGTAGGGAAATTGGGGGGGGGGGGTGAATCCGGATTCGAACTACCCGCCCTTGCGAGTGACGTGGAGCCTCCCATCCGATTCGGGCGCAGTGGGCAGCCCTTTATTTTTTAAATTTCACACAGCTAAAATCCACATGGATACGTGGCGACATGGGTCTGGTTTGGAATGATTTTCTGATTTTCTGCAACACAAAGGAACGCGACACCTCATATCCACGTGGATACGAGGAGACAAAGCAGCACAGAAACGGGGCATTGTGTGCAGTTCTTCTGTGCATGCTCGCACAGATGTGGATCCGAAGTGCAGAAAAGTAAAAAAATTCCTGCCACAGCACAATGCAGCAGCCAATCAGGAAGCCCCTGAGGGATCGCAGCGACAGGAATGCTTGCAGCGGTAAATTCAGCCTGGCTGCTGGCACTCATTAAAGGCTGGAAACAGAGGTCATTTGGGGGCCACAGGCTGCAGTGGGGGCCATGAAACCACGCTGAAAAGGTCCCAAATCAGACCAAACCGGTTTGTATCCACTTTCGTTTTTTCAGTGGGAAATCGACCATGGACTTGTGGAAGGGCATAGCAGAAAGACTCTTCCAAACTCTCCGTCTCATATCAGGGATGCACCAGTGCAGAGACCCACCTTGACTTGGATAGACCAAATTATCCCAATCTTGTCAGAAGCCACAAATAGTACTTGGATGGGAGACCACCAAGGAATACCAGGGTCGCTATGCAGAGACAGGCAACAGCAAACCGTCTCTGTTCATCTCTAGCCTTGAAAACTTTGACTGGATGGCAAAAAATGTACTCCCTCTCAGCACAAGAATTATGATCATGCAGTACAGCAGTTCTCAACCTGTGGGTCACGACCTCTTTGGGGGTTGAATGACCCTTTCACAGGGGTCGCCTAAGACTCTGCATCAGTGTTCTCCATCTGTAAAATGGATAAATGTTAGGGTTGGGGGTCACCACAACATGAGGAACTGTATGAAAGGGTTGCGGCATTAGGAAGGTTGAGAACCACTGATCCAGTAGGAAATGTCTACTGGATGCAGCAGGCAGCCTTCTATGCTACTGGGCAGCTTGGATTCAAGAACCATTATTTAATTCATTAGTTCCATTGAACACACAATTTACTTGGGATTTTTGAAAATTCCATAAAGGAAAAAATATATTTAAGGCTTAAGGAAGAAGATCAATTATGCAGTTTAGCGTCCCCAAGGAAATCTGAGAGGCTGGCTCTACTCCAAGGTGCCTTTTTCAAGATTTTCCATGAAGGCATTGATTGGTTCCCATTTTGGACCTAAACAGGAAGTGCCGGAAGAAAAGCAACAAACAGCTGCGGCAGGAGAAAATGTTCAGAGCTCGTGTCAAAGTCTGAAAAAGAAATAATCTTTTTGAGGGCTTTCAAAAACGAAATGGCTTCTGAGCATTTGGATGAAAAATGTCTCATTTTTCTCCACAATACCTAATTTGAAATTCATCTTTGTCATATTGTGCTGCTGGAGCTCCTGCAGAAGTTAATTGCGTTGAGTTCCATATACTTACTCTCATATTCTTGTGATTGGCGCAGATGTGTTTTTGAGCCTACACATGTTAACCATTGACTTCAATGGTACTTACTCTTAAATAACTGTGCATAGCATTGCTTCCTTAGGTTGCAGTCCTAAAGACACTTTCCTGGGAGTATATCCCATTGACTACTATGTGGATTACTTCTACTTAAGACTGCACCTTATGGCACCATCTAAAGCACAGTTACACCCTTCTAGGTTCATTGCAGTCAATGGTCTGAGGAAGGCAAAACTGTGCTTGAGATGGTTACCGCTACTGCCTGTTTTATGGTCTGTTTTTACACACCTGCTATGAGACCCCCTTGCAACCAAAAAGCCTAATCAAAACAATTTGATCTATAAGTAGACTTCTGTTGTTGCTGTTATTTTGCATGTGTGATGTTTTGTATAGCGATGCTTGAACTCCCATCGGTTTGGCTCACATACAGTTTGTCAGTGGTGAAAAGGTATCTGATTTTTCTATGATGTTTGACAGTTCATCAATCTATTCATCAGATCACTTCACTGTATTCTTTCCTAACCACACAGTTCTGCGCAATTGGCTTTTGCACATGTGTATTTTTACATAGCCCGATCGAATTCTTAACCATTCTTGCTGCATCTCTGCCCTTCTCAGCAGGCATATTTAAATAGGCGATTGGATCACTTAGAAATCATATAAATCAATCAATAAATGTTGTGTTTTGCTTTTGTGGTTGTCTAAGTAGCCCTTCAGAATGCTAACAGCTACTTATCATTTTGAATTAGCATTTTTGCATATGCATGTTGCAAAAACCCAACACAAACCAATTCAGCAGGATGCTCCAGCTTTCAATAGTAATAATTTAATAAGGAGTGCTTATATAGCTCTTTCCAGGTGCCATGTATGTGGGCTTAGATCCTGCCAAAAAATTCTGCAACCAGGATTTCTTCACTAATTTTTCAATCCAAATCTTCCCCAAGGGTTAAACTAATTAAAAAGATCATAACAGAAAACTTAATTTTTCAATACAAAACAGTCTTTGCATACAAAAGTCTTTGCATCTCTTCGCTTCTAAACAGTAGCCCTTTCTGCACAGCACAAATAAAACGTCTTGAGGACAGGGGGGAAAGTGAAGAATGCTGCACAGCTTTTTCCCCAACACAACTTCAGGGCATTTTATTTCTGCACAACTCAGTTTTTTCAGAAAACGCTAAATTAGCTATTCTTTTTCCCAGGACGTTTTCTCTTGGCTATGCAGAACCTTTTTCCCACCGGAGTGTAAAGCTCTCATTTTCAATTTCTCTGCAGCTCACACACCCACCATTTTCTTCAGGAGGCTCCATGCTGCTGCCATTTGCAGAATGTTCCCACAGAGTTTCCTCTGATCACAGCCCATCCGTGCATCCCTTCAGAGTATAAAGTACATTAACAAAGTTGGCTTTTCATGGTGATTCCGCGCACGTGTTGTCGCCCCCCCCCCCCCGTTTTTTGTTTTAAATGAGTTATCTTTGAAATGACAACATCACAATATGAGAATTGGCTATAATTTTTAGATCATGATGTCGTAGCTTCAAAGATATCTCATTTAAAACAAAAACAGAAAAAAGACATGTGTGCAGAGTCGCCAGGAAAAACTAACTTTATTAATGTACTTTGCACACTGATGCACAAACGAGCTGTAAGCAGAAGAAACTCTGTAGGAACCTTTTGCAAATGGCGGGAGCATGGAGCCTTCTGAAGAGGACAGAAAATGGTGGGCACATGCTGCTTAGTGGAGACTGAAAGTAAGAGCTGGGGGAAGTGGGGAAAATAAAACATTTTCCCTGCCAGCACTTTATTTGTCTGCGCTATGAGGGCAAAAAAAGTCAAAACCGATCTTTTTTAAAACATCTGCAAGACATTTTATTTGTGCTGTGCAGAAAGGCCAATGTCAATGGCAATACTCGGCAGTCAATATAACAAAACACCATTAGCCCAATATATTTGGTTCAGCCATAGAGGATCTACCCTATTCTCTCTCCTCAGAACCTAGGGAAAAAATCCTTGGTATGATATTAACAGGGTTAAATTCACTCTCTGATTCAGATAAATTAGTGGTTTTGCTGTCAAATACTAACTCATAGATCTCTTACAGGCTGTCACTTTTTGCTCTAGCAGTCAAAAAGATAAGAGCTAACTCGTCAAAGAATGTAATTAGCTTGAATTGATGGCCAGATAGGATACATTTTAAGTATAGAGTATTTTACACAGAATCAGGTTTATTTCCCACTCCCAGCCACAAAGCCTACTGCATGTCTTTGGGCTAGTCCCAATTCTCTCAGAACTAGCTCACAAGATATCTGTTGTGGGAATGGAAGGAGTTTGTAAGCCACCTGGGGACTCCTTATGGTTGAGAAAAGCAGGGTATAAATCCAAACTCTTCTTCTTCCTTTTCTTCTAAACTATTTTTTTATTTTATCCTTATTTTATATTGTTTTATCTATTGATATATTTTCCTCATATAGGTGGCCTTTGGCTGCCTATAAATAAATACTCATATTCATACTCATACAGTTTTCTTCAGCAATTACTTCTTTGTCTCCATGATCTAATTGCAGCTCAAAATCCTCCCTGAAATGCAAGAAGCCATAGCGCTCTTGATCTCTGGGCATGCAGTTACCTACAAAAAGAGTGGCCACCCCCAGTTTGAGAAATGCTTAGAGATTTGGGGGTGGACTCTAGCAAGGGTAGAGTTCAGGAACAAAAGAGAGCTCAGCAGAATTGTTGAGGGGACTCACAGTCCTTTACAGGTACTTGGGGGGGGGGGGTGTAAGGGACAACTCAAGAAAACTACATAACTGCAAGCAAAACTTTGCACCTCTTCCTCTATTAGTCCACACTATTCCTTGGAGATGGCGCCAGGACCCCAGATGGCGGAACGCCAGCGACGGCTGGTCTGGAGAGCTGCAGGGCCTCACCTTCATACATCGTTTTTGTCATTTCTATTCCCCCAGTCACAAAGCCAACCTCGTTTCCCCCTAGAGACAGCTGCAAGCACCCGTGGGGCCTCTCATTGTGTTTGCCCCGCTTCTTATCGGGATCCCGCCAACAATGGGCAGTATGGGAAAGCAAAGGCCTGAACAATACGGGAAAGTAGAGGCCTAAACAATTCCCTTTCCTTGCCATTGGGGAATGAGGGTTATATATAGCAGTGGGGACGGGCGCAGACAATGGGGAACCCTTGGATTTAGCTAGGCCGCCAAGAACGGCTGGTGACAAGCGTGTCTGAACACAACAGACAGAGGAAGCTTCTCTCAATAGTTTCCACGACTTCCTGCATCCTGACATTGTCAGTCACCTCCAGATATGCTTCCTCCACAGATTCCTCGAGAAACATGGCCTATTCTAGCCTACGGACTTGCTCCCCCACTTTTGAGCCCCATTAGTGGGCGGGTAAAATCTCTCTCTCTTCCACACTCCCCCTCCCCTTCTGTCTCTCCATTTCTCTGCTTGATGCTATGGAAATTCATTGCCAGTTAGAGCTGACTAATACTGGGCTGTGTGGTCTGAACTGGTGGTCTGAACTGAAAAGGGCTGAGATCAGCAGGTGATCAGTGACCGATGTCAGGATTATTTCAGCTTTCAATTTGCTAGCATTAAACAGAGGAATGGGTGCAAATCTAAAATTGCCAACCTCTGGCTGCCTGGAATTCTTCTGAAAAGGATCTCCAGATAGGCTAGCCAGGTTGCTTGCTTTTGCAGACAAGCCTCCCTCCAGTCACCTTGGTCCCACACCTCTATAAAGTGGTGAGAGAAAAATGGGAGCAAAATGGTGTCCATCGATGCCATAAAGTCACTTCTGGCTGTGTAACGGAATGTGTTGAAATGCTCTAGGATTGGGTTTTTACTACAATGTTTCTAATGGATCCTAGCATGTCCCATGATGATTGCATAACTTCCAGTTGTTTGTTTGTTTGTTTGTTTGTTTGTTTGATTGATTGATTGATTGATTGATTGATTGATTGATTGATTGATTGATTGATTGATTGATTGATTGATTGATTGATTTGGTATACCGCCCTGCAGCGTCAACAGATGTCATTTGAGTAAGTGTCCCCACGCTCCAAAGGCAAGCAACCTAGACCACAGGTATCAGTTTTCCTGAAGAAAATGGCACCTTTGCAGGGGTCTTCCATGGCATTATGCCTTCAGATACTCTGAAGAGCGGCTGCCAGCCACAGTATACAAGACTGATTGTGGGATACCAAAGGTTTGACCCAACAGAAAGCAGCTTCTTGAGAATGCATGTGGTAAGACTTGGCCTAGAGGCAGAGGTGGGATCCAACAGGTTCTCACCAGTTCCCGAGAGTGGGTTACTAATTATTTGTGTGTGCCGAGAGGGGGTTACTAATTGGGTCCACTTTTCCATCTCCACGCCTTCGCCCCCCCCCCCCCCCCGAGAGGCATACTGCCTTTGAACGTGAAGGTTCCATATAGCAATTGCGACTAATAATGTAACTCCCTGAACTGGGTTAATCCCTTTCAGGTACTGCAATTCATGGATTCTCGTACCTTTTATCTCACCAGTCTCTATCAAAGAACCTGTGTGTTTCACCATTGCTGTGTTCAGACTTGTGAGTTGGGGCATTTTCTATAATGTGATGATGATTTAGAAATGACCTGGTGCAAAAAAATTTTGGGGGTCGTGGTGGGGTGGCTGCCCATGGGGGGGGGCATCCAACTCAGGTTTTGCCCAGGGCTCAGGTTTGCCTAGGTACGCCTCTGCCCCCTTTGCTGAGGGGGGGGCTGGCGAGGGAACCTGTTACTAAAATTTTTGGATCCCACCACTGCCTGGAGGGATAAATCGTTCCTCAGTCATGAGGCTCACTGGATGACTACCCCACCCCCACCCCCATCTTGCTCTCTCTCTCTCTCTCTCTCTCTCTCTCACACACACACACACACACACACACACAACTATTGTAGAAAAAATGAAGTAGGGTAGAGTTATTTATGCCACCCTGAAGTCCCTGAAGGAAAGACACTAAAGAAAATAAGTACATGAAATTCAGAATTCATTTTTTTGCATTTGGAATCAGAGCAAGGGCTACTTTTAAATAGTATGTCTGATGCACTGTGTTTCCTCCACGCTGGAAATGAAAACCCAACAGGGAGGGAACCACATGACGCAGGCCATCGGGGAGCATGACAGGAAAAGGGTCTGGTGGAGGAAAAAGCCTAAGTAAAATTCCCACAGCATCAGGAGAAAGGGCAGAAAGGGAGCATGGGAAGAAAAAGAAAGGCTCAGAAACATAGGGACAGGCAGCAGAATTCCCCTGGGAATTCAAGAGGAATGCAGTTCCACAGAGCTTGTATCATCCAGCTGTCTTGCCCAGATTTTCTTTGCATTCTGACATGAGCCTCGACTCAAAAAAGCTTATTCCCTGGAAAATTTTGTGGGTCTTTAAGGAGTTTCTGGACTCAAATATTGATCTACTACTGCACACTAAAATGATAACCCTCCAGAAAGTATTTGCATATTTTAATTGCTACCTCCTGACTTTTTCCATCTTCTTAGCATGGACCAGGGGATCACTGGAGGTATGGGGAGAGGGGTAGTTGCGCATTTCCTGCATTGTGCATGGGGTTGGACTAGATGACCCTAGGTGTCCCTTCCAAATCTTATGTTTCTATGATTCTGTTTTTTGCACTGTTGAAGCATACACGTTCACAAAACTGCAGGTGTTTATATTATTGTAATGCCCCCTGGGGATGATTGATTGATTTCACTTACCCTGCACCATAATGATCTTTCTGATCTGAGCGTCTATGTGCATTGTGCGCGTGCGTGGGTTTGTGCATGCCCACACGCACGCGCGCGCACACACACACACATGAAGGCCAATTATTTAAGGCTGAAGTTTTCCTGTTGATCTTCCTTATATTGTTATTGCTTTTTTAAAATATTGTAAGTTGCTTCAAGAGCTTTTAGTTAAGATGGTGAAGTAAATAAAGAACCACAGTACCAAGCATGAGCATCACTCCCCTAGCTCTGTTTCTACATAATCCTTTTCATTGTGGACCCTTCCCCAGATTTCCTATTTGTCACCCCTCCTCAGTGATGTATTTCCCATGACCAAGTCGAAATTTTTTCCTAGGCCTATAGCCTTTAACTGGAGATGCCGGGGATCGAACCTGGGCCCTTCTGCATGTTTTATGTACCAAGGAAACCCTTGGAGACAGGGCTCTGTCCAGTCTTTACTACAAAGGTGAAGGCATAGGAACAAACAAGCCTGCATTGCCTGTCTTGACAATGCACAGGGGTCACATCAATTGAGGAAAAGGAAATGAGACACTCAGTTAATTGAAGGCCCAGCTGAGCACCAAGGGGAACAGAAGTGCCCCCCCCCATCCCCGCGCACTCTTCACCCAACTTGGTTCTCACGTCATTCTCATCTTTGCCAGAAGGGGGCTCATCTACACTTTAGCTTTGAGCCAGAGGAATTCTAGATGTTGGTGAGACAAGGGATTTAGATGTGGAGGGGAGGGAGGGTATGGTGCAAACAAACAAGAGGTGCTGGGGCTAAATCATAGGTACAATCCAGGCTCTCTGTCCTGGAGACCATGATTTATCAGTGCTAGGATATGTGGGGGCTGGGTATAGCTATTCCCAAGTAAATGCACTCAGTACATGTTCAGAGCCACCATCACATTTTCTGTGTATGAGCCTTGTTTTGAGAAAAAAATTTTCAGTGATGAGACCTGGGCCTAAAAGGTACACAGGTGTAATACTGGGAAATCGGTGAACAGAACTTACCTTGGTTGTTGTGGGATTTCCAGGCTGTGTTGCCGTGGTCTGTGTGGCTGTAGATCTTGTCGTTTCACCTGCATCTGTGGCTGGCTTCTTCAGAGGTGTATCTCTGTATCACAGAGGGAAGTCTACCAGACCACAGCCACACAGCCCGGAAAACCCACCACAACCAGTTGAATAGTTGGCAATGTTATAAGCAGGAAACACAATCTCACATATAGTCCAGAGTAGGAGTCTAACTCTTTCCTCCATATATAATATCATGGATCAAAACACTCTAGCTGTTATTAGCCCAGAAGAAAGAAAAGTCAACCGAGGGTGGCTGTCTTTTTAACTTTGAACCTCTGGGGAGGGCAGTTGGTCCTGAGTTGTACAATTGCACAGCAGTAGAGCTTTTAAAACACTTTTCTGCCTGCCCCTGGTCCAAACCAGCAGGTTGTGCTGAATTTTTTTTCCATTAAAAAATATTCTGAGAAGATTAGTTCACGAACCATCCAATATCACATTGAGTTTGGCACTAACTGAGCCAGAGCTGAACAGTGTTTCTTGTATGTCATGACCTTATACATCATTTTCCTTATCCACACATGTATATCTGAGAACAACGCTGCATGAATCTAATGGTTTGGCTTGAAGTCACAAAAGGACATGTCACAGAATGCACAGTACACGCTACAAGATTCTTTTGTGCTTTTTCTGCAATAGACTAGCTGGCACAACCATCCCTCTGGGATTTGAGAGATTACCAGAGCAACCCTAGAAACACTTTTGTGGGAGCAAGCCCCGTGGAATAGACTTGAATAGGGTTTTCAATAGACTTGTTTATGATTGCTCTCTCGGGATTGCCCTCCTCCAAGGGGGCCTAGAGTACTCCCAGAATTACAGCTCATCTCCAGACTACAGAGATTAGTTCCCCTGGACGGAGTGGCAGCTTCAGAGGATAGATAGGCTAAATGGAATCACACCTCACTTAACTTCTTTCCATCTCTAAGCTGAATCTTCCCCAGGCTCTGCCACCAAATGTCCAGGAATTCCCCAAGATACAGCTGGCAAGCGACTGCGAGTGCTGTAGTTAACCAAGCAAAACTAGCATACCAAAGTTGAAGCTTGGGAATTATAGCTTATGATGCAGCATAACAGACAAGAGTTCCTTGGAACAAAGGCAGAGTATTTCTTTATTTCTTTCCCCCACTGAGTTAACACAAATGCCACACACCCGAAACAGCGGGCAGAATGTTGAGGCTCGACGCTGCTGCTGCTTCCGGCCTAGCATTTCCCTGTTTACAAACTGAACCCTGCTCAGCTGCTCTGTGTATTTTAGACTGATCTGACAAGAACAGGAAATTGTTCTTTTTTGTTTGAATAATATTTCTCAGAGCTTGGAAAGGCTTGCCTTGTGAAGTGCTCTGGCAGTCCCTAAGAATAGTGGGTGGGTGGAGGAGAGTTTTGAGCTGATCAAGTGACCAAGTGAAGCCACAAACCATCATTCCTCCCCACCCCCCGAAAAAAAACCTGTTGACTGGCAAACATGCACCTGCCAACCTGTGAAACATCAAAGACGGAGACTTGTTTTTATTATTAATAGATGCACTTCCAACTTGACACATGCGGTTTCAAAGCAGTTTACAAAACGCTATAAGGCATTAGATCATCACCATAATGGTAGAGCACAAACACAAAAGGAAAACACTGGCAAATGTACCATGGGGCAAATCCAGTATCCCACAGACATTCAGTTTCCAGCTGGGAGTGATGGAGTCCCTTCTCCTTTGCCAGTCTGAACCCTGAGGTAATGTTTGCTGAAAGGCTAAATAAGGTCATAAACAATGAATCACATGCAAAGAGCCAAAGTCCTTTGACTCATCTTTTTGACAACTTCTTCAAAGTGGTGCAAAAAAAAGAGAATGCTCAGCAATTCAGTTCCCCCTTCCCTTAATCTCAGAGACCCACATATTTCATCCCGTCAAGACAAGCCTTTGTTTTTGCTACAGAATTGCATGATCTGAGAGGAATCTCCCACAATCCCTTATAAGGTTGCAGAGAATGCTGGGAAAAGGGGCATATATGGCCCAAACATTCTGCTTAACCATCCTCTGTGTCATCCCAAAAGTTTATGCATCTCACATAGACACTCTTAAACATATGCTGCCCCCATATTGTGTGGATTGTGCGTGTAGTTGAACTGGCCCTGTAGGAAATGCTCCCACCTCAATATCTACCAGGGCTGCCAAGTTTGGGAAATTCCTGGAGATTTAGGGAGGGAACTCAGTGGAGTACAATGTCATACCCTCCAAAGCAAACAAGATGCTGGGCCATGCTGGGTCTGATCCCACGAGACTCTTCTAACGCAGCTAATCAAGTTTATTCCAGCATAAGTGGGACCTCATGCAAGAAGGCTGAGAAGAGCCTGTGTTTTGTGTGCCAGGTGAAATGCCTCTGATCTGCCTGATATTTTGAAAAATTGCCAAATTTTAGGAAGGGACAACAAAGCACCAATTGTTATTTTCCTGGACGGGGAGATTAAAACAAATTTGGGCAGGTTTTAGAAGATAAATAGCCACCTTGAACCGTGAGGAAGGACAGGATATACATTTTAATAAACAAACAAATAAATTGGTTATGGGGTTTTATTTTACTTGTCCCTTTGCTGTTTTATGTGTCTTTTTGTATGGGGTAGAATGTGGCTCAGTGTCAAAGTTATTGCTTTACATGGAGAAGCTCCCAGGTTCGATCCTGGTCATTGCCATTTGGAAGATCCCTGGCAGGAAAGCCGGAGGGAAACCTCTGCTTGAGGCCTCAGACGGCTGCTGCAAGACAAGCTGCGTGGGCTGGCACCGGGCAGCTGCAGATCTTCATTTGCTGGATGCTTCTGGCCTCTCTGATAAGGCTGACAGGAGCCCCTCTGCCGGCATGTGCCAGCCGATACGGGTCATGGGTAGACGGCAGACTCTCTTGCGCTATCTCAGGAAACACAGCCTGCTGTTATGGACAGAAAAATAAAGCACTTCCTTTACTGTGAAGACATGCTTAAGCAGCTGAGGCTTTCTAGCTGGTAGAGGGGGACCTGGAATAATACAAGCTTGTGACACAATGGAAGACAAACCGAGAACGGATTACAGAAAAACTCTTCCTTCCCTCCAGACCCAGTGTGTTTGCCTGGCAGAAGAGTTAGGGCAAGCAAAAAGGAGTAGGGATGTTTACGGTATTTAGATTTTATTTATTTATTTCGTACAATTTTTACTTCCATCCTTTCTCCGAGGACTCAAGGCACCGTGCGACATTCTTCTCTTCTCTATTTTATCCTGTAAAGTAGATGAGGCTGACAGAGAGTGACTGGCCCACAGTTCCCCCGCCCCCTGAGCTTTTATGGCATAACAGAGATTGGAATTTGGTTCTTGCACATCACAGTTTCTGCTCTAACCACTATATAATAATCTCAGATTTTGTAATCTGGTGAGTGGAGCTGTGAACAGGCAAGATAGATCTTTTCACAAACCAAACAGGGGCTCAGATTTGCAGCGGGGGGGGGGGTCTGAAATCTGGAAGAGGACTGCACTGATAGATCTGTCATGCCAAGGTTCACCAGCCATATTCTTGGGCTTAGCGAAGGTGCTGCTTCTATACAATCAATGAAACTTATGCTCGCTTAACATATTCTATCCTTTCAGGCAAGGGAGTAAACATTTTGCTTGCACACTGGCTCACAGGCAGAACTGAGGACTGGGACAGGTGGTAGACTCAACATCATACTAGCTAGTAAAGTGATAGTTCCTTATGCTAGGACCATCACTATATCCTGCGGCAATGACTTCCACAAATTATTTATTAACTGGTAGGAAGAAATGTTGTGTTGTCCCAAATGTACTTCACTGGTTGAATGAGTTCTTACATTGTGGGAGACAAGGTTTTCTCTAGACTGTGTAAATGTACAAACTTCTATCACGTCCCCTTTAAGACATCTTTTGTTTTAACCTGAAAAGCCTAAAAAATGCCAAAGATATCTGAATTGTTTCAACTCTCCTTAATTTACTCTTTCTGCATAGGGAGGCAACTCCAGCCCCTGGCTAATCTGTACCTTTCCCAGCAATATGATATCCTTTGTGAGACAGATGTGATCAGAAGTAAACACAGGAAGAAGAACCAGGCCCTTCCTACACCTGTGACCCTCCCAATAACTAGCAAGGCCCTGACCTTGTCCAGTCTCAGAGGCCCTAGGGTCAGCCCTGGTTATCACTTAAATGGGAGACTCTCGAGGAAGTCCAGGGTCGCAACACAGGGACGGGCAATACCAAACCACTTTCATTGGTCTCTTGTGTTGAAATCCCTATGAAATGACCATAAGTGAGTCGTAACTTGATAGCACTGGCCACTGTCATAGCTAGCAAGGGTGGAAACCACTATGGCAAATGGGTAGATTGCTGCTATCAGTCATGAAGTCCATTGGGTGGCCTTGGGGCAGTTATTCACTTTTACTCGGCCTTACCTACCTCACAGGGTTATATATTTGGGACTAAAATTGGGAGGGAACACTCTGTAAACTATCTTAAGCGGATGGCTCCAAAACCTCTTTTTGAGAAGCAGAAAAGAATACTGATTATTGGCGATATCGCATTTAAAATCAATTATAGTTTGTTCAAACATTTCAGAAGTCTTAGGGGTGAGGCACTGTAATACTCGGCAAGCTGCTCCATTTTAGGGTTAGGGTTAGGGTTAGGGTTAGGGTTAGGGTAAGGAAGACTATTTTTTGCCTTTAAGGAAAATAGGGGTCCTTCTTAAATTTGCATCCCCATTACCATTTATTCTTTTTAAAAATACTTAGATTTCAAGAGATCTTTTCAAGGACAGAATTTTATTTTCAAAAGTCTGTCTGCACTGCAAAACAATGCCCACGTGGGGGCAGCAAACAAATTTTAATGGGGGAAAACGCTGCTCAACAGCCAGGCTCCAAATTCATAGAATTTTTGAAACAGTGTGCTGCAAGAAAATTGCCAGCAATAAATTAAAAATCACAGATCTCTCAGGAGCCAAAAACCGCCCACAGAGGGGGATTTCTGCTGTGACTCTTCATGGTGCATTGCCTGTTGCATCCCTGCATTAGTCTTGTCATCTGAGGAGGGGCTGCTGAGGATAGAGGGGGATAATTCTGCTTTCCTCTGCTCATTTAGCCATTCCAAAGATGAATTACTTGTTCTCAGAGGAGGCTGCCAGTTGTATCTCTGTATGAGTCATAAATAAGAAGGCACACACAAAATAAGGACTTAAATTGTTTTTCATTTTCCAAAAATCTTGGAGCCAGGTTCATTTTTTTCAGGGATTTGTATTTTAATGACAATTTCTAATTAATAAGTATTGCTGCCACAAAACCTAACCCTAATCTCTTTTTCGTGTAATTTTATTAATGTAATGACAAAAGCACTGTGGTATATAAATCAATACAGCGGGAAATCTGCTCCACCTCGCCACAAGAAGATGATACTCCCATCCTGATCGAAAATGCCAATTTCTGAAAAACTGCTATAAAAAAAACTCCCCAAGGATTCAAGGGCAAATTTAGAAATCTACCGAAAGTGCTGTTAAAATCTCAATAAACCCATTCTCAAAATATAAGCCCCTTCAGGACTTTAGCTTTTATTACTTCTGAGGTATTCATGCAACACTAGTGTTACTTTTTGCCTTTTGCATGCCATAAATATTATAACTTCCTTAAAACAACAGCACAAAAGGCGAATACCTGACCCAAAACTAAATTGGAAATCTTGGAAGTTAAGGGTAACTCTATAAAAAGGCATTAAACAAAATATAATCCATCAGTGCACTTAAAAACACATTAAAAGCAGAACAGGCTTCTAGGCCATACAATTTACCAACTTTGCAGTACACTAAATACCTCTTACAGTCCTTTGAAGTATCATAGATTAACCCAGTGAAACAATATACACAGACCAGATGCATTTTGGCCGAGAAAGCCTTCCTCAGTGGTCACAATGAATCTACTATTACATATGCACTAGATAAAGAATAAATGGATGATGAAAGCTGTGAGGTCAAATGGGTGCGTTTCCAAATGCATATTACAGCAAATGTAACTTTCAGAATTTTACACCTAGCTCATAGGAGTATAGTGTCTCTAGACTAAGAGACATAATAGTACCACTCTCCTTCTGCATTGGTCAGAGCTCACCTGGAATACTGTGCCCATGCTGGCCACCACAATTCAAGAAGGATTTTGACAAGCTGGAATGGGTTCAGAGGAAAGTGACCATAGTGATGAAAGGTCTGGATTCCATGCCTTCTTAGGAGCAGCTGAGGGAGCTGCATATGTTTAGTGTGGAGAAGGTTAAGGGGTGAACGATAGCCATGTTTAAATGTTTGAAGGTATGTCTTGTTGAAGATGAAGCAAGCTTGTTTTCTGCTGTTCCAGAGACTAGGATGCTGCATAATAGATCCAAACTACCGGAAAAGAGATTCCACCTAAACATTAGAAAGAACTTCCTGAGGGTAAGGGCTGTTTGACAGTGGAAAACCCTACCTCGGTATGTGGTGGAGTTTCCTTTTTTGGAGGTTTTCAAACAGAGGCTGGATGGCCATCTGTCAGGGGTATTTTGATTGTGTATTCCTGCATGGCAGGGGTGTTGGACTTGATGACCCTTATGATCTCTTCTGACTCTTTGATTCTTGTTCTTAATAGCCATTTCTGGACACTGCATGTATGTGTGAACTGCAATAGCAATATTAAACGAAAGACAAGAAGAAGGAAGGAGCAGAACTTTCCAAGGATAGGTGAGCCCCCCTCCATTATAGGGTGGGAATGGATGGGGAGTGAATAAGTGGAGCCAGGCAAGTTAAAAGATAATACAAAAGGAAGGTTTACGTTTATTAAAAATTCCAGACATTGTGATTGAATTCCTAGATGACATGGTAACCTGGTGCTTGGGCTTTGTTGAACATATTTTGTTCGGGAGAGTTTTCCTTGCAGTTAGGAATGAACACATGAAGCTGCCTTGTACTGCCTCATAAGGCATTAGATCATTGGTCCATCAAGGACTGTACTGTCTACTGAGACTGGTAGCAGCTCTGAGGGGTATCAAGTGGAGGTCTTATGCATCACCTCTTTATTAGCTGATCCATTCATCAGATGGAGATGCCAGGGATGGAATCTGGGGTCTTCTGCATGTGAAGGAGATGCTGTACCACTGACCCACACCCCTCCCCAAGTATGAAAGCCCACCCCTACGTCAACATGTTTAGGATCCATCTGCAAGGGGTGCTGAAAATGCTACTCCACTATCATAGCAGGTGAAAGCACCATGTTAAATCAGGGCTTGAATATCCAGAAATAGTCACAGCTTCCAACCAAACAGACAAAAAGTGACTCAGCCGTTTATTTTGGTCTCTGGGCTGGTTGCCGGGATTCTGTGTACGTCTGCCTGTCAGTCAGAACTGGAAATCTGGCTTGGCTGATGGAAGTTTTTGTTTTGGTTTTTTTACCAAAACCAGAAGTTAAAAGCCAGCACTCACATTTCCTCAGTGTGCATATTTCAGATGTATTCCACACATGTACTGCCAAGTACAAGATGATACAGTTGGGCTTGGCAAGTCAGGGTTGCCGAACAGGAAAGAGCATAGGTGGTATGGCAGGCCATGCTGTGGCTTCCCCATTCCTGTGAGGCTCCTCCAAGAACTTATAATCAGGTCTTCCAGGGCCAAGCATGGCCACCAGCAGAAGGGCTGGGGGCAGAACATAGGGTGATGAGTGCAAAGTTGGTGGCATTGCTACACTGACATGGCAAAGGGTGTCTCTATGAGTAGCCAGGAACTCTATGGTAATACTCTATGGTAGTTTCTGCCTTTTCCTAGAACTACTTAGAAGTGATCAAGTGATGTTGGCAATGTTCCTGTTTTTTCCTCACACTGCTACTTAAAGAGGCAGCAGGCGATGGAGCTTTCCAGCAGGAGGCCAGGCAAACTTTCTCACAATGCTTGCCAGCAACAGAAAAGTTTTTGTCATTAGCTGTGTTCCCTGATCTATCCTTGCCACTGGCCCTAAGCACTCCAGAGAGCAGAGATTTTGAACTCTAAAACTGGCATCCCCTGCAAAGGCTATTGCTTGGTTGGATTCGACCTGTATCTAAAAGATAAACTGTTTAGAGTCCAGTTGTTGTGTGGAGAATGCTAGTTTTCTCAAAAGCTTATTGGGCCTTTTTCACCAATATCAACCTGTTCCACCAGAGGGCAGCATTGAATGTGCTTTAGCTTCATTTCCTTCAACTGTAGTTATGAGAAGTAATACCTTTTCTGAAATCCACTTTTTAAGATACAGCCACTAATTTGTCTAATGTTTTGTCTTTTAAAAGGACTTCTCTTTGTAGTACCTGTGAAGAAGATCTTGGGATTATAGCCAATCACAAGCTCAGCATGAATTGGCAGCACGATGCAGCAGCAAAAAAGACTAATGTGTTCTTATGCTGCCTTAATAAAAGCGCTGCACCCAAGTCGCAATTCTAGTCCACTTTACATGAATCAGAACTCATCTGGAGTACAATTCTGAGTGCAAATGAATGACAGCAGATTCAAAGGAAGGCAACAAAGGTGGTGAGAAGTTAGAAAACAAGTCCTGCAAGCGAAGACGTTAAGCTGTGAGGGGTGTATCTGGAGCAGGGGTAGGGAACCTGCGGCTCTCCAGATGTTCAGGAACTACAATTCTCATCAGCCCCTACCAGCATGGCCAATTGGCCATGCTGGTAGGGGGCTGATGGGAATTGTAGTTCCTGAACATCTGGAGAGCCACAGGTTCCCTACCCCTGATCTGGAGGAACAAGTTTTCCCCATTTTTCCCTAGAATTCCCTCCCCCCAATTTGAACATTTTGGGGACCACTAAAAGCAGTTTTTGAATGAGCAAAATGTTTTTCAGGGCAAGGTTTTATCCTCTCAGATTGTGCAGTATGAAAATTTCTACGTAAGACTACCTAGGGCATTACAGAATAATTCCTTGCCCAGGTTTGCACTTCCCACTCCCAGTGGTCAACCTACCTTCTAATCATGGTTTCCAATTTTAGTGTGGAGAGGAAACACAACTTGTAATTTGCTGCTTGGGATATAACAGTCCTAATCAGGTTGCACAGAGGAGGGAGGCTTTCAGGAACCAGGGTCTCATTTGAATAAAAGCCAAATCTTGGTTTGCTGCTATGAGCCACCCCCTGCAGAGTTCTATCTTTGCCCAGTTGCTCCATAGTAACCACTTAGATGTATATCTGATCACCTTGTTGTCCCGTTCTTCTTCCAAGGAGATCAGGGAACATACAGAATTCCTTTGCGCCATTTTATCTTCACAAGAACTGGTCAGGCGGGGTGTGCTAGGCGAGAGGGATTGGTTTCAGGTTCACTCAGTGAGCTTCATGGCTGAACGGAGGTCTGAATCAATTTGCCCCACGCTTGACTCGCTAAACAACTTCTACTGGCTTCAATTTCACAAGCGGCTCCTCTGCAATCAGCAAACGTGTGTGGAATAAGTTTTGTTTATAATGGTACAATCACCGAGTAAGCCCATTTACCCAGAAATAAACTGGAAAAGTGGAGATCAGGCAGCACGGTATAGCGGCCCAATCTCATCCGATTGCAGAAGCCAAGCATGGTTTGTCCTTAGATGGGAGACCACCAAGGAAGGCTCTGCAGAGGAAGGCAACAGCAAACCACCACAGCTGCCTAGAAAGCCCTTGTTGGGGTCACAGTAGGTCACTCACTACTTTGAAATCACTTGCATATGTAAACTGGAGGAGACTGAACTCCATCTAGTTTTTGTTTTCATAAATGAGGTGTTGTTGACTAGATTCCACCTAAGATTGTTATGTGCAAAACGTGGGGGGGAATGTTGCAAGTCAAGTCATAGGACTCAGTAGTTGTACTTAGCCTCTGCCAAACGCTAACATGTAACTTCCTGGCAAAGAAAGATGGAAATCCAAAATCAGTACAAGCATACCTCGTGAAACAGCCCTAGCACTTTTACAACTCAACAGTTTCTAATAAAATCCACAAGTATGTTTACGTTGCACGCACCACCTCCCCAAGGGACCCTTAAATCTCTTCAAATATTGCTCCAAGTTCCTCTGCCATTCTTGTTTACACAGGATTTGGTCCTGAAGGCAGGGCAAAGGGCACCCAATCTTGGCATAAGCTGCAGAAGTGACCAAATGCAGATGGGTAATCATCAAGCTATCAGCTGCTAAATCCTTTCCCTCACATGCAGGAAATAAGGCACCTGCTCACCTCAGGGCATAACCTGAGGACACAAATCTCTCAGCAGCTGCCAAGGATGCTGAGCAAGCACCTGAGAAGGGGGGGGGTGTCCTAAGACCAAGAGACAACAGATTTAGCACTGTAAAGAGGGAGAGAACAGAACTAGGGAGCCCAAGCAAGCAAGAGACCAAGGAGGAGTCCTGAACCCTACAGTTCGCTAAGCCTTTTTTCACACAGCCAATCCTTCTCCATTTTTGTAATACTGACCACATAATATATCTCTGTTCCAGCTTAGCTGTACTAACCAGACAAGTAATTTAGGCTAGCATATGGGAGCCCTGAGTTCCATTTCACACTCTAGCAGGAAATGTTGCCAGCAGTCCTTGGGCCAGGCTCTCTTTTTCTCGGGTTAACCTACCTCACAGGGTCGTTGTGAGGTTAACATAGGAGTGGAGAGAAGACAGTTATAATCCGCTTTGGGGAGAACAGAAGGCCAAGTATCTCATCCAATCAAGAGGCGTTCCAAAACACAGGCTTGATTTAAAAATTTTTAGGGCTTGCATTTGTTGGAAATAACAATGTCTAGCATGCACAGGGACTGAAAAGAAGACTCAGCAGGGGGCGGGCAACTGGCCAGCTAGATAGGGCTGTAAGGTTAGAGACTCTTCTGTCCTTTTGAGTCAGTTCATGTCTGTCCTTAGACGGATTCCAGCATGGTGTTGAGAGTCAGTATGGTGTAGTGGTTAAGAGTGGTAGACTCAAATCTGGAGACATGGGTTCGATTTCCCCACTCCTCATGACTGGCGGATTCTTATCTAGTGAACTAGATTTGTTTCTCCGCTCCTACACATGAAGCCTGCTGGTTGGCCTTGGGCTAGTCACAGTTCTGACAACTCTCTTAACCCCACCTTCCTCACACAATATCTGTTGTGGGGAGGGGAAGGGTTTGTAAACCATTTTGAGACTGCTTACAGGAGAGAAAAGTGGGTTATAAATCCAAACTCTTCTCTTTCTACCACTCTTAAGGTCTAATTTTTTCCTCCTCGGAAGCTAGTAAGTTATAAGTTGCATGGACGGACTTGTGATAAATCAGGTCATAACTGGGTGCAACAGCACCTCAATGGGCTAAAACACAAAGTGTACACAAGCTGCGCTTCTTAAAATGTTAGAGCCAGAGGTCTGGATTTGATCACTCCTGAGCCAGATGTGGTTCATTGGGGAGCCAAGGTTGGTTCTTTTTAAAAAAAGAAAATCTGTATAAAGTCTGAATTCTGGAATGATAGGATGATACTAGAACCACCAAATGCAACGGTAACAGTAGGCAAAGATTATTATGGGGCTGAACAGCTTCTTAAGATATGCTTTATCAAGTGGGAGATGATAAGAGGTGAACCAGGTCGCAAATTGTAATCCACACAGTATTATGCCAGTAAATCAATTATGCAGGGCACTCTGTTCCCACATATACCTTATGATTCCTTGTGAGATCTCGTGTGTGACTCTTCTTGACAAAAGACTCGCAACCACCTGTGTTTGGACTGCAAAAACAATGATTACCCCAAACATTAATTATTACACACATGAGATTTCTGACCTTTGTGTTAGAGACTTTTATGCAAGGTATGTGTGAACAAGCCCATTCTGAGAGCATTCAAAGGGTATGGATCTCCTCTGTCCAAAAAGGAGAACGATTTTCTGGGAGTAAGCTTACTTGAATAGGATGTTGAGTAGAACTGCTTTCTACTGGAAGCTCCATATCAGGCAGCCAGACTGACATAGTGGTTCAAGTGCTGAACTAGGATTTGGGATAACCAAGTTAGAATCTCCGAGTGCCACAAAAGTTCACTGATTGATCTTAGGCCTGTCACAATCTCTGAGCCTACCATGTTAATTGTACTCATGAGAAGCCTCTGTAGTGGGAGGATTCTGACTGAAATTCTTCACCCCACTCAAGCACTGGTCTGACTATGCCTGACCTTGCAAGGAACCACCAGCAGCCAAGAGAAAGTCAACTTACTCATGCACTCCTTGGAGTGCTCATGCACTCCTTGGAGAACACCTACTGATCATACCTTTGAGGTCCACTGGGAAAGCTACTTCAAAAAGGACAAAATGACACATCCCTCAACTTTTCAAAGTGTTTTAAATTTTTAATTTCAAAGGCAGCTAATATATACACCACAAAAAAAAAAAAATTGAAGGAGAAGACCTACAGACCATGGGCCGAAACTCTTTGAGAAAGAAACATCTAATTTCCTGAGTAGCAGCATGACAGAGATGCTCAGCTAACCACCTCCTCTGGTGGTTACAGTTTCTTCCCAGACCGGGGGCCTTGGAGAAGGGAAGCAGAGTCAGTTTACCCGATGCCCACTGGACAAGAGATTCCCCCATTGATTGAAGGTTGCCTTATTTCTTGGGTGTTCTTCAGAAAGCCTGCCCATGCCAAGACACGGTATGGATCCTGTGCGGATCATGGTGGAGAGGAAGGGGGTCTTCTGGCCCAGACACAATCTGGAACCTTCACAGAGAACTCTGGAAGAAGTTCCATCACAACTGACATCCTTTACAGAAGACTCTCCAAAGTCCATTTATTCCTCCTCACCTCTGATAGATTCTAGTAGCACGAGCCATCCCTGCCAACTGAGGCACAGCAAAAATAGTGAGGGCATGAATGGCAGGCCATGGCAAGTTGCCCTTGGGCAAGGTCAGAATAATGGAATCAAAAAACCAACCAAGCAGCATCACCCCCTTGAACAGGAAGAGCCTCTGGCTGCCCTGGAAGGGCTAGTTCTTCTCCGGTCGGTTCCGGTTGAGCACAGCTTTGGGAGCAAATTCCAGCTTCTCCTTAAGGCTGACCACTTGGGTGAGGTCCTTTCCAGCAATCTCCTGAAGTTTGCGATCCTCCCTCCTCTCTGAGATGCTCTTCTCCTCTTCAGGTGGCTGTGGAGGTGGCTGGCCACGGATGAACCACTCCAAGTGGTAGCCCACCGCCCCTACCACGAAGGCCGCGGGGAAAGTGACATATGGGGCATAGGCCCGCAAGGATGCCCAAAGAATGGGCCACATGGCTCTTTCAAGTCCTGCAAATGTGAAAAGGAGAGAAAGAAGAAAAATTCATGTTACTGATGGTGAGTGTCTGAGGCCTAGATCAATTTCTGGAAGGAATTCTCCCCAAAGGAACCGGCTTTGCACATCTGAATTCAGTGCAATGCATTTTACAAATGCACAGGTATTTTACTTGCCTGGTTTTGCACAGTCACACAAATCAAAAAAAGGAATCTGATTGCACCTTTAAGACGAACACAATTCTGACCATTGATTGCTACCTGAAGGGCAGACAGACATTCACCCAGGTGACAGCCAGCATAGTGCAGTGGTTAGAGTGTTGTGCTGGGAGACCCAGGCTTGAATGCCCACTCAGCCATGGAAGATTTGCTGGATGAGTGGTCACAGACTGTCAGTTTGGCCTACCTCACAGGGCTGTCATGAGGATAACAGGGAGAAAAGGAAAACAATGTAAGCCACTTTGGGTGGCCCCATTGGGAAGAAAAGTGTGGTATAATTTGCAGTGAATAAAGCAGTCCTGTTTTCCATTTGCAAAGGACTGGAAATGAGGGGTATTTATGAAAAACTGCCTCCCTGGGTCCCCAGCTCCAAAATCTACCCTCCCTCCAATTCAATAGTCTTTCATATTCTACTTGTAAGCTTCCCAAAGGATTGTGGTTGCTCGCTCTTGCCGGGAGAAAGCTGAACTTTATCAGCCATTGGTCTGATCTCCAACAGGGAGAAGTGTATATTCTCCCTATTTGCAACCGACCAGGAAAGCACAGAATTTGCAGCAACACATGGTGATCTAAAGGGCTCTGTCTGTGACAGATACTCTCACTCGTGGCTGTGCCACAAGCACAAGTGAATCCCTCAAGCCGCCCTCTTTGCAGAGTGAATATGCAGCCAGCCTCACATTCCGGCTTTGCAAAGGCCAAGAAAAGAGGGACTCTCTTCATTGTTTCAGTAACAAAAACAAATGCAAATAACCTGGCAAGAAATGCCAAATGCCAGCTGTCGAATACAACAGCACAGCCATTTCTGAAGTCCCCACCAGCAAACCAGCTCTCGCCAGCCCCACTCAATCTGAAAAGGATGTTTTTGTCCCATTCTTCTTCCAAGGAGATCAGGGATCCCAACCTTTTACATCCCAACCTTTATAACTCAGAGTGGCTTGCATTATTCTTATTTCCTGTCTTATCCTCACAACAACCCTGTGAGGTAGTTTAGGCTGATGGTAGTGACTGGCCCAGCAGGTTTCCATGGCAGAGTGGGGATTTGAACCTGCGTTTCCCAGGTCCTAGTCCAACACCTTAACCACTTCACCATGCTGGCTATTCAATTAAATTATTACTGTATTTAAATTATAACACAAGTCATAAAAGTTAGCTGTATGGTCTGCCAATGCATTCTCAATGCATTAAATTACTAAACATAGATTCCAATATGGTTAATTATATACACTCTAGCTGTTGCAAACACTGACCACTCTGTAACAGTGTTGTTTTGACCAATTAAAAAGTGTCATTTCCTTTATCAAACCACTCCAAAAGCGTCAGGTAATTTTTTTTCATTTCCAGAGTTTTGCAAAGGCTAGAGCGGCTACAGTGATCATACATAAAAGAATAATCTAGAGAGGATACGAGTTGATTATAGTTCCAAAGAAATCATTTCAGAGAGCCCTGTATTATGATATGCAGCCCATGCTTAACAAACCAGCAATCTTAGCTCAATATCCCATTACATGTTTACAAAATCACCCAAAATCACCGAATGAAATCTGCAGATGGATCACCACATTACCAAAAATTGCTTGAAGACAGCCCATGAATTGTTATGATAAGTTTAGGGGGGGGGGGGGTTGCTATCAAAGTACAGCATACTAACGGCAACCTCATAGGGTTTTCAAGACAAGAGACTTTCTGAGGTGGTTTGCTATTACCTGCCTCCACGTAATGACTGGGACATTTCTTGGAGGTCTCACATCCAAAGACTAGCCAGTGTTCGCCCTGCTTAGTTTCTGAGATCTGATGAGATCAGGTTATCCTAAACTATCCAGGGCAGGGCAGGGGAAAGATACAGCTGCTTAATAATTTTGCCCAAGTTTTCTTTCAACTTGGCCATCCAAGCTTCAAGTGCAATTTGTCTGCCTAATGACTTGTTCCACCAAGCCTGAAACGTATGAACACATGAACATTATTTTGATCTCAAGTGATTACATATTATAGATCCAACCTAGAACGTGCACAATTGACCTGCTGTGCCCATAGCGCTTCAAGCTTAGAATGCCTTTCTAGCACTTATAACTTTTAAATTCTATAAATAAGCCTGATATTGCAACTTTATAGGCTAATCAAATGATAAATGATACGTGTGATGTTGTTAAAGGTGCAAAACAATTTAGACTACCAGAGATAATAAATATTGTATATTTTTTCCAAAAATCACCATTTCCACCCCCCACTCCCACCAAAAAAAACCCCTGGGAAATGCATTTTTCCCTCATGCTCAAAATTTCTGGAAACTTTACATCTCTGGGCAGAAGTCTTTCATATTATGCACCACCTGGCCTGTTTTAACTGGAGATGCCAGAAACCGAACTTGGGACCTTCTACATTGGAAGCATATGTGTATGTAATATATATATATATATAAGTTTGTAAATGCAAAACGCACATCAGTAACTACGTTTAAAATAATGCAGGACAGCCCAGCCCACTAAGGAGGGAGAATGTTCACTGCCTCCCATAAGCAAAGGATCACTGCAAGAGGCTGAAGAAAAAAGAAAGGCTGGGGCGCGGGGGAAAGCTCCAGTTTAGAATATGATGGGGAATGATAGATATTATGAGTGGGTAATGACAGATATTACGAGAAGCACATCTCCACCCACCCCAGTGGCCTCCTCTTCTAGGAAGGGTGAGCAAAGTTCACGTTAGAGACTCAGCAGCATCCAGATCCTTTGCAGCTGAATTCTCCAACCAAGCAGCCCCGGATAAACAAGGCCCAAAATGGGAGTCGGTTGCGGGAACCGATGCAACGGGGGATGGGAGAAATAGGAAGGTTGATGGGAAGGAGTCCCGCACTGGGGTCCCTATTCTTTCCCACGCCCCTGGCCCTCCATTTCAGCCGTGCCTGGGACCCCCGCAGGCGGCCCAGGGGAAGATCCGACTCCAGACAAGAGGGGCGGCATTGTGTTTAACGGCCCCCGTCCCGTACTAAATGGCCCCAAGGCCAGGCACCGTCCCCATCCCCCGACTCACCTCCTGTGCCAAACTCGGCCCCCTCGCGCCTTGCCCGGCGCACCGCGCGACGCCAGACTCTCCAGCGCCGCCTCCTCCACGGCCGTGCGCCCGGCTTCCTGCCGCAACTCCATTGGCCGCCGCGGCTGCCGGACTCCGCCCACTGGGGGCTGGGAGGGAGGCGCTGCGGAGGTCGCGGCTTCGGTGGGGCCGAACGGCTTCGTGTCTGTTCGGCAGCTCGGTGCCTGTTTGCGGTTCAGCGGGCTTGGCGAGGGGCGGGGTAGGGGACTGCCCGGCCTTTCCTTTGGAAAGTGTGCATCTCCGTTTAAAATCTCCGTTGTGTTGTTGGAGGGCGGCTATAACAATCTTTTGAGCGCTCAAAAAGGCGCCTCTTGATTTTTGGGAAAATACTAGGGACTACTTTTACAGGTGTCAGTTTCAGGGCGAGGACTGGAGTTACTGTGGAACGACGCCTGATTTCCAAACTAGAGGGCGGAGGAAATGGCACTTGTTCAAATGAAGACAGTTCTTCCTAAAAACGAAAACTGACCAAGCTGAGGCTATTCTACTTCGGTCACATTATGAGATGACAAGAAAAGTCACTGGGAAAGACAACAGGAAAAGGTGAAAGTGATTGGAAGAGAAGAAAACACAACCTGAGATGGACTGACCCGGTAACGGAATCTGCAGCCCACAGTTTGCAAGACCAGAGCATGGCTGTTAACAATAGGACCGACCATCCATCCATCCATCCATCCATCCATCCATCCATCCATCCATCCATCCATCCATCCATCCATCCATCCATCCATCCATCCATCCATCCATCCATCCATCCATCCATCCATCCATCCATAGGGTTGCCCAGTGTAGGAAGCACTAGACAGATCTTTACATACACTGAGGAAACAGCAGTTCTGGAAGTCAATCAATCAATCAGACCTTTATCACTGATGGTTTTATGTTGCAGAAGAAAGTAGTGTGTAGGCCTCGGCTCAGTGATAGACCATTAACTTGACATGCAGAAGGACCCAGGTCCAACCCCTGGCATTTTCACTTGAGAAGACCAGTCAGCGGGTGATGTGGATGTCCTCTGCCTGAGACCCTGCAGAGCTACTGTCAGTCTGAGTAGGTGATCGTTACCTTAATGAGCCAAAGATTTGGTTCAATAGAAGGCAGCTTCATGTATGTTTATTCATCTGTGTTCAAGTGGAGCTTGAAAAAGCAGAAGAGTGGCTGTGTTAGTCTGCTGTGGCAAAAGTGAGAGACTTGAAGCACCTTAAAGGCTGAAAAAAAAAAGAAAAGAGAACCAGTATAATGCAGCAATGCAAGCAGAAAGAAATATTGGCCGTTTCCCCACTTTTAAAATGAGGTCGGTTTCGTCTGGTCCAGGACCTTTTTAGCTCGAGGGTCGTGTTCCCGGGCTTCCCCACTGCCTCGCGCTCTGCGCGGGGTCATCAAAAGGCGCCGTTTTGAGCAGCGCCAGAATGACCCGCGCTGAGGGGGCACAAGAGCAGCAGAGTCGGGGCGGCTGCATTGTTGCCGCCCCTGTAGTGGGGAGTGCAGGTGGACCCCGCGCTACTCGGCGAGATTAGCGCGCAGCAAATGGTGAGTGGGGAAAGGGCCATTGTAACACTATACTGTTGGACACACAAAATAGATCTCTATAGATCTACTGACGAAGTGGGAGCTTCTGTCCTACAAAACAGGGAAGAGCCACTGGGAAACCTGTCTATGGAATAGGTTTTTTAAAACTTATGTGGACTTCTATTTTTGCTTTGTATGTTTCTAACAACATTAATTGAAGACTTTACATTCACTGGATTCTTTTATATGTTGTTATGTTTGATAGCTGCAGTTTGTATTAAACACTTGCACATACTTTATTTATACTTTGTGTGGCCAGCAGCATAGTGTTATAATATTTATTTTTGCTTGCACCGTAAAGGCTAATACAATAGAGTCACCGCCACGATGGCTCTTATGAAATTTTGGAACATCTTATATTTAATTGTAACAAGATGACTGGAGAATGCAAACTTCTCATTGACCCTCTTTTCTGTAAATACTCGGGTAGAGATAGAAATACCATTATTTCTATTTTAACAACTGGATCCAATGAGAGGATAACTCTAAATATGGCCAGTTTGCATGGTATATTTGTAAGAGGATTTTAAAAAATTTAATTAGTGGTTATTGTAATCCAGCATAGATTTTAACTTTATGTACTTTCTATTCTGTATGTTTGCCAATTTTATTTATTTTTATATGATGGCTGGTCAATGACTGTAATAATAAACTTACTTACTATTTACAATAGAATCATCCTCCAATGTCGGGTCACATACATCAGCTGCCAACAATGATTTTCTGCTCCATACACTGAACAAACCGTCCTTCAGGAAAAGAATAAATGAATGCAAATCAGGCAACTGGGGAAAAAATCAAAATGTTTAGCAACTATAAGAGATATTCAGATACCTTTATTGGCATACAAAAATAAATTAAAATGTGTTGAACAGTGAAATCAGTAAATTATAAGGGGGGGGGGGGATCAATCAGTCATTGTGTTCCAGATTTTGACAAGCCTTGGTTTTTACTACCAGTGAAAGAAATTTAGAAAAAAAAAACCTGCCAGTAGAGTCTGGGTCCTTATCTGATAAGAGTAAGGAAAGTTGCTTCCTTTTCACTTTGGGTTGTTTTAACTTGTAATAGTGGGGTAATTAGTCTCTGTTCAATGTGAAGCTGGCATTCCAGCAATCCAGCAGTATGTGGGATTGGCATATTTCCCCCACATACATAGAGTCCTTTGGAATATGGAACACAAACACATCTGCTAGATTAGAACAGATGATGGAAAAGAATTCAGTTTGCCTTTGCGCTGGGAGAGTGCTGGGGGAGTACAGTACCCTAAAAAGGAACTCTTATTAGCCTCTTTGGAGACAGAGTTTTCATCGAGAAGAAGACTTCCTGAGATGTTACTTAACAATAGTCGTAAGATAGTTGGGAGTTTATCCTTCAGAGGGCATTCTACATCAATAGTTCTCGTACGTTGAAGTTTCTTAGATCTGAAAATGTGCTGAATGTTCATTGTAGTCGTTTTTAAGTTTATGAGTGTGCTCTCCAGTTCTATTTCCATTAAAGGATTTATTGAGGTTGCTAATAAATCAGTGAGATTGGCTTGCATTTCTAGATGTTTGATGTAGCCAGTGAGATTTCAGGATCAGATCCATTGTTTATTTTTAATCCAGGGAGAAGAGGGTGGCAATAGGTGTCTTCAAATACCCTCTGAGTGGTTGCTAAAACTCTGCAAATGAACTTTTCTTTCCGTTATAGTTCTGGAAATAGTTGGTTTATGAAATGTTGTTATAAATCTCTGGATTCCATAGGAGATGCAATATCCATCCAGTCAATTTGTCTTCTGTCTCTTCTTAATAATGAGCTGAGCCTGAGCGAAGTGATTTTAGCTTTATTGTCCCATCTCTTCTGTTCAAATGATTATGGACTTTCTGTAGTAACAGCAATATTTTTTGTTTTGAAGCTGATAAGATGACTTCAGGATGGTTGTGGCTGATGTTTGCAGTGGTTCTCAACCTGTGGGTCGGGACCCCTTTGGGGGTCGAACAACCCTTTCACAGGGGTCGCCTAAGACTCTCTGCATCAGTGTTCTCCATCTGTAAAATGGATAAATGTTAGGGTTGGGGGTCACCACAACATGAGGAACTGTATTAAAGGGTCGCGGCATTAGGAAGGTTGAGAACCACTGGGTTAGGGTCTTCTCTAGTTGACTGAACACAACTTTAAGGTTTGCTTAATTTTTTTTCCAGTTGGGACGAAATAAAAATTTCGTTGGTGAAGTAGCACTTCCATGGTTTCTCCCATTAAAATGGAGAAGTTGGTTAATATATCTGTGAAGTCAGGAAGGAAATCCAGTGGAGATGAGGAGGGGACAAATTTAGTAGACCTCTGAGGCTCCTTGTTCATCTTTAAAGAGTTTTGTAGTCTGAATCATTTGAACACTTTCAATGTTGAAATGGCAAGTGCGGGGTGCTTTGCGTAGTCTTACATTCATTTGCTACCAAAATCTCATCTTCCACTGCTCCTCTTAAAGGGGACAAGGCTTCAGTCATTCTTAAAGGAAATTCAATCACCAGCATCAATTGTGGGGGGTTTCTGTTGTTTTTTTCAGGAAACAGATACTTGGGAAACGTGGGGAGCTTCATGAATTGAAGAAGAAGAAGAGTTTGGATTTATAACCCCCTTTCTCTCCTGTAAGGAGATTCAAAGGGGCTTACAAGCTCCTCCCCCCCCCCCAACAAATATCCTGTGAGGTGGGTGGGACTGGGAGAGCTCCAAAGAACTGTGACTAGCCCAAGGTCCCCCAGCTGGCATGTGTTTGAGTGCACAAGCTAATCCAATTCACCAGATAAGCCTCCACAGGCCAAGTGGCAGAGCGGGGAATCAAACCCAGTTCTCCAGATTAGAGTGCACCCACTCTTAACCACTACACCACATTGCATTAGCGATAATATCAGACTGGGCAGATTTTCCTCCGTTACAGACCGGGATAAGAAGTCCTCTGTGTGTGCCTGTTTGGCTCTATGAGGTGCATTTGCCTCCAGTTGGTCGCCACTACATTGTTTTCTTCTTCTTCCCCATTCTATTCCTCTTCCACTCCCAATGGTGAAGAAAAAGAGTTTCCAGCCATCTCAAGCAATCTTCCTGAGTTTTTAAAGAAAGAACCATGACAGGACAATAGTATTAGGATCTCCAATAGTTTGCAGCAACTCCCCAGTGCCAGTTAACCATTTCATACTCACGACTTCAAATGAAGTTTGAGAACCGTAGCTGAGCGATGGCAGATGAAAGATAGCAGAGGAGGGAAAAATCTACTCCAGCCAAATAGTTTTTCCATAAGAGTATCCGTCAGTCTCCCAGGATTTTCTGATGCTGACTGAACTGCATCATTCTTCAGCAAAATAACTTCATAGGATGAGTCCAATTTATAATTTATTAACAGATTTTCACCACCACCACCACCACCACCCCAGCTTGAGCCAGGATTTGGGATTTCTTAATCACAGTGGGTATTAACTAATTTAGCATAATCTTGGACCTGCTCCCTCTCATTACAGATGTTAACTGGCTTAACATAACTAGTAAATGGCCTCTGTATATCTCTCAATTAGATTTGAATTCTACACTGATTACATTTCACGATGTACTTCATGCCCCCCTTGACCCTGCTGCTTGCTTCCTTCATGGTTGCCGCATGTCTGCAACGTTTATTTACTTCATTTCTCTTTGTGCATTCAAAGCGGCCGTCTTCCACCTGCTATGGTACAGCCCTTTCTGCTGTGGTCAGGCTCTACCGCCTCATTCCACTGTGAGTCCCTCACAGGCCTGGTTCAGTCCACAGATTGACAGTGCTGTTTCAAGAGAGCTGCTATTCTCTGCTCAGCAGGCCAGGCTGGGGAGCAGTTTGTGTAGGAATCCAAGAGGACGGTTTGACAGGCTGTCTCGCTTCCCTTACATTCCCCAGCCTGCCAGCCGAAAGCAAGCACTAATTAGCCAGCTAAGGGCACAAAGACCACTTGCTGGGAAATGGGGGATGGGAAAGGGTGTTGGATATGTATATATATAACATGTAAGCAATGGCTGTCCACTGATCAATAGCTAGTCACTGACTAACATGTAAGCAATGGCTGTCCACTGACCAATAGCTAATCAATAGATCAGGTCACAAACAGTGACTTCAGCAACTTGTTAACATACAAACAGTTAATCCTTTTATAACTGAGTTGTGGCAGACACTTGCAAAATCCCAACAAAGAGAGACGCTGAGGGAGGGGTCCCACTGGCTCCTTTCCCTCCTGTCAGCTGTGTTCAATTCCTTCCTCTACAGCTTTTCTTGCAAATGGATGTCTTGTGCGCACATGCCAGCAGGAGCTGTGCTCCATATGACCTAGAGAAGGAGGAGGTAGCTTCGCTCCAGGGGTTTCAATTTATAGGCACTTGGAAATGGAAGCAGAATGAAACTAGAAATAAAATGGGAGAAAAGCTTTCAGAGTCTAAACTGGTGTTTAACATTTAATCGTCTTTCTGCAGCTTCAATGAAACCACTTACAAGAAGAAGTAGTGAGAATCCTGTGGACTTATTCCACTATGACCCTGTGCCAGCCACCCTCTACTATCCATCCATCCATGCAAGGAGAGCTTTCAGGCGGGTGCCAGTGTCTTTACCAAACTGAACTCCTGTGCTGATCCACAGATACTAGAAGGTTTGTGATGCAAATCTCCATGCCACAAAAACACTTCTCCCCCCAGGTTACATACCATCGACTGAGAATGAACTTTACTTATCTGGGGGCCTCTATTTGCCCCATTAAGGAGCCCATGGAGAGCAAACTATTGGCTCTCCACAGCTATTTAGAGTCTAGAAAATCGTTTTCAGCCCAGCTTCCTGCAGGCTACAAACCCAATCCTGATCAGTCCCTATGTGCCTGAGCTTTTAAGTTTCCACTGGGATTGCCCAGCACGTGGCTAGCTTTCATGCAGACACAGGGTCCAATCCAGGGACAATGCAATTTGAAGTTAGTCACTTGGTTCCTGGAGAGCTGCTACCAGTCAGGGTACACAAAAGAAGAAGAGAGAAGGGTTTTACCCCCGACCACCACACTTTTCTCAACTGTAAGGAGTCGCAAAATGGCTTACCTTCCTCTCCCCACAACAGATGTGAGGTAGGTGGGGATGGGGGAGTTCTGAGAAAACTGTGACTAGCCTAAGTTCAACCAGCAGGAATGTAGGAGTGAGGTAGCCAATCTGATTCACCAGATAAGGGTCAGCCACTCATGTAGAAGAGTGGGGAATCAAACCCAGTTCTCCAGATTAGAATCCTCCTGCTATTAACCACTATCCCATGCTGGCTCTGAGTTACACAGATCAGTAGTACAACTTGACATGAGACAGATCTGTACCAGAAATTCCAGAGGGAACACTACAAGACTTTCATCCCTTTGGATGAAGATGTTTTGCAGAGGGTGTCTTTCATGGAGTCTTTTAACACCTCCTTTGCCACATTTTAAGGCTGTTGTGAAGTACAGACTTGGGTGCTTTCCAATCGTGGCTTGAAACATTTTTTTCTCTATCTCTGACTTTTTTGGTGTGGACTAAATATATATATCAAGCCTGTAGAAGAATTCAAGGAAACATTTTTTTTCTCATTGGTATGTTTTTCCTGGACCCGATAGACAGTAGTACAAGTGTATTTATTTTGAATGGACCGGGATTGCTACCTGCAAATATTCTTTGCAGCATTTATATTTGATTTACAAACACACTAGTGACTAGTCAAACAGGATGGAAGCATGCAGGCTCCAAAAAGCAGGTAGTCAAGCAGGTATCAAGACTCACGAAGAAATCAAGGGAAACCTGAAGATGCTTCGAACAACTGTCTGCCTCCCTTCCTCTTGCTCTGCAAATTCGGTCTGCAGGTGGCGTCCAAACTGTTTCTGGGCTCCTGCCTCTAGACTTGACACTTTCCAAAAGCATCTTTCCACACCATCAATAGAGTATTTCCAGCCCCAAAGGATCATTCAATGTATCTGAAATTACTGGAACACTCAAAGACCAGACATCAAGTGTGCCAAACTCCTGGAGGGTCTCCATAACTCCATATTACATCTTCCCTGGTCTATTCAATCAGGTGTCTGTTGCAGGTTCCATGGGCAAAATTCCCAGACTCACTTAGTTCTAATTTGAATCTGGACCAATGTGTAGAAGGAGAGCAAGCAAATGCCTCCACCACCACACCATCCCCGCTGCTGTTTTCCCAGGGAGGATGCTTTTAGCTTACCTAATTGGGGAAAACGATGGGCATCCCATCAGTACATCAGATGATCCACTGGAATTTAGGCAAGAATTACAACATTATGACAGCTACTGTAGTAATTCAGAGAAAGTTGGACTTTCAAATCCATATGGACAAAGTATTGGCACATAATACACCAGACATCACAGTGATCGAGGACAAGGAAGTGACCATCATCTGCATAGTGGTACCTGGTGACAGAAGGGTCATTGAAAAAGAACAAGAGAAAGGCACGAAACACCACAATTTGAAAACTGAGATTCAGTGACTATGGCACAAGCCAGCTGAGGTCAACCTCAGTTGTAATCAGCACTCTGGGTGCCATTCTGAAAAAAACTAGGGCAGAACTTGAAATATCTTCAAATCAACCAAATTAACATTTGGCAGCCCTGCTGAGATCCACACAAATACTACGCCGCTACATTACAACTTCCTAGGCCTCTGGGTGAGGCTCAAGTTGTAAGGAAAAGCCAACAACCAGCTAAAGAACCGGCAGCTGTGACATTAAAAATAATAATAATGGTAAATTGTGTGGTGGTCTCAGGCAGGGCTGGTATTGACATACCTTGAGGTGAGGCAGTAGCTGGGACCCAGGGATTCTGGCAGGGCTCACTGTCTAAACCCTGCCCTCCCCCCTCACACACCAATCCCTGCCCAGCCATTCACCTTCCAGGCCATCTGTGTGCCATATCCTGCCCACGCTCTTGCAGGTGCTGCACCACCCATGATGCCAGCTTCCCAGCACTGGTGGAAAGGCACATGCAGGTGGCGCACAGTGCCAGCACTCCTGGTGTCCACAGCAGCAGCACTGCCTGTTGCAGATGGTGGGAGGACTTGTGAGAGGGGGAAGGATATACAGTCAGGCAGGGGGACACGCAGACGGGTGCAAAGGAAAGCATGGGGACCTGGTGGTGGGCAGACGAGGGCTCTTGGGCACTGTTTGCTCCCCCAAAAAACAACCCTGGAACCGGCACTTGTCTCTGGTACAACCTCACATAAAATGACTGAGATGCCCCAGAGAGCTAGTAGCAAAGGATCCTGTAAAGAGTTCCTGTCTATGAGGCTACTAACAAAGCTCTTTTACAAGGGATGAATTTCCCTTCCTTGCCAATGGCTCTATCCATCCTTTCTGGAGGCGAAGCAAACATGTGAACCAGGAGCAGAGCTGGCGCTGCTGCCTTGACGGGCCATGAATTTTTCAAACCTACAAATTAAATTTTCATTCTAATTTACGCAGCTCTGATAACAGAGGGCCCGGATGGCAGATAAGGATGATCTAGTTAGCTCTCTTGCGCTCTCTCTCGCTCTCTCTCTGCCTTTCTCCAGTTGGTCCCCCTCTTAGTAACCATCAGCTCCTTCTTAGTTACCACGGCTGTTCTGTTTGCATGTGATGCATCCAAAAAACAAGTAAAGGTTGGAGAAAATCAGAAACGGTGTGTGTAAGAGAGAGACAGACGGAGAGAACTGCATTGCTGAATCAAAGAAATACCTACATAATCCAGCATCATGTTTCCAGTAGCGGCCAGACAAATGGCCCAATCGTGTATGAAAACTGACAGCCTGCCCTTTGGCTTTTAATCAAAGGTACACTGCTTCTTAGTGTGGAGGTTCCATTAGCCATTAAGGAGAAGAATGGCTGAAAGAACATAGTTTTAAAAGCCTTCTGTCAATGGCCATTGGCATATCAGGTGGCCATGAGCAGCAAATGTTATTTGTGTGTGTGTGTGTGTGTGTGTGTGTGTGTGTGTGTGTGTGTGTGTGTGTGTGTGTGTGTGTGTTGCGGGGGGGGGGGGCAATCAGGCCCAAAATTGCTGTCAATCAGTTTTACTGGATAAACAGTTTCTTCTCCCATATTCTTGCATTTCCCTGAAAGCAATTTACCTGAATGTACTTTCAAGATGATTGGACTTTTTTTCTGTCAAGTTATAGCTGACTTACGGTGACCCCATAGGGCAGTGGTGGCGAACCTATGGCACTCCAGATGTTCATGGACTACAATTCCCATCAGCCCCTGCCAGCATGGTCACAGACAGACAGACAGACAGACAGACACCTTTGGGGGTGGCTTGCCATTGTCTGCCTCTGCATCACAACCCTGGTATTCCTTGGAGGTCTCCCATCCAAATATTAGTCAAAGTCAGAGCTGACAGTATGTGACTGGCCGGGTCACACATGCTTAGATAATAGTCGAAGTTAAATTGCAAAAGGCAGTGTCGTTTAGACGCCTGAAACAATAGCAGTGTTATCAACACAGGTCAAATACCATACCTTTTTTTAAAAAAAATGTCCCTCTGATTTGTATAATATCAATCCCCGTTTTTATACCACTTACCTTCCAGGAGTCTGGCTTTCTGGGAAAGGGCAGGGTATTAAATAAACAAATACGTATTATCGAAGGCTTTCATGGCTGGAATCAAGTGGCAGTTGTGGGTTTTCCAGGCTGTGTGTCTGAGGCCTGGTAGTTTTAATGCCTAAAGTTTCGCCTGCATCCATCAATAAACAAATGGCCTTAAACTCCATTCCCTCTCTCCTCCCACCACTCCTGTGAGGCAGGTAAGCTTAGAGGTGCCCTGCTGGATCAGACCAGTGGTCCATGTTGTCTGGTATTCCCTCTACCACACTGTCTTCTCCCTTTGTAACCTGCCTTCTGCATGATGGTATGGCATGCCTTAGACAGGTTTTATTGCTGTAGACAAGGCTTTATGTTTGCTTGCTGGCGTTGCTCTCCAGATCGGCAATCTTAGTCTGCTGCCTTGTTTATTGAAGCTCTTTGCTGTTTGTTTGAATTGATTTTTACATTTCGTACCCCGCCCTGAGTCTCCATGGGAAAGGCAGTCTATAAAGTAAGTAAATAAATAATGTTCTAAACAAGGCAGGGATGGATATTTCCGGCCATGCCTCGCTTACAACATATTGGATAACTCAGGGGTGGGGGTGGCAACTGAGGTTGTCCTAGGCCCCTTCCGCACACGCAAAATAATGCGTTTTCAAACCACTTTCACAACTGTTTGCAAGTGGATTTTGCCATTTTGCACAGCTTCAAAGAGCATTGAAAGCAGTTTGAAAGTGCATTATTCTGTATGTGCGGAATGAGCCCTAGTCTTACCAACGTCAAAATGTCCAAAAGAAGTTTCCCTTCGTATTGTCGAAGGCTTTCACAGCCTGAATCACTGGGGTGTTGTGGGGTTTCTGGGGTGTATGGCCGTGTTCCAGTAGCATTGGTCACACAAACAGCCATTCAGAATATAATGAAAGCGACCAAAATATAAATTTTCCTGAAAATAATTATGTGTAGTCAGTAAACATGCCTTCCCTTAGCATTGTTCCTCCCTGCCTTGTCCACAAGAGGAATGGTCTCTGGGAGCCAGCATGGTGTACTGGTTAAGAGAAGATGCACTCTAATCAGGAGAACTGGGTTCGATTCCCCGCTCTGCTACTTGAGCTGTGGAGGCTTATCTGGGGAACCAGATTAGCTTGTGCACTCCAGCACATGCCAGCTGGGTGACCTTGGGCTAGTCACAGTTCTTTGGAGCTCTCTCAGCCCCACCTACCTCACAGGGTGTTTGTTGTTGGGGGAGGGGAGGGAAAGGAGATTGCAAGCCCCTTTGAGTCTCCTTACAGGAGAGAAAGGGGGATATAAATCCAAACTCCTCCTCCTCCTCCTCCTCCTCCTCTTCTTCTTCATCATCATCATCACACCCCAGCAGGGAGCCTGCACCAGAATTCTCCCGACAACTGGAGCTGGAGCATTTCTATCCACTCTGGTTCACTGATAAGATGCGACACAGCGCATCTCCCTCAGGATTCAACCCCGTTCCTCCTCATGCATTCATGAAGGAACATAGTACAGCTCTTAATAATGTCAAACTAGGGGGAAATAAGTTGTTCCCGTCTTCCAGTCTTCATTTTCACAGCTAAGATGGAGGAGAGTGCACAGAGCAGGCACAGAACACAGATGCTCTGTATTTATTTTGTTGTTAATTTTGACAGGATATTGATTTATGAAGGATCTGTGTGGGCTCATGTTGGGATAAATAGATAACCAAAGAACTAGTCTGGGGTGGGGGGGATGAGAGCTTAAACTTGCAGGTTATGCAAGCGGCATGATAAAGGTCACATTTGCAATCACTGCTTCCGTTGCCCCCAAACCTGGATTCATTCAGCTAGCAGAGGTGGGAGGAGGAGGAGTTTGGATTTATATCCCCCTTTCTCTCCTGTAAGGAGACTCAAAGGGGCATAAAATCTCCTTTCCCTCCCTCCCCCCCACAACAAACACCCTGTGAGGTGGGTGGGGCTGAGAGAGCTCTGAAGAACTGTGACTAGCCTAAGGTCACCCAGCTGGCATGTCTTGGAGTGTACAAGCTAATCTGTACCAGGGAATCAACAAACCTGGCATATGGCCCTAAAACTATGACAGAATGAGAGGTATCATTCCTCACTTCAGTGGACTGGAAATATTTCACTCAGTGAACATACTGGGCAGTGCTTCTATTACAGATGTATTTGCTTCATAGATTTGTATGTATGTATGTATGTATGTATGTATGTATGTATGTATGTATGTATGTATGTATGTATGTAGGTATCTATCTATCTATCTATCTATCTATCTATCTATCTATCTATCTATCTATCTATCTATCTATCTATCTATCTATCTATCTATCTATCTATCTATCTATCTACACACACATTATTTGCAGGGCATACTATTTACAATACCAACTATTATTAAGTTTCTGTACAGTTTTTTTTAAATTTAAGGCTTCTAAATTGTTTGAGGCTAAGCCAACCTCCTACTCCATCTGTTGACATCCAGCCCTAATGTTTTTACTTACAGATCATAGAATTTTAAAGAAATCTTCTCTAGGAAAGGGGAAATCAGTATTAAGCCTGTAGTGTACACAAGCAATTGTCTCAGTTTGAGCATAAAGGTGCAGGGAATATCTGTCATGTGACATCTGATGGAAGAACTGGGGAGGGGAGGGGGAGCAGAGAGGGCTTCTTAAGAAATAAGTCACAGGTGCGTTACTTCCTCCTAACTGTAGCAAATGCTATTTCTGCTTCCCCCACAGTCAAAAGGGGATGTATTCTGAATACAGAGTCCAGGAGAAAGCAAACCTAATTTGGCAGATGGAGCTTGAGGGGGTGGCTGCTTATGCCAGCCTCTGCTCAAGCTATATCTGTTTCCAGGTATGTAGGTAGGAAAATGGAGAACAGGAGAATTCTGAACCAGTCGAAGGGGCAGGCAGCTTTGGCTGTCAGGCCGTAAATGGCAGCGGTCTCCCAAATGTCCCGGGGGATGCTCATATGTAGGGCAGATAAAGAGTGTCCAAAATAAAACATACAAATAATAATAAGAGGAGTTTGGATTTGTATTCCTCTTTTCTCTCCTGCAAAGAGACTCAAAGAGCTTACAATCTCCTTTCCCTCCCACAGCAAACACCCTGTGAGGTGTGTGAGGCTGAGAGAGCTCTGAAGAACCGTGACTTGCCCAAGGTCCCCCAGCTGGCATGTGTTGGAATGCACAAGCTAATCTGATTCACCAGATAAGCCTCTACAGGTCAAGGGCCGAGCGGGGAATCAAATCCAGTTCTCCAAATTAGAGTGCAACAGCTCTCTTAACCACTACACCACGTTGGCTCTCGATAAAATAAAAAGAGAGCCCTGGCCAAGCTAGCCCAGATTTTGGAAACTAAACAAAGTGAGCCCTGGTTAGTACTTAAGAGGGGAGACTACCAAGGAAATCTAGAGTTGCCACACACTGGCAGGTAATGGCGTTGCTGTACATTGGCTGTGATTTGACAGCCCCCCAAATGTTTGGGTGGGGGGCATTTTTATTAAAGGATTAGAACTGTAGTTTACTGCAATTGCTCTAGAGGGTGCTTTTTATAAGACTCAGTAGTCTATTTCAGTTTTTATTGTATGTAGTGCCTTCCCTCTACCACGCTGTCTTCTCCCTTTGTAACCTGCTTTCTGCATGAAGGTACGGCATGCCTTAGACAGGTTTTATTGCTGTAGACAAGGCTTATTACATTTTTACATTTCGTACCCCGCCCTGAGTCTCCATGGGAAAGGCAGTCCATAAAGTAAGTAAATAAATAATATTTCCGGCCATCACTTGCTTACAACATATTGGAGAACTCGGGGGTGGGGGGCAACTAAGGCTGTCCTGGTCTTACCAACATCAAAATGTGCAAAAGAAGGTTTCATTTCTCTTCAATTCTAATTCATTTCATGTCAATTCTAATTCTAGCCCCCCCCCCCCCCCAACACACACAGACATGCAGAGACTTTCCTTTTTTACAACTGGTGACCTTACTTGTTAGGGTAGGCAAATAACCCATGGCTGACATGGTAGGAGAGGCACAAAATCTGTTGGCACCACAGTACCTGGTATGGTTCCTATCCATCAGTCACACCTCTCCTTTCTTCCAAGGAGCTCAAGACAGCACAGCAGTCCAATCCTTCATTTTTATCCTCACAACATCCCTGTGGAGTAGGTTGGGCAAAATAGAAACAGCCTAAAATCTAAGGTCACCTGGAGAACTTTGTGGTGGAGGTTTGCACCAAGGCCTCCTCAGTCCTGTGTGTGTGATTTTGCCATCAAGTTACAGCCAACTATGGTGACCTTGACGGGTTTTCGAGGAAAGAGCTGTGGTCTGCCACTACCAGGCTCCGGGTCATGAGGTAGGTGGGACTGGGAAAGTTCTGAGAGGACTGTGACTGGCTCAAGGTCACCCAGCAGGCTTCACGTGGAGGAGTGGGGAAACAAATCCAGTTCTCCAGATTAGAGTCCACCACACATGTGGAACAGTGGAGGTTCAAACCCAGTTCTCCAGATTATAGTCTACCACTTAACCACTACACCATGCTTCAGTCAAAATGAGCATGGCCAGCATCTGTATACCCCAAGGAGGGGCAGCTGGCAGGGCCCAAGGCTTCTGGCAGGCCCTTCTTCTGCAAGCCCTCTACCTACCCACTCACTAGCATTCTACCATCTATACTTCCACCTGCATGCACTGCCAGTGCCACCAGGGAAAGGCCTGTGATGGTGGGGGGAATCACCAGCAGGCAATGAGAGGACACATAGGCAGGTGTGGGCACACAGGTGGGTGGGATGGGGGGAGGAGGGCATAAGCAGGTTGCCAGGTGTAGGCAGAAGAGTGGAGGGGAGACCTTGGGAATGTTCTGCCCAGGGCACCTCAGCCCTGAGCACCAGTCCTGAAAATGAGGGTGTATACTGCTCCTAGAGCACCTTTTAACATCTTCAGCCAGTGACCTTTCTCAGAGGAGGGCTCAAGCCATACTTAGTTGTTTTATTTTTACAGCTTGACCTGATTAAGAGTCCTTGGGCCAGGTGGAAAGCTTGCACACTGTTGCATTGAGTTGGTGCTAATAAAGGGCATGGGACAGAAGGCAGCTTGGTATGGCTCAATTGTGTCAGATCTTGGAAGCTAAGCTTGGTCGGTATTTGGAAGGGAGGCCTCCGAGGAAGACTCTGCAGAGAAAGGCAACGGCAGACCATCTCTGCTTCTCACTTTCTTTGAAGGCCCCCTGCTGGGGTCACCATAAATTGGCTGTGACTTGACAGCATTTTACACACAATAAAAGCTATTGCACGGATTGTGTCCTTGGCTTTGCAGATTATCTCCTGGGCCTGCAGTGCTCTCTGTTAGTTAGTGGCAGTGTGGAAACAGAAGGTTATGGGTGGATAAGAAGCCTTGAGTTGGCCTGACCTTAGAGCTCAGAAGCAGCCCTGGGGTGACTGGTGAGTGAACGAAGAGCAAAAACTCTGCCCTCTGAGTCCATCCAGGGTACGTCTCCCGCAGCAGCCCTAGACGCACTGGGCTGAACAATTGACAAAGTGTTGCACCTCCTTTCTTAGGCACGCGTGGAAAGGAAAGAGTAAGGAGCTGATTACCTCTTTGACTTTGAGCCAACGATCAGCATAATTATTATTATTAGCATATTAGGCTGCTTATTGAAAGGAGGCAGGCATTGTCAAAGGGGGAATTTAACAGTGTGCGGGCGTGGAAGGAGCGGTTCTCCTGCTGGCCTCCGGGAGTGACAGCTCAAAGGCAGAACGATATGGAAGCGGTTTCCCTGCGCCTAGTTCTATGGTGAATGTTTTGCACACACGGCCTTGGAGGAAGCAGAGGCTAGCGCTCTGGAGTCTGCTTCCGTACAGGGGGATTCAAGGGGGAGCAGACAGCTTCAGTAGCAAAAGGACTAGACGCCAGAGGCAGAGACTGTTACTTGGAACACAGAAGGTCCCCTGTTTGATCCCCAGCCTTGCCTGTAGGAGGGGAAAAAGTCAGGTAGCAGGTCAGCAAGGGATCTCTCACTAGGCAGCAGGGGTGTACCGCCCAGGGGGACATGTGGGGTCAAATGTCCTCAGGCTGCAGCCATTTAGTCACGTGGGGGGCAGAAAGTCGCCCCCCCCCTCCTGTGATAGTAACTTTTGAGATGACCTGGTGCAAAAAATAGTTGTTTGGTTGTGGTGGGGGAGGGTGGCCACCCATACCGGGGCTGGGGACTCAGATTTTGCACTGGGCTACATTGTTCCTAGGGACGTCTCTGCTAGGCAGTCAGTATCAAGTGGAGTACATAAAGGGCCTAATGTTGGGCTGCTTCCTGACAGGGGTGTGAAAACATGCTCCCCACCACAGCCCCAGTATTCTGGGCAAGAGTTGCATCCACATGTTCAACCCCCTTGTTACTCACTGCTGCCTCTGATCCACCCAGAGCCCTCTCCCTTTATTGGCGTTGCATTCAAGCAAAGGCACATCCACCCACAATGATAATCATACCACCCACACAGCATAGGTGGACAGGGAGCGTGAGAAATGTCCGCTAGAGGGCTAAGAGGAGGCTATACCATTTTGCAAGCAGATCCTCTCCCTTTCTAGAATGGTGACAGAAGGAAGGCAGGTTTATTCTTGGATCTGGTGTAAAAGGGAAAGCCTTGGGAACGCCAAGAGTTCTGTTCAGAATAAACTCAATATTCTGTAGGGTGTTCTCTTTAAACAAGGGGGCTTCCTGTTCCCTGTGTAGGGAGAAAAATCCCCAAATGGAAGCGGACCAACAGCTTCATGCGCTGAGAGGCAGAATGGTGTACTGGTTAAGAGCAGGTGCACTCTAATCTGGAGAACCATGTTTGATTCCCCGCTCGGCCACGTGAGCTGTGGAGGCTTATCTGGGGAACCAGATTAGCTTGTGCACTCCAGCACATGCCAGCTGGGTGACCTTGGGCTAGTCACGGTTCTTCAGAGCTCTCTCAGCCCCACCCACCTCACAGGGTGTTTGTTGTGGGGAGGGGGGAGGAAAAGAAGATTGTATGCCCCTTTGAATCTCCTTACAAGAGAGAAAGGGGGGATATAAATCCAAATTCCTCCTCCTCCTCCTCTTCTTCTTCTAAATTGCCAAGTGCGTAGGAATTGGCTTCATTCCTCTCTGCGCCCCTGAACATTTGTAGGTGGGGTGCAGGTTGGAAAATTCCAGGTTGGAAAATTAATGGAAATTTGTAGCCCAGGGAGAGGAGGACCTCAGCGGGATATAATGCCCTACATTCCTCCCTCCAAAGCAGCCATTTTGCCCAGGGGAACTATAGTCTGGAGATCAGCTGTAATTCCAGGCAATATCTGAGGCCTACTTGGGGCCTAGCCACCCTAGGCTGGTTCCATTCAACCTTGCTGAAAAATCATCAACAGAAGGGGAGGGAGAAAGGACATGCATGTTACACCCCTTCATTTATCAGACATGCATGTTACACCCCTTCATTTATCATCCCCTCCACTCCTGCATGCCTGATGATTTGCAGCTTAGCCTGTGTACATAGCTGCCATTGAAAAGCATTACAAAAAGTTCTCTCAGTGGTATTATATCCATGATGGGCCAAGAGACCCAAACAAGTCACTGTTTGACACTGCAGTCAAAAAAAGGAGAAAAACCAGAACTAAGCCCTCCCTGAGAGAAGGTGCCACCAGGAACAGATCACAGTGTTGTGAACAGCCATATTTCTTCACACAAAATTTAGAAACAATGCCTTTGAGTAGGTTTAACCACAACACCACAAAATACCATACAAGTTTTTGAGCTCACCAGAAGTCTTCCTTGGATTGGATGTTATTAATTTTTCAAATGGTAAGAGTAGTGGGAAGCATATTTCTCAGGCCAGGATGTTATAACCTGACTTTGCCAAAATTCTCCGTAGATGCATGCGGGCCAAAGCTTAGCATTATTGATGGTGTTAAGTTACAGCAAATTCTCTGGAAAGATTCCCTGCTTGATGCCATCCACTCACCGGAAATACAAAAAGTTCCATCCCCCAATCCTCTCAGCCTGTATGGACTGTGGCCACTCAACCGGGGCAGAAGAGTCACTTGGTGCATGCCATTCTTCCAGCGGATGGTGCCGGGCCTTGAAAAGAGATGCTGGCCTTCAGCCAACAACGCCGAGCCCCGGCTCAAACACTACGCATGAATGAAAATGCCTACGAGCAACATCACTGAGCCGCTCCATTCATTGCTAAGGAAGAGCGAAGTGGTGCAGTCTCCACTAGAGGACACTGCAATCCTTCCGGCCCATTCATTCCTTGAAGATAAAAAAAAATAATCACCAGCCCATGATTCCCATTGACCAAACTCGATGAAGCTGTCACTCAGAAAATACAGAAAGGGTGGAACTTATTGGATGCTGCAGCAATTAGCAGTGCCATCAAAATCTAGCTTGGAATCTGACGGTATTTGGCTTGGGTGAAATGTCTGAGAGAGATACTGGGAAATCACTGAACGATGAAGAGTACACGTCTACTTTTGCACAGACAATCATAGCCAGGGGATGACTGGAGTCGATGCCCGGGCCCCACACTGGGCTTGTCCCCTCCCCCAGTGCAGTCTTAAACATCTGGCAATCATGGCAGCTGCCCTTGGTCTGTGGGGGGGCAACCATCTATGTCTCTTCCTCTTCCAATATGAAGGGGGGGAGCATGCTCCAGCTGCTGCTCTTGCCTGCTTCATTTGGGGCTTGGGCAACCGGCTTCCGATGACGGTGGCAGTGGTTCCCATCTGCTTTGCACAGGGTGCAGGGTGCCCCTTGCTTGGGCCTGGTTGGAAGCTGGGGGGGGGGGGGGGGGGGGGGCAACAAGTGGCAATGATGCTGGGACCCCTGACTCATTAAAAACACCCCTGCTGTGATACTCAACATGAAATGTTGAGTCCAGCTTGCTTTTGCTTAGCTTCTCATGCCTGTGTACCTCTGGACATGCAAATCTGATCTAGAAGAGCCGTTCACCCTTGCCACTGATGCTGCAATTTTGTAATCTAACCTTCTACCATCTCAGTACTGAAAGAGATGGACCACGAGATGGAAAAGATGCTCTCTTTGTTCGGCATTGTGTAGTGGTTAAGAGCAGGTGCAGTCTAATCTGGAGAACCAGGTTTGATTCCCTGCTCTGCCTCTTGATCTGTGGAGGCATATCTGGGGAACCAGATTAGCTTGTGCACTCCAGCACATGCCAGCTGGGTGACCTTAGACTAGTCACAGTTCTTCAGCATTCTCTCAGCCCCACCCACCTCACAGGGTGTTTGTTGTGGGGGGGGGGGGAAAGGAGATTGTAAGACCCTTTGAGTCTCCTTACAGGAAAGAAAGGAGGGATTTAAATCCAAACTACTACTACTACTACTACTACTACTACTACTACTACTACTACTACTACTACTACTATTATTATTATTATTATTATTATTATTATTATTATTATTATTATTATTATTATTATTCCTGGACTTCTAGCCACGGAAGAAATTTGTGCAGCTCCGAATTGGTAGTAATGTAGCAACCGGCTCTGATCCACAGACCGGTATAGGCAGCTTGCTATGTTTCTTTCCACCGGCTGTAAAACTTAAGTGGTTCCTTGCTGGACCAGGCCATTGAGATCCACTAAAACCAGAGATCCGGCCAAAGTCCTCTCTAGCCCAGCATTTTGTTTCCAGCACAGCGACTGACCAGATGCCTCTGGCAGAGCACAAATTCCTCTGTGGTTTGATACCTGGCATGCACAGGTATACTGCCTCTGTATATGAAGGTTTCAATTGTCTGTCAAGGCTAATAGTTCTTTGTGAATTTGTCTGATGGTATTTTTAAAGCTGCCTCCTCCAGTGACCATCTGCACATTCTGCAGCTGCAAACTCCATTCATGTGCTTTTTGAATGCTGGCTTTTTAATATTGTATGTGTTAATTCTATGCTGTTTTATGTTTCTATAATGTTCATAAGCTGTCTCAAAGCAGGTCCACTGGAGAGGTGGCACAGAAATGTTTTGAATGAGTGAGTGAATGAATGAATGAATGAAACATTCCTGCATGCATAATTCTCACTGAGGAAATCGTTTCAAGTCTTCCATTGAAGTAAATAGTCTTATATTGAAATAAGGGGGCATTACTTACAGGTCAGAGGTTTTAGAGCAGGGCTGTTGGTAACTTCAGTATGTCTGCAACACAAGGAGCCTTCTCCCAACATAAATGTAATCCGTTGAATCAAACAGAATAGTTCTGCAAAAGAAAATTCTGCACGTTAACATCTGAATTAAACAAAAGAAGTCTAGTATGGTGTAATGGCAAGGGCTGATGGGAATTGTAGTCCATGAACATCTTTAGAGCCACAAGTTGCAGACCCCTGGATTAGAGTATCTGGCCAGGATCTAGGAGACCCAGGTCTGCATCCCCACTATGTTCTGGAAGTTTGTTGGGTCTCTTTTGGGTCAGTCACACATGCGATATCTAGCCCACCTCACAGGCCTGTTGTAAAGATTAAAAATGGAAGTGAGGAGAATGATGTAAACCACTTTGAGTCCCCATTGGAGAGAAACATGGCCATCCAGCCTGGAAACCCCTCAACCCCTTAGCGATTCTGCCCGTGAAAGTCTTCGACAGTACAATAAATGAAATTATCTTTCAGATCAGTTTCTGTCCCTTGAAGAGATCTGAGAAATGCTTGGGCACAAATTCCACAGGTGACACTTTTACTGTGATTGGCAAGAAGAGGAAGAGGTTGGAGTGGGGATGACAGTGAACCTACTTAATATCAGTCAAACCAGAATGCATCATTGAGTCACAACTAACTCATGGCTTCCCCATTCACAAGGCAATCCAAACAAGAGATGAGCAGAGCGGGCTTGTCATGGCCTTCCTCTATATAGCAAACCCAGCCTTCTTTGGTGGTGTCTCACTCAAGTGCAGACTGGCCTTGCTTAGCTCTCAAGCCTTGACAAGCTAAGGCCAAACTGGGCTGGTTTGATTGATATCAATATTCACTCTTTTTTTAAAGAACTGATCTTCAGACTTCTTTGGAATACAGCAGTTTATGGAAAACTTAATCCCTTAACTTGGGTGCTTGTGCCTCAGATGGGGGAACAGGGAAAACTTCAAATATAGATTTTCAGGGGATGGAAGTTCAGCCTAGTCTGCTCTGGACTCGTTTTCCAACTCCTAGCACCATACATTCCCATAAGGTGCCTCCTTCCATGAGGAAAAGATGGTCCATCTTTGGAGGTTGGACAGCCACCATTTTTAGCTCTGTTCTTTTAGCTGCAAGGTGGCAGGGTCCTGTTGCTTGGCAACCACAAAATGCACTTTAATGCTAAGGGTTGCTAGGCAACCACAATGTGCTTTCTCCACCCCTGCTAGTCAAGTTACAACTGACCCATTAGACTCTCCTTGGACAGCCATCCCCCATATGTGTCTGGGTGATTCCTAGATCCCCATGTTGTTGCTTTTGACAGAGGATGTCTGTTTGAACACAGTCTGGCCACTGGAATCCCTTGACCTCTGACACAACCATAGAATCCTGTCCTTTTAAATGCCCCCTTGGCTCCCAAACTGTTAATTCTCATAAACAGAATCAGGTCCCATCCAGCTCCCACCCTTCAGGGGACACCTTTCTTCACTGGGATTCCTCGACAATGCTTCACCAAGCGTGTTTCTCTCTCCCATGGTTTGTGTTGCTTATTTTACAAACAGGTTTTTTTTAAAAAAAAAAATGCAACCATTCAAAATCAGCAATAATTCTAAAGTGTATGGCACTTATGAGCAATTCCCTTAATTTTTTTCCTTTGCATTCCAGACAATGTAGAGGAAAAAATATCCCTCCACAAGCAAGCGAGAGCAATTAGCTAGAGTAATTTTTACATTTTTAAAAAGCCACCCTCTTTTACAGGAGGTTGCATTCATGCCAAGAGACTCCTCCTCTAAATCATGCTCTTTCTTGTAGGAAATTTGCAAAGGCTACAGAAATGCTACAGATCTGGAAGGTGGCTTCAAGTTATTGGCTGAGCAGCAGCCTTCCTCATCTACAGCCGCTGGCCTTATAGCCCTTCCCCGGTGCTCCTGAGGAGGGGGTCTTCTCTTCCTCTCTTCCTCTGACTGACTCCCCTTTCCTAGTTTCTCTGCAGCTCTAACCCTCCTGCTGCACTGAATCTCCAAGCAGTTCCTTTGTCTTTGCTCCATCATCTGCCCACTGGTCAGTAGAGGGAACTGCAGACTATTCAAGCCAGGATAGCAACTTGGGCCAGCATTCTCTCCCACCCCATGAGTCAGGTGATTGCACAGAGCCAATCCCTGGCTAGTGCTTGCTATAAAATTCCCAAATTGACTGCATGTTTAGTGGCAGACATACATTTTCTTTCCCTATTTGCTTCCAGCTACCAGGAGCTGCTCTTGCAAGGGTGATGTGCCTCTCCTAGGTTTCTGCCTCTTCTTCCCATCTAGTCTCACCCTTCCTGAGACCAGAACTGTTCAGCCAATGGTGGCCTACCCTACCCCTCTGTGACATCAGGGCAGTTCATCCAATCAGAGCCAGTCCTGCCCAGAATATCTCTTCTGGCACCACTGAACCTCAGAGAAGTCCCTGTCTGTCTCCTTGCCCTGCCTTTGCTTTTGATTGTGGGAATGAGAGCCAGTGTGGAGTCACAGTCAGATGTCAGGAGGTTCAGCCACAGAAGCTCACTTGGGCCAATAATCTTCCCTGCCTCGTCTACCTTGCATGGTTGTTGTGAGGGTAACATGAGAGAACCCTGGGGGAGAACCCTGCACTTCTTCTAGGAAGGGCAAGCTGAAAGGACAGAAGATCAGTGGATGGACAGAGCAGATCCGCTCCGCCCCCCTTTCCAGGTTGCTGCACCTGAACCCAGTCCTAGCACCCTAACCACCGACTGGAACAGATCCTAGCCCCTGTTTGTTTCCACCCCTCCCCGTCCCAAACTAGCCGCCTGCTCCCCTGACCTGACTTGCAGGCTTGGTTGGGGGGGAAGCCCCCACCGCCCGCAGCTCTCGCCTCTTCCTTCAGGGGTCAGTCCTGCCTTGCGCGGGGGGGGGGGGGGTCTTCGTCAGCTCGGCTGCCCTCTCTTCTCTCCCTTGCCTCCCCATGCCCAACCCGCGGCTGGATCGAGAAGCCCCTTGGCATGTAAGACCCCCCCCCCCAAGGGGGCCTTCCTTCCTCGCCGCTGGCTCCCATTGCAAAGAAGAAGCCGAGAGAGGGCCGCAGCAGGCGGGCAGCTCCTTGGCCGCCCGTGCTGGGGGCGGCGAGGAGGCGGCCAAGAGAAATCCCCCCCCTCGCCCGATCCGCCCACTCCCTGGGAAATCCACCTCCGCATCTTCGCGCCTCCCCGCCTGCCCGCCCGCCCGCCTGCCTGGGCTGGCTCATTCTCTGGCTGCCGGAGCCCGGGAAGGCGCCCGGAGCCGCCGCTTCTGCCCGTTCACCCCCGGCTCTGCAGTGCAGGGCTGGAGCGGCAGCCCCTTCCGCGCCGGAGCCGCGGGGATCTCCGCGACCGCGGGCGGGCGGCAGGGAGAGGCTGCTGAGAGGATCGGGCAGCGATTTTGTGATCCTAACCTCAAGGGGGACCGGGAGGGATGTAGCAGCGCCGGCCAGCGGCTCAGCCAGCTCAGGTAAGGGGCGGCTGGGTGCCCGTCCGTGGGGGGGGGGGGGGCAGTGGTGGCATCCCCGGAGTGGGTGGAGGCTGCGGGGCATTGTGATCGGGCGCAGCTGCGTCGGTCTCCGCCGGTGCAGGGCAACAGGGGAGGCGGGTTGGCATCAACAGATAGCAAGCCACGTTTGGCTGGCGGGGCCGTCGAGGGAGAGGAGAGAGGGCGTGTACATTGGCACGCCGGAGGCTTCGCGCGTTGCAGCGTGGATCGGGGCGCGCTGGCCAGCTCGAGCAACGTGCCATGTGGGCACCCGGCGCTACTTACCGGCAGTCGAGGAGAATCGGTGGTTTCTTTATCTCCCCCCACCCCCGAAATGATTGACAGTGCAATCGTGCGAACGCGGACCAAGGAGTAAGCCCAACTCGATACAGAGGGACTGACTTACTCTCTGAGTAAACCTGCCTGGATAATTAAACCCCCATCGGCGTTGCGTTGGCTTTGGCCAAGGGACCCTTCAGATTTCTCCCGAGGGGATGCAGGGAAAGGTGAACGTGTGAAAAGGTTCCAAGAAGCGCCCTGTCCCCTTCGCCCTGGTGCTAAATCTCCTACGGGTTGTCTTCTGCAGCTGCTTTGAGTGAGGGCATTCCTTTTTAAAAAATATAAATCCTCAAGAGAGGATCGCAGATTGTTAAGTGGTCCAACGGGTTTCAAAGAAGCTGTCGGGCGGAGAAGGTGAGCCCTCGGAGCAGACTCGCTGTAACGGCGTTGGGCATTTCTGAAGCTCCGCGGGTGCCCTGGGCTTGCAAGAAGGAGACGTGGGGCACCCAAAGCCTCTTCCCGCGCGTCCAGAAAGCGCCCCCCCCCCCAAAGCAGGTGCATATTGCCCCCGCCCCGGTCCTAAAACGTAGGGGTAGCTCGCTGCAAGGGTGGGGTGGGGGGACAAAGTTGTCAGGGCTGGAAAAGGCTTTATGGCATCTGGGGGCGCCCCCCCCCCTTGGGCCCCAGCAAATGCAGAGGTGTCTCTGAGAGGAGCATGGCGGTCTCTGTGTTCTCTAGCCAAAACTGACAAGTGGCACAGCAACGTGCATGGGGCCATGCAAATTCTCCTGCGTTCAGCCCATCTAAGTGTGGAGCTCAGAGAGATCTGGGGTGTAGCTGAAGCAGCAGGGGGCTGTTGGGCTTGGCTATATGGAAGGCCCCAGGAGGTTTGGGGTGAAAGAAAGAAACAGCCAAAAAGCTCCCTAAAAGTTCGTGCTTTGTAGTAACTATTGCCATTCGGTGAGGCCATTGGGGCTGGACGTCGGTCATTCTTGAATGGTCTGATTCTTTTCTCCAGGAAGAAAGTCTTGCTAAATAGTATCAGTCTCTGTAGTGTGTGTGTGTGGGGGGGGAGATAACTGAGGGAGGAGGACGTGGCAGACATTTGTAAAATCCTGCATGGTATGGAGAGCATGCCTAGGGATAAATGTTTCACCAGAACTTGGGGTCAGCCCATCAAACCAATGGGCTGGAGATTCTGGGCAGGGAAAAGGGACAATTTCTTCCCATATTGCCTAATTTGCAATTTGTCCTGCCCAAAATATCTCTTCTGGCACCATTGGACCTCAGAGAAGTCCCTGTCTGTCTCCTCGCTTTGCCTTTGCTTTCAATTGTGGGATTGAGAGCCAGTGTGGTGTCACAATCAGAATGACAGTCACAAAAATGCACCCATGGCCAATGGTTTCAGATGACTTTCAAGAGGGTTCAGGTGAATTCAGGGAGGACAGACACAGTGACAGCCATTAGCCATTACAACTAAATGGGGCCACAACAATGCAGGGTGTCTCTGACTGATTGGGGGGGCAGGAATAGAGGTGGGTCGTTGCCCTGCTTGTTTCCAGTGCTGGAAACAGGGTCTTGCACGTTGGTCCCCTTGGTCTGACCCATTAAGGCCTGTCTGATGTCCTTAAACAGTTACTCTTGAGGGCTTTTCAGGCAAAAAGATAAGAGAATCCTGAGAGCAGAGCAGTTAGTAAATGCAAGAGTATAAAAGGAGGAATGCAAAGGTCGTGCTGCCAGCTGGTTGCAAACCACTGGCAGCACATTACACTCTGCCCAGTAGCACCTTAAAGGGCAACATAATATTTAGAGAACAAGTTTTTGAGAGTCTTGGTCAGATACACGTGATGAAGTGGCGGTGACTCTCAGACGTTTAACCCTGGAAATCTTGCTGGTCTTTAAGGTGCAACAGTACTTGAAACGTCTTCTACTGCAGACATGACTACCCATCTGAAATGTTAGAGCCTATGCATTTTTTTAAAAAAAAATCTGCTTTATTCTTGCTTTTTATCTCTTTTATCTCTTCTTTTTGCTTAAAGTCTATGCATTGAATGCATTCTTCTGGACACTTCTTTGCTCTGGATGGGGGCGCTTGACACCAGAGTCATGGGCCTACCCCAAGACACGGGCTTCTTACTGAGTTCTCCTTGCATCTCTCAAGTTTAGTAGTAACCCTTTCCCATCATTCATCACCCCACCTCTGCTCCACACTGGCAAGTGGCAGAAAAACGTATGGCACCAAGGCACCCAAAGGGGAAGTCCTACTACGTGGTATGCGAGAAAGCAATGCAAGGATGCTGTTTTCAGTGGCAGTCCCATGTCTCCCTAAATTCTTTCCAGGGAAAACTGGTGACCCCATAGAGTTCTTGCATGCAAACAAACAAACAAATAGCATTGTAAGCAACCAGTTGATTGGGTACAGCCTTATGTTCTGCCTCTTGCCTATAAAGTGCAAAGCAGCAGTGGTCTTGTAAGATCTCTCTCTCTCAAGGTCATTGCATGAACATCCTGAACATCTGAAATTAGATCAGTGGCTATCAGGATCAAGGCTTTCTCTACAGTGGCCCCTAAGCCATAGGCCATTCTTTCCTATAGTTCTCTAGACCCGTTCCTTTGCGTTCTTGAAGGGACTCTACAAGTTACAGTCTGGCTGGCAGGCAGAAAATTATTCTTCTTTTCTTCCCGAAATATCTGGGCTTCAGAACTAAGGATTGCTTTTTGACAGCAAGAGTTCGCAATGAAGTGTTTCAACTGTGCTTCCAGCTTCCATGTTGGTTTGCCATCAGCCTTTGAAGCATGTGGTATATGGAAGCCCGTGTCACCTCTTGGCAAGGCCAGCTTTCCACCCTTCCCAGTTGCCTTTCTAGACAACTGCATGGGGGCACCCCAATGAAGAGGATACCACTGTACCTCAAGGGCTCAGCTTGCTCCCAACCATCAATGGTATGGTAAGTGAGTGGCACCCCTTCATGGGTTTCTGTGCCACCAAGCCTGTGCTGGGGGCAGTACCAGGACAGGACAGGTGTATGCTGCTTTGGGCAGCTGGAGCTATCCAATCCTACTAGAATTATCCAGCTGTTGTGTTGTTTTATTTGTCATCCCATCCTCAATTGTTTGGCTCACTTGCTTATGCCACATATGTGCCAATTGTCGCTCTTTATCCCTGTTTTCTAGTCCTGGTCCCTGGATTATTTGATGCTCAAAGTGGCTTGAATGTTCCCTGACTCTAATAGAGGGTTATCTTATCAGCCTTTTAATGGTCTTCTTCTGTTTTTGCTGCTTGTGTTTTAATGTTGCGGGGTTTTTTTTAATTGTAAGCTTCCTCAAGGAGGGCTCTGAAAAGGTGGCACAGAAATATTCAAAATAAATGAATAAGGTGCTGTATGAAAACGTTGGGTTTTTTTTTTTTTTTTGCTAGAACAGGGCTTCTTTGGAATTCAGCTCTCCTGATCTCTGGCAGTTAAATCTCCAAGTGTGTATGTGCACGAGTATCTTATTTGTAAATCAGATGCATGCAGGTGCATGAACACTAAGGTGTATATGTAGTGCACAGTTTGCCAGCTTCAGCAGTTGAGAGATATTTTAGAACTATTAATAGCAGATTGGAGGGTGATGGTGTTTTTTGTAGCCAATCTGTAGCCAGAATGCCTTCTTGGTTTTTAAAACCACACAGATGCAAATGAATGGCAGATATAGGTGGCAGAGCTGAACCTTCTGCAAATTTGTAACTGTTGGCGGGGGGGGGGGGGGGGGGGGCTTACATTGTGGCGTTTGGTTTAAGAAGAAGAGAAGAGTTTGGATTTATATCCCACCTTTCTCTCCTGTAACGACACTCAAGATGACTTACCATCTCCTTTCCCTTCCTCTCCCCACAACAGACACCTTGTGAGGTAGGTGGGGCTGAGAGAGTTCTGAAGAACTGTGACTAGCCCAAGGTCCCCCAGCAGGAATGCAGGAGTGTAGAAACACATCTGGTTCACCAGATAAGCCTCTGCCACTCAGGTGGAAGAGTGGGGAATCAAACCCAGTTCTCCAGATTAGAATCCACCTGCTCTTAACCACTACACCACGCTAAGGACAGAGATGCCACAAATGGGCCCCTGACTCCCCCCACTCAGCCATGGAAGCTTACTGGGTGACCTTGGGATGGTTGCTTTCTCTTAATCTAATCTACCTTGATGGGTGGTTGTTGCAGTAGTAAAAAGGAGACAAAACAGAATGATGTTGTAAGTGGCTTTGTGTTCCCTTTGGGGAGAAAAGAGGGATAGAAATACCTAAATAAATGAACCTGGAGCAATTTGATCCACAGCACATTTTCATTCTGTGTAGGGAATGCCTCTGGCTGGATAATGTCGGTGGAGCCTGGTTGTGAGAGAGTCCTTCTTCTGGAGACTTTTCTTTTGGAGTGAGAGGGTGTGTGCCCCCCTTCTCAATCCTATGGCTACAATTTAATTCACACTTACCAAGCAGTAAGGTTTATTGGACTGGGTAGGGCTTACCAAGAGGGTATTGCATTGGGCTGTAAGACTATTATTCAGGAATGCCTGCCAATAAAGCTTATTTCTGCTTGTTATTATTTATGGTACAAAAATGAATCACGGGTCCAATTCATATTTATTTCCTGAATTAGTAAATAGGAGGAGATGTGAAACGGAAGACCAGGATTTGGGGGGTGAAACAGCAGGGATTGGAACTTCAAAATTATTCCTTCGTTAACAGGCAGATGATCAGAGATCCTAGGCCATTATAGGGCAGGGTCTATCCCTCTGTGCTCTTTCCTGTTTCCCTGCACTGAGCTTTTTCTGTGAAATGTATGCATTTTTCCATTTTATTCACACACTTGATCTGCATTACACATCAGTTATATACTCGCCTGTATTGAGTCCATATGAATGGAACAGCAAAGTCATGCAACGTGTGTACACTATGCTAATTTGTAAAGTAAGAAGGGAAGATCAAGAACCATGAATCAAAAAGCGAGAAATAATATGAAAAGAAACTGAATAGGGGACATTTGCACATCCTGATTTTTTTTACCAGTCAACTGATCAGATGTAAAGGAACTACCACATTCTGAATATCCCTTTTGTGTGTCCCCCCACCACCACCACCAATCGCTTGACTCACCAATTGCTTGGCTCACATATGTGCCAGCTATCCCTCTTTATCCCTATTTTCTAGTCCTGGTCCCTGTTTGAGCAGAAATATGAAATAACTTGCATGTTTTCAGAGGAGAGAAAGGGGGAATATAACTTACATGTAAATAACTTACAGGAGAGAAATGGGTGATATAAATCCAACTTTCTTCTTCTTCTTTTCTCTCTCCCTGATGGGGACCCTAAACAGCTTACAGAGTTCTCTCCTCATCCACCTTATTCTCACAACAACAACCCTGTGAGGTGTGTTAGGCTGATAGTATCTGACTGTCCCAAGGACACCCATTGAGTTACAATGGCAGAGTAAAGATTTGAGCCTCCAAAATGTTCTTAATTTGCACCTCCCCCATTTAAAACCAGAGATCCCTTCAGTCACGGGTGTCAAACTCGCAGCCCTCCAGATGTTTTGGACTACAGTTCCCATCATTCCTTGCCAGCATGATGATGGCAGGGGATGATGGGAACTGTAGTCCATAACATCTGGAGGGCCACGAGTTTGACACCTGTAATCCATCTGCTAAAATTTGCAGTCTGGATCACTGCAATTCTTCTGAAGAATATACACCTAAGAAATGGCTACTAATTGTGACCTTAATTAATTCATCTGACAAGTACAGCCTCCTTGCATTTAGAAAGCACCACAATGTATTCCATTGAGTCTGGTAACTTGTCAACATTTCTGGCTGTCAGTGTAAAGCACATAAGGTGAAAAAAAAACTAAAAAAATTTAAAGGGTTAATTTCTAAATAGAGAGGCGAGGATTAAGAAGCCGAATGATGGGACAAGCCCCCACTCCTCCAGAATCCCAGATGTGTAGCAACTGGTTTGAGTTACGAGTGCAAGAGAAACACTTTGTGTGTGCTCAGAGGCCCTTTCTCGTCTGCAGCATTACATGACACCTTTCAGGGTGGGATCGTGGCATTGAAAAATGGGTTCCTTATCTGCACACTGGCTCCCTGCAGGAAAGCAGATGTTGCCGGCCAAAGGGAACTCCGAGAAGAAGCCTTGCAAAGGTAATTAAAGGATCAGATTGACTGGCGCCCGGGCGATGATGCCAGGCAAAATGCCCAGAGGTACTTTTTCAGTGCTCTCCATGTCTCTCCCTTGACAGTGCTGATGAGGAATACCCTGGGCAGAAGTGACTTCGGCTACAAGAGAAGTTAATGAATCAATAGGCAGGCATCTTTCTTTTGGGGGAGAGGAGAGATCCTGAGCATGAGGGAGGGAGGGAGGGAGGGGGGGAGGGGGAAGGTGAGTTCCCAAGGTCGCCCGAGCAATCCTCATGCCGTTTATGACTGTTTAACAGCCTTCCTGAGGCAGGGGTCTCCGGTTGGCCTTGCTTGTGGGGAAAGACTGGAAGTCAAACTTGCAGAAAGAAAGGGCCACACTTTTCCCATTGATTCCAGCATTCAGTCCAAGTCCAGCAGGGAAAATAATCTGGTTACTTGAGCAGTGGGAATTGCCAAGTCACAGCCGACCCATGGGGACCCTGTATAATTATTAACACAAAAAAACATTCAGAGGTGGTTAGCCACTACCTGTCTCTGCACAGCCACTGTGGTCTTCCTTGTGGTCTCCTTGTGGACCAATCCTGCTTAGCTTCTGAGATCTGATGACAACGGGCTAGCCTGGGCAGTCCAGGACAGGGGAGATTGACTGTAACTCCAGGAAAAAAACCCTGACCACAGGTGGGCAAACATTTCTTCTCCTTCCCATCTGTTATAAGTTATTCTTCTGGCATGTCTTCCCTCCAGACTTCTATGTGTAGGGTATTTATTGGCCCAGCCCGATGGTTGCCAGTTCCCTCGTGGTTACCAATGTGGTGTAATGTTGCCAGATCCAGGTTGAGAAGCTACTGGAAATTTGGGGATAGAGCCTGAGGAGGACAGTGACTCCAGTCGGGTACAGTGTTATAGAGTCCACCCTCTAAAATAACAATTTTCTCTCGGGCAACTGATCTCTGGTGATTAGTTGTAATTCCAGGGGATCCCCCAGGTCTAGTCTTGAAGCTAAAGTCCCTACTGGGATGACCCTAGAGAGGTGAGTCTTTTTCTTGTTATCTTCCCTGGTCTTATGAGTGTTTTGGTGGCTTCTTCTTATTGGCCTTGCCTTTGGGAAACTTCCTACTCTAAGGTAGTGGTGGGAGGTCATGCAGTGTGGTACAGCCAGTGGTGGGATCAAAAAATTCTAGTATCAGGTTCCCACAGTGGTGGGATTCAAACAGTGGCGTAGCGCCAATGGGGCTGGGTGGGGCACAACGGGGGCGGGGCATTGCTGGGTGGGGCTGTGGCAAGGACGCAGCCGCTGCGCCGGTCCTTGGACGAGAAACGAATGCACGCAGGTGCAGGCTGCCATGCACGCCGGTGCATCTCCTGCTAGACTGCTTCAAATACTGCGCGCTACTGATGAGGAGCGGAGGAGGGGCGTAACTAAGGCAAAAATCATGTGGCAAAATCACCAATTAGTAACCCCCTCTTGGCACACACAAATAATTAGTAACCTACTCTCGGGAACCTGAGAGAACCTGCTGGATCCCACCTCTGGGTATAGCCCGATCTCTTCAGAAGCTAAACAAAGTCAGTAATTGGAAAGGAGATCTCCATGGAAGACTCTACAGAGGAAGGCAATGGCAAACCACCTCTGCTTCTTACTGGCCTTGAAAGCCCCATGCTGGAGTCACCATAGATCAACTGCAACTTGACAGCACTTTTTCACTCACATGAACTAGTGGCACCCATGAGTCCAGAGCTGTGGGTCTACATCCCTACCAAAGAACCCAGTCACAAATTTCAAAAATACTATGGATTCTGCCCTAGTGCAGTCTTAGCCACAGGGCATCTGAGGTAGTTGTTCTGGCCCCTGTACTGGAAGCAGGGCCAGATTTACCTATAGGCTTGGGAGGCTGAAGCCTAGGGCCTCAAAATCTGGGGGAGGGGAGGGGCTCCAGCCAAGGTGTATAATGTTTTTGATACTTGACATAGGCCTTTCTTACACACGCTGTCGTAATGCACTGTGTGACAACCTTTCCATAATTTTCCTTGCACTCTGTTTCAGAATAATACTGCCTTAAGCCAATAACACTAGCATTGATTTCTGTACTATTTTGTCCTTCAAGGATTTCACTGAAGTGGGCCCCATTTTGTGGACCACATTTTCCCCTTAGTTGTGAGAGTGGTGGGTTGGAAGGGGCCTCACAAGTGGAATAGCCTAGGGCCTCTCTTCATCTAAATCTGGTACTGACTGGTAGCAGCCCAGCCTTGAGCCCCCACCACTGATTCCCTGACACTGCGTGAGACTGTATGGGAGTTAGTGTCCTCTCCCTTACAGCCCTACAGCTAATCTCCCCCCCCCCCTTGATTCTGTGGTCCCATTCTTGAGTTTTGCCCTGGGCTTCAAAATCAGTGAGACTCCCCCCCCCCCCCCGGTGACTGCCCTTTCCTTTGCCCTGTGATAAACCAGGGGCCAGCAGAAGGTAGAGCCTGACCAATTAGGACCGCTAATTACTTACCTGTAGGGCACTTAGTGCCAGTTGGATGCTTACAATATTGACAAGAAATGTTGAACAAAATGATCCTTGATCCAGCAGGGGCATTTCTGATGCTCTCAAGCATTTGCAGGATGGCTGATCACAGTAAGGGATCCTGAATATGCTGCCTGACTTTAACAAATTAAAACACATCTGTAGACGGCAGGAATTTTTGTTTAAGAAAGAATAGATCCATGAAGACAATTAACCCTTGTTCTAATCCTTTCTCTGTCTCCTTGGATCTTCCTAGGCTTGTATGGTCTCTGATTCTATGTCATTGTTGCCATGTTTATTGATAGCTGTTGTACGATGTTACAATTACTGTTGTGGTTTATATTGTTGTGCACTGCCCTAAGTCTTTTGGGGGAGGGCAGTATATCAATTAAATATAATAATAATATATCAAATATTCTCTCTTCCTTCAACCAAATGACTTTGCTTATTTCCTTAACCTGCACTCAAGACGGCTCACAAAAATAGCAAAACAGTTTGTCGTAAAATCCACTCCATGCAAAGAACAAAACTAATTAAAACCCAGCTCCGACAAGCCATAAAACAGCAAGAGTATAGAGACAGCAATTTATATGAAGCCCCCAAAGGCATTGTTTAAAAATGCGCCTTGCATGACTTTCTAAAACTAAAGACTTTTCTTTCTCTCCCTGTGGGGTAGCAGTGCCTCCAACTTTCTGCAAGCACATGCTTTGGCGCTCCAACAGTTAATCAGCGGAGGGGAGGAAGGGTGAGCCAGAAGTGGTGAGCACTTTAATTTACACTTTGTGTATAGGTGAAAATTGCCCAATCTTCCCCCATTTAAGGCCACAAAACAATTCTAGAGTGGGTAGGGGAAGGCAGAGCTTCATGAACAGATTTGTTTCTATGTATGGTTAAATTCTTTCCATTTATTGAGGTGTCACACGGTCTTGCCAGTTGTAGTCCTTGCTGGATTGGGCACAAATTTGGGTGGACCTTTGAAGCAATGCTGAGCAGTCAAAGGTGAGCCAAAGCTCAGACTAAGGAATCCATCCTTAGTTGTGCTGGCATGGGAGTGGACAGAAAGAAGACAGACCAGAAGGTAGGGCTGAGACCAGGTTGTGAGGGAACAGCAGAGGCGTACCAGGGGTAAATGGCGCCCGGAGACAAATTGTCTCCAGGACGCCCCCCCCCCCAGGCTCTGCCCCTGCCCTGCCCACCTTGGCGGGGTTGAGGGGGCTTGGAAGCAGAAGGAAGTCCTGCTGTCTTGTCATTTTTGTGTGCCTCGGATGGGGTCGAAGCTCACGAAAATGACGAGACAGCAGGACTTCCTGGTCACGTGGGGGGCCGATTTTGCGCCCCCCACGTGACCAGAAGAGTGGCGCCCGGGGACAAGGGGTACCCCTTGTCCCTAGGCAGATACGCCACTGGGGAACAGGTAGGGTTGCCAACTCTAACTTGGGCAGTTCCTGGAGATGTGGGATCAGAGCTTGGTGAGGGGAGAGAACTCGGCACAGATAGAGCCCATCCTTTGGAGCTGCCATTTCCTTTGGGGGAACTGGTCTCTGTAGTCTGGAGAGAAATTGTAATTCTGGTGGAGCCACACCTGGAGGTTGGCAACCAGAAGAGCAGTGGGGAGGCAGCCACCAGGAGCAAGCCCTGACATCCAACAAGCAGGGCCTGACTTGCAAAGTTCCAGAGCTGATCTAGATTGGCAGAATTTAGAGGCAGGCAGGATCAGGAGGTACCAATTGTTCGGGTCAAGATATCGGCCATTCTGTTCCCCCAAGCAGAACCTCTAGACAAGATATCAGCTATTCTGTTCCCCCAAGCAGAACCTCTAGACCATAGGTGTCAAACTCGTGGCCCTCCAGATGTTATGGACTGCAGTTCCCATCATCCCCTGCCGGCATCATGCTGGCAGGGGATGATGGGAACTGTAGTCCATAACATCTGGAGGGCCGCGAGTTTGACACCTGTGCTCTAGACAATATCTGGAGCAGGGTTGTTGTCCCTTCTATTTCCCCTTGAATCTCAAGCAGCTCACCTTTAAGGACCCCTGACTGTATACTCCCAGTTGAATCCTAGCTTGAAAGGCTCTTGGAAGTAGAGCCAAGCCTCAGTCGCTGTTTCAGTACTGTGGGGGCGCTTTGCTCAGATCTTCAGCAGCAGCAAATAACCAGGAGTTATTGTTCACCGCCCAGAGCCCTTCGGGGGTAGGGCGGTATAAAAAACCCAAAATAAATAAAAAAATAAAAATAAATAAGCTGACTCCCATAGCTGGTGCTACTGGTGCAATTTGGGTTTTCTTGGCCTCCAAGGTGCTGGCTTGTAGAGCCTCAAGGGCAACTCAGTTTGGCTAGCGATCTCCTCCGGACAATAGATATCAGTTCCCCTGGGAAAAAATGGATCCTTTAGTGAGTGGGCTCAATGACCTTATACCCTTCTGATTTCCTGCCCCAGATTCTACCCCCAAAGCTTCAGGAATTTCCCAACGCAGAGTTGGCAACCAAACTGCTGGGCCGTTTTGTCTCCCCAGAGAACCTCTAGTTTGTCTGCCTATGTGTTACCAAAGCAGTGGGAGAGTAGGAACAGAAAAACAGCTTCCTCTCTTCTGCAGCAAGACCTTAACTGGTGTATCCTGACCTGGACACATTGACTCTGGCCTGATTCTGCCCAGCTGATCTGTTCATAAAACACTTTGAAAAGGAGCCAGAGTCAGACTTTTCTCAAACCAGATCTTGTGTCTCCACCCTGTTTCGGTTTCCATTTAGATCACATCCTCCTGATGCTTCCCTCTCCAGCCCTGATCGCGTAAGGGGGGGACTGGTGCCCCAACAGTTATCTTTCTCACTCCTTTTTGCTGCCTCTGCTCTGGTGCAGTGTGGCCTGAAACCACCCCAAGCCCCCAACTTTCTAGGCCTGACCTATCTATCGAAATAGTCCCAGCGTTTGCTTTGCTGACGCGAGCGTCTCCATTTCCCCCCACTCAGCTGTTCTGTGCGGCTTCCATTGTTTCTCCCAAGTGCTAGGATATTATTAATTTCCCAGCACATTCAAAACATTTGCATGAGCAACAAGGAGCATTTCAAAGGGATAATGAGAGCGGCCGGCTCCAGCTCTCGGGTGACTGGGAGACAAAAGGGCCCCTCCAACCGCCCCAGCGAACAGGCCGGAAAGATATGAATTGAAGGCTGATTGAAAATCATGGCAGGATCTGTTTCTGTGGTTCAGCAGTTGTTGGTGCGTGGGGGTGGGGGGTGCCGAAAAGTGATGATGGTGCCCTTTTTATCAGTAGGATTTTGCAGGGGGTGGATTTCAAGGGAAGGTTGAAAAGGAAGCCGACCCATCTGGATGTTGCTGTCGTCAACCTTCTCAGGGTAGACTCAACTGCTGATCAATCTGTTACTGGTACACGTTATTTCCTCTTTGTTTCCTGGGTATCTTTTCCTTGCACCGTGTAGCTGTGCTTTTCTCTGGCAGCTTTGGTGTGCTCAAAGATGGGGCCAATTTGCTGGGCATGGGGCGATGTAACTAGCACAGGTGGTGGGCTGGGCTGGGCAGTACCAGAATCCCAAGATAAAGATTAGGTGCCCACCCATTACCTAACACAACCAGCACTTCTGCCCTTCGTCTTCCAATACATTGCACCCTGTGGGTCCATTCCTAGTGGAGGCTGTTTTCTCCATCAGAAAAGGAGTCTTCCCCTGATGCTAGTGGCAGAGTTTCCACTAGCGGAACTATCCATAGGATCAGTCCAGTGTGCAGAGGCGTGGTGGGGGGGGAGGGGGGGAGGAATGGAACCCGGAGCAACCGGGTGCCCCCCCCCTCGCTTGCTCCAGCGGTGACCCAGCCAGGCTGCTTCTTCGGCTGGCAGAGGCTCCACTGGCTGAAGGAGCAGCCTGGTGGGGCAGGGCTGATGGGGGGTGTGGGGTTAGGATTCTCCACTCCTCACATGACCTGCTGGTGCGCGCCCGGGGACAAGTGACCCCGCATGTCCCTGTGAGCACTCCACCTCTGCCAGGGTGTCCAGGTTTGGTAGTGATTTGGGGTGTGATGAAGTTCCTGCCAGTTCCACCTGACCCTGCTTGATGGGGTTACCTTTCACATATTCAGATAGCATATTGCAACTCCCAGTTTTCAAATAGCACAATGCATGCATGTTCTCACACAATCTGTTGGTAATTTTCCATCCCCCAGACATACTCTCACTATATCTCTCCAAGGCTAATTGCTCAAAGAGTGAGCAAACTATTTATGAACAAGCACGACATCTTTTTAAAAAATTGTTCTGTTTTGTTTTTGTTTAAGTTAAGGTGGCCAGGTCTGCTGCTCTATCGGAAGACCTCCTGCTTTGCAGTTCTGACTGCTCACTAGAGAGGCGGGGTGTCTGGGTGGGATGTAGCCAATGGGAGGTGCTTTTCAACACACAGAAAACCAAGGACCAAACTTTGGTTGTGCTCAGCTCTAGGATTTGGAGGGAGAGACTCTGGAACTCTCAGCATCGGAGTAGGAAGGAAACAGCACCTCCACCCAGCTGTGTGAGGGTCCCTCCCTGTCTCTGATGATCCTGCCAGGTGGTGCTTGGAAGCTGTAAGGGAATGCCCTTTAGCTGCTTGTATGGGAACTGCCAGGATGTCTCAAAGAGTTTCAAAGGGTATCACAGCTTCTTAATAGCTCAACCACAGACATGACTCACTGGAGCATGGTTGCTTGGATGAGCCACCAATCCTCTTCGGGTGATTTGAAGCCAGCTGTGTCAGTGCTCATTTTATTTCCTGAGACTTGGTTCGATTTGGCGGTGACATTCCCAAGGGCTGCTTTGCGAGAAGCCTGAGAGAAAATATGTTTCCTACCAAAAAGTCTCTTCTTTCATTTTGATTTTTTTTTAAAGTGCTTAGTGGAATTTTTTTTTAAGTAGGACTGGACAATTTAAGAATGTGCAGGTGTGATTATATGCCTTTTAACCAAGCGTATTTAAAACTTGGCTGCAAACTCCCACACTTTCAGTTACATGCAAGGCAAGTTGTTGATTAAACCACCACAATGTTCCATGATAACGTTTGTCTGCAGTTCGCCACTGTGCAGTAGCCATTTCATTGTAGCAGTCTGTGGCTTCTGCCCAATTCAAGAACGAAATTATCTCATCATCAGGGAAGAGGATGGTGGTCTTTTTGGGGGTATAAAACTGACCGATTTGTGTAAAGCGTAGAATTACTTGCTCATCATGCCCTCTTGGTGCCTATGCCGTTGGCTGCATCACTATGTGACTTACATCAGCTCATTTGCATTGCTTGCTTCTATTCAGGAAAGGATCACAAGAAGTGACAGCAAGATTAGCTGGGTTCACTCACAGGCATCACAGACATACTAGGTCACCTAAGTAGTAAGTCTAAATTAAAAAATCTCAATGGGATCCCCCCCGCCCCGCCACCATTATGTGCTTTTTAACTACTGAAGGCAACAGCAGCCAGATGGCAGCAGGAAAGTCTTACTGTGGGTGTAAACAGTGCAAATCCATCTGGCTGCATCCGAACTATTTGCTGAATGACTGCCAATTTGCTCACAAAAGTGAGCTGTGATGTGTCTGAGCATAATTCAGTTTATCTGAGTAATGAATAGATTCATTTGCACACAAACAAGCCCTCAGCGGGTATACATTTCTGAGATATGGGAAACAATTTAAGTGTAATCAACAAAAACCACCTTTCAGAAATAGAAGGGAAAAGATTAATTTTCTTTATTGTAGGAACCAATATAGCCCCCCAAAATAAACAATTTTGTCATTAAGTCTTAGCTTTACTGAGTAAGTATTTCTCCATGCCCATTCACCTTTGCCCAATCCGATTAATCAATCAAAGCTTCAGTTAGTGGATTTTGTCGAATAAAATTCACTCATCTCTAGAAAGGGGTGTTAGGGAGTTTCCTTGGTGTGGCCCTCGTAATGTGAAGGGCATAAGCATTTTGATTCCCTCTCCCAGCGGTCATGTTTCAAGCTCCATGAGATTGGTCTCTGAGCACTGGTGTCTCTGGCCAACTCATTGTAAGCTTTTTAGTGTAAGTGTTGTCAACCTGTTGCTTAATGAGAACTGAGTAATTAAAAATATCCTGAACTAATTTTCCCTCCCATCTAGCAGGCTACCAAGTCTGCTTCTGTTGTAGCAGGCTACCAAGTTTGCAAGGAGCCGCATGGCGTCGTGGTTAAGTGCTTGCATTGCCACTCACACGGTCAGGAGTTCGAGCCTCCTGTGAGTCAGATATCCTGGCAGCTGGCTTATGGTCAACTCAGCCATCCATCCATTTCTTGGTTGGTAAATGAGTACCTAGCTCAGGGGTAGGGAACCTGTGGCTCTCCAGATGTTCAGGAACTACAATTCCCATCAGCCCCTGCCAGCATGGCCAATTGGCCATGCTGATAGGGGCTGATGGGAATTGTAGTTCCTGAACAACTGGAGAGCCGCAGGTTCCCTACCACTGACCTAGCTCATAGCTAGGGGGTAAAAAATAGCCAGGGAAAGCAATGGCAAACTACCCCACAAAAATGGCTTTCCTATGAAATCACTGCTTGCAGTGGTACCCCAGGGTCAGACATGACTGAAGGGGAAACTTTACCTTTTTTTAAAACCAAGTTTGTTTCTTCCAAATAGAAGCTGAATATGGATTATGAGCAGCTCCTATGAAGTGAAAACGTTCTTAATGGCCTAGCGGATAGCCCCACACTAACCTGATCTTGTCATATCTCTAAAGCTAAGCGGGGTCAGCTGTGGCTTTTATTTGGATGGGAGACTTCCAGTAAATACCAGAGCCGTGGCATTGGGCAGGCAATGGTAAACCACCTCCAAATGTATTTTGCCTTGAAAACCCCACCAGGGATCAGTTGTGACTTGCTGGTCTTAAAAAAAAGAGCAGACCTTTTCGTGTCTTTTCCTAGGTCTTCTAGTGGATGGAGACTGTCCTCTACAGTAGCCAGTTAGGTCACAAGAGACCTTTTGGAGTCTTCTGGTTCAGTGGCATCTGCCCCGTAGTAATGCAGTTAAATCCCTGTGCTTTAAGAAAGCAGTGATTGCAGTTGCTACTATAGCTGATTCCTTAAATATATCTAACAGTAGTCTTTTTCAGATTTGTACTATGCAGCAAGAAAATTCCTATAGCAATAGTAGAAAAGTCCCCCTTGTCCATTTGAACATGGGAATCAGCTCTTGTCACAGAGTTCTAATTGGGCATCAGTTTGATTCCTGCCTGGTAAATCTCAAACTTTGCATTGACTGTGATCAGCAATCAAACATACCCTGATCAATTGAAACGATCAGTTGTGACCTGATTGCCAGGTTTGTTTGATTCAGCACCAAACAACTGAAGCGTCTTGCTGAACATGTTTGCATCGGGGGTTTCACAGAACTCTGCATTCTCAAGAACACCACTCATCCAAACTGACTGACAACCATGAATGTCTTTTAGGTCTAGCTTGTCGAACGCTGAATGGTAGGATTTTTTGAAAGTCATTTATTTATATGATTGGTGGCTGAGTTAACTGTCTGTTTAAACAATTTCCTGCCAAGTGGTGTGTAGCAAAGCATGAGGGAATGTTGCTCAATTGGGGCCATGAGAGAGTGTGCATGCATTTAAAGCTGATTGCATTATTAGGAAGGAATATGTTGAAGCAGTCATGAACAAATCAACAGTCGGGAGGAACTCATCAGATAGAAAAAAAATCCATTGGAAATAAGTGCCCTGTTCACAACTGGCAGAAAGGCTAGATTATTATTTGGGTTGTAAACCTCCTTGAGCAGGACTCTGGAGAGGTGGCATTTTAAATATATATATATAAATAAATGGGCCAAACCAGCAGTTTGAGTATCCCTAATTTATGCAAGCTCTTAGAGTGTAGTGGTGTAGTGATTAAGAGCAGGTGGATTCTAATCTGGAGAACCGGGTTGATTCCCCACTCATCCACTTGAGTGGTAGAGGCTTAACTGGTGAATCAGATGTGTTTCCACACTCCTGCATTCCTGCTGGGGGACCTTGGGCTAGTCTCAGCTCTTTGGAACTCTCTCAGCCCCACCTGCCTCCCAAGGTGTCTTTCCCTTTCTCTCCCAAGGGAGAGGAAGGGAAAGGAGTTTGTAAGCCACATTGAGTCTCCTTAGAGGAGAGAAAGGAGGGGTAGAAATCCAAATTCTTCTTCTTGTTGTGAGCAGGGGCAGGAGAATCATGCAAATTGAGTGTCATCCAACCTCTTTATGAAGAATCCATATCACATTTTCCATTTGGTGTGTGGTTAGGAGCCATCCACTCTCTCCTTCTCCTTCACCCTGGAAATTGAGTTATCCTGTAAATATCTTGAAGGGTCCCAGAACGTTTTGTTGATTCTTTCTGCTTTCCTTGTGACATCTCAGCTGATATCCATTTAGTAAGGTTTTGGGGTTACCTAGACGGAGGGCTGGATTTCACTGAAGGGGTAAGCCTGTATACATAGTAGTATACAAGTTCTGGAAGTGGTGCTCATTGCATGACTGACTGTATCAATCATGAATCATTCGGGGAGGAGATGTGGCTCAATGGTTTTGCATACAGAAGGTCCCAGGTTCTAACCCCAGCATCTCCTCCTGTCAAAAGGATCAGGAAGCTATGAAAGATCTCTTTCTGAGATCCTGGAAAGCCACTGCCCGTTAGAGTAGACAAGACTGACCTTAGACTCAGGATATGACAGCTTCATGGGTTCATCTCCATGAACAAAAAAAAAATTGCTCCACTTAGAAAGTCAACATGTTAGTGAAAAAGCTAGGCTAATTTTCCCTGACATGCTCAGTATCTAGGTGCAAGGATTTTGTGCTGGTGTTTGTATTAACATAGGTGCACACAGACTTGCAGCCAGCCTGAGCACCGGTTAACCTTCTCAGTGAAAATTAAACCTACATAAAAATGGGATTCTGCACTTTTCATAGGAACTAAAAAAGAGCCCTGCTGGATCGTACCAATTGTCCATCCAGCCCTTTAAACACATTTCACACAACAGCTAACCAAATGCCCCAGAGCACCAACAAACAGGGCACAGAGGCCAAGGTTTTCTCTGATGTTGCCTCCTAGCACTGGATTTAAAAGAATCACTGCCTCTTAATGTGGGCATAAATTCTAGTTTGCTTCTGAATTAATACCACCAATCATAATTGTTTCCTTGTGCCCTTCTCTCTTCTGCTTTCTACATTTTTGTAATGTAAGATGGGAATTCTCCTTTTTTTTAACAATGTGGGGCAGCCCCAAGTTATTTTACAGCACCATCCTAAGGAGAGTGACACCCATCTTGAAGGATATTGCTGAACTGATGTACATAAATTATCAATAATGTTTATGATATATTGTATATTAGATTGCAAAGGGGATTAAAGGGAAGTAAACAAATTATAAATCATTTTATGAAAAATCATATGTGAATTCAGCTTTTACTGAGTGAGAAAGACTTAGAAGCAACTTATTATAACTTAGAAAGTTTTAATAAAAAGCATTTATCAGTGTTTTTAATACACATTGGATCAATAGAATTTATATTAAGGAAAACCATCATTTGTAATTGGTAAATGTTTTTGATTTCTATGTAATAGTACGGTATATGTAGAATTTGGTTTCGTGTCTTAGTCATGGGTCGTTTCCCCACTTACCTCGGCCACCCTTTGCTGCACTCTACTCCCAGTGCGCGTCATTTCTGGTGCGCTCCTGGGCTTCCCTACGACCCCGTGCTCTGCGTGGGGTCATCAAAAGGCGCCATTTTGAGGAGTGCCACGAATGACGCGCGCTGAGGGGGTGTGACAGTGGCAGCATCGGGGCGGCTCCGTTGTTGCCACCCCTGTAGTGGGGAGTGCCGGGGGACCCCGCGCTACTTGGGGAGATGGCGCGCAGCAGCAGGTAAGTGGGGAAACGACCTTAGTCAGCATGGTATAGTGATTAAGAGGAGGTGGACTCTAATTTGAAGAACTGGGTTTGATTCCCCACTCCCCCACCTGAGTGGCAGAGTCATATCTGGTGAACCAGATGTGTTTCTGCACCCCTACATTCCTGCTGGGTGACCTTGGGCTAGTCACAGCTCTTTGGAACTCTCTCAGCCCCACCTGCCTCGCAAGGTGTCTGTTGTGGGGAGAGGAAGGGAAAGGAGCTTGTAAGCCACCTTGAGTCTCCTTACAGGAGAGAAGGGGAGTATTAATCCAAAACTCTTCTCCTCTTCTTCTTTGGAACTAACCGTAACTATGACTTGATTCAGGTTTCTTTTTCTGCTTTGTTCATCCCCGTCTCTAAAAAAATGATTTAAAAAAATGCTTTAGATTGAAAAATAAACAAGAGAGTAGCACCCTTTTTAGCCCACTGACTTTTGCTGCAATTAGAAAGGTATTGACAGTGCTTTGGATTGCGCTCTGTGAAATGCTTTGGAAAGAGGGTGTTCAGGGGAGGCAAGGAACTGTTTAACAACGGTGAATTCCTGCAGTCATTTGCTTCCCAGTTGACATCAACGCTGAGTTTCCCAACACGGGCAATCAGTGTTGATTCTCTCAGCATGTGTTCATCCAGTCTTGTGATTGTGTCAACATATGTCAAGAATATGACAGAGCAGCGCTTCCCAACTAACTGCACAGAGTCCTGTTGCTTTCTCCATAATTAGGTACCCTCCATTACCCAGAGAGTGTGCTGTGTAAATCCACCTGTGTTTATGTCACCGGAATACTGACACTCGGGAACCACTGGACACATCTGGGAATGTTTTATTCTGTCTTTCCTCCCCTGGGAGCTGTCCCTTTGGGGGCGGGTGGGGGGAACAAACCTCAGCTGGTGTTTTGCCACTGAGAACATGATGGTGCTTTTGAAAGGTAGCCTTGTGCCAGCATCTTCTCCAGTCAGACCACAAGGCCAAAGGCAGGAACCGCTGCCAAAATATCTTCATTCTCCCGAAACAGTGAGTTGTTTTGGCTCATCTCTATTTGAAATCCTGCTGCACTCTGTCCAAAAAGGACAAATATAAATAAGCAGGTCTTTGCCAGAATGGCTTACAGTGTGGGCACAACATGAAATAAAGAATTGGCTGTGGAAGAAAAAGGGATATCAGAAGTCAGACACATTTCTCTTTACCATCCGGCCGCACCGGACTGGAGGAACACGGAAAGATTGGCCTCGGCCCAGCTGACTGAGAGGGTGAAATTGTCTTCTCAGCTTGTGTAATCTTGAAGCAGGAATGGTGCTGGCCTTGGAGGGAACTGTCTTTACCAACTCCAGTGCAAAAATTCACGAAGCCGCTTCTACTGCATCAGACCCCTGGTCTAGCCTGGTCAATTTTGTCTATTCTGACTAGCAGCAGCAGCTCTCCAGGGTGTCTCTTGGACTACTTACCAACTGATCCTTTTAACTGGAAATGCTGGGGATTCAACTGGGGACTTTCTGTCTGCCCAGGGGCTTTGCCACTGACATACAATTCTTCCCCATAGGAATTGTCACTGAATCCTGCTTTCTACTGACCACTGGTCTGTCAAGATCAGTGCTGTCTGCTTTGGAGGTCCTTCACATCACTATGTGATTCTTTCAGCTGGGCATGCTGCGGATTGAACCTGGGATTTCTCTGCATGGAAAGCAGATATTCTACAGTTGAATTATAGCCTGTCCTTATATACCTGCCTTTAGTTGAGGCAGACCTTTAGTCTGTCCTGCTTGGCACCAGCTCTCCAGGAACTCAGTCTTTCACATAACTGACTACCTTATCCTTTTCACTGGAGATGCCAGGGATTGAACCTGGGACCTTGTGCATGCAAAGCATATGCTCTACTGCTGAGCCACAGTCCTCACCCCCATGATCTAAGGTACTTGGCATTATAGCTCTTAGTGTTGGAAAGTGAGGCACTGCTGTGTTTCTTTGCCACCGAGGCCATGTTGACCATCAGTCAATCCCTGGTCTTCTGGGTTTCAAATGCTGGCTGAGCAGCCATCGGAAGAAGCAAGGGAGGAAGCCAGTCAAAGCATCATGCCTGGATTCTTCTCCAGGTGAAAAACCCTCTCCTCAACCAACAATTCTTATTGAACCTTATTTATCACCTGAATTTTGGTCAGCTGTGTTAGGTGTCACTTTTTGTCTTCCTTATGAGGACTGGGACTCTTTAGTTTGGAGAGGAGACGTCTGAGGGGGATATGATTAAAGTCTATAAAATTATGCATGGGGTAGAAAATCTCGCCAGAGAGAATTTTTTTCTCTCTTTCTCACAATACTAGAACCAGGGGGCATACATCGAAAATGCTGTGGGGGGGGGGGGGAGAATTAGGACTAATAAAAGGAAACATTTCTTCACGCAATGCATGATTGGTGTTTGGAATATGCTGCCACAGGAGGTGGTGATGGCCACTAACCTGGATAGCTTTAAAAGGGGCTTGGACAGATTTATGGAGGAGAAGTCGATCTACCAATCTTGATCCTCCTCGATCTGAGAATTGCAAATGCCTTAGCAGACCAGGTGCTCGGGAGCAGCAGCAGCAGCAGCAGCTGAAGGCCATTGCTTTCACAACCCTCATGTGAGCTGCCAAAGGCATCTGGTGGGCAACTTCAAGTGGGTGGGCTACTACTGGACTAGATGAACTCTGGTCTGATCCAGCAGGCTCTTTCTTATGTTCTTAAAGAAATATAAAAATGCAATGCAATAAATACCTGACGATGCTACCTTACAATGGTAGGGGATTACAGTGCTATCCCAGGTGGTGTTACACCCTGCAAAGTCCACAGAAGTTAATGGCTTTAAGAAGGGCATGATGCTGTTTAGGATTGCACTGTTAGTCTGGAAATGACTAACTTCAGCTCATTCTGTGGCAAGGCAATATATCAAAGAAGGGATTGTGCCCAGTTTCCTAAATCTCTTCACAAAGTAGGCAGGCAAAGTAGGATTATTTGTTTCCGACAAAAGGGAAGCCAAGCTAGGTGCTTTTTGCATTAAGTAGCTGGGAGCATTTGGAGCTAATTCATCAACCATGATAACCCTCCCGGATTTCTCCTCTAAGAGCGTGGCTTCTCCTCCTCTAAGTGCCAGCTCCATTTTCGCAGAGCAGATCCTGAATTAGTTAATAGCCAAACAGGCTCCAATTGGTTGCAAGAGAGCCACACTAATCTTCTGGAACCTTAGCTGAATTGCTGAAGCTGGCAGTTGTGCGGTGATTAAAGTACGCAGGAGGCCACTTAGCTAGCTGGTGGTGAGGAACACACACATACACACACATACACACACCAGTTAGGAGAATTGCTCCTGAAAAGATCAGCCAGAAGAAGCAAGCAAATGAATTCTAGCTGATAATATCTCCCCACCCACGCCCACCCACTCACACAAACACACCACTTTTCCTGCTTAATCTTTAGATGGCAGATTAGGACACTGTCAGTTTAATTGGTAACAGCAGCCCTGTAAGGTAGGTCAATGTTGATAGATGGAAGGGGCAGTGAGGCTGAAAGAGATGCATTTGATTATAATCACTGTGAAACAGGTCTTTCTAGCTGCCCCTTTAGTATCAGTTTGGTACTGCAAGCAATTATCAGTTTATGCTATTGACTTCTGTATTTAATTAAAGAAAACTTCTCTTGCCAATTTCCCCTTATGCAACCTCTATTAAAGATGCAGGCTCTTTTCTTGTCCTGCCCAGCTGGGAACATTATAACCACCAGTTTAGTTCATAATTCAGGTTGCTGATGAACTTTTTCTTCAGCCCTTCCTCCTTGAAGCTTAGTGCAATTTTTATGGGAAATTTCCCCCTTGCTTTAAGCAGCACACCAACCCTGTGAGGCAGGTAAGGCGGAGAGAAAGACTGATTGACCGATTACCTACCAGTAAGCCTCACTCAGTGAGCCTCATAAGAATTTGAACCCACATCTTTGCAGTCAGAGTTCACCGCTCTACCCATACAAATGAGATCTGAATCCCAGACTTCCTGCCTTGCCACCAATCCTATTAATTAAGATGGTACATCATCTTAGCAATGTAAAGGTTACATTCCTAAAACTTTTGAATGCATTGAGTTAAACAAAAAAAAACCCTTTTGTTGGGGAGGGACTTAAAATATTAGCAGAAATTGAAATATACGCCCTTTTTACTTAAGTGGTCACCCACTGGGAGGAGGTCATTGATGGGTGATGAGTGATGGGCCTGCTAGATGGGAGTGTATCCTGTAAATGCCATAAAGCCAATCTCAAACACAGCTGACCTAAGTAAAGCATTGCAGCTGCTCACCCCTGCTTTTTATTGATGCATTGATTGACAAGATTTACATACACCTGTATACCATCAACCTCGCAGGCTATTTGTTTGTTTGTTTGTTTATTAAATTTCTACCCCACTCATCCCCGAAAGGCTCAGGGTGGCAATATAACAATATAAAACAACATGCAATTAAAACAGTAATTTTTACAGATACGGTTGCCAACTGCCTTGATAAAAGAATGTCATATCCCTTTGAAAGCACTTTATTTACCAGGTGCTGAGGTTCACTCCATTCAAAAAAAAAAAAAAAACTCACCAAGCTTCAGCTGTCTATCTCCACACATCATTTGTGCTCTGCCTTTTTCCCCAATGGCGACCCAAAGGGGTTAACAACATTCTCTATTCCTCCAGTTTTGTCCTGTGAGGTAGGATAGGCTGAGTGTACGCGACTGGCTCAAGGTCGTTTGGCAGGATGCTGGAATAAAAGTGGGGATTCGAACCTGGATCTTCCAGATCCAAGTCCGGCACTGTACACCATACTGGCTCGAGGGATGGGTCATTTCCCCCAGCCCTGTTGGCAGTCCTAATTGCAGGATGCATGTCTCTGAAGAGAGCATGAAAATGACTTATGTTTTAATGCTCAGTGTGCTGTTTGGAGAAGCAGTAGTCACTTTTTATTTTTTTCCTGTTCGGTCTCTCTCTCTCTTTCTTTTTACAAAGAATAATTTCCTTTCTTGCCTTGTAGTCCTGCCAATTGAAAATTAGCCCCAACACTCAAACAATATCCATCCTTTCATTTATTTTAAATTGTCTATCTTGCTTCATTCATGCAGTCAAGGCTGCTAACAACATGGCTGAAATACAGTATATAAAACAAGTGCAAATTCAGTATTAAATCAATACAAAAACCCACTGCCTGCTAACAGAGGCAAAGCCCTCAATCAGATTTAGGATGTTTTGGAGGAGAAGCCCTTTCAAAGGGCTCTGTCTTACCTGGCTCACAAAACTTAGACAAGGGAATGAACCTGACAAACTTTAATTTATATTAATTTAAGGTCCCGCCCTCCACGACTGGGCTCAGGGCGGCTTCTTTTGGACACCTGCTACTCAAAAGATTGCACAAAACAGCACAATTTTGCCATGGAGGGTCAAGCTGGTGAGTGTGAGTGAAGTGCCAAACTAGAATATGGGAGACCCAGTTTGAATCCGCAGCTTTCCCATGGAAGCTCTCTGGGTGATCTTAGGCTAGTCACTTCCTTGCAGTATTACCTACCTCACAGGGTGGTTGTTGTGAGGTGATGATGAAGGAGAGGACAATAGTGTTGTACATTTTCTCCCATTTGGGGAGAACAGCAGGGTGTTAACATATAAATAAAACATTAAGGAATGATAGCTGACCGTAGCACGGACGAAGAAACAACATTTGTTCAAAAGACTTCAGCTGCCATATTGGTTGAGAGAGATAATTAGTGTGAGTATATTTTCCAGGTTGTGACGGGGGTGAAATGTAAGAATTAATTAAATTAACATGGGCATTATATATTCACAGTGTGCACACCCATGAATAGATGACCCGCTGTGTTTGTCACCAGTTCAAGTTCCTGGGATTCCTTCAAGATTATAAATGCCACGTGACCGAGCCAGCTGAGCATGGAAGGAGAGAGTGTTTATAAACGAAACTACGAGGGGAGACTTAGGGAGTTAGGTATATTTAGCCTACAGAAGCGAAGGTTAAGGGGTGACATGATAGTCATGTTTAAATGTTTGAAGGGATGTCATCTTGAAGATGGAGCAAGCTTGTTTTCTGCTGCTCCAGAGACTAGGACATGGAGCAATAGATCCAAACTACAGAAAAAGAGATTCCACCTAAACATTACGACTGCTCGACAGTGAAATATGCTACCTCAGAACAGAGCTGTAGCGAGGGGAAACTGCCCTGTGCCCCTGCCCTACACACACACACCCTGGAATGCCCCCACCACACTCCCACACTGACGCATGCCATGTGCAAGATGCCACACACACACACCCCGCCCCCTGGGCACTACACCACTGCTTTAGAGGGTGGGAGAATCTCCTTCTTTGGAGGTTTGTAAACACAGGCTGCATGGCCATTTGTCAGAAGTGTTCCTTTGATTGGGTGTTCCTCCATGGCAGGGGTTTTGACTGGGTGGCCTTTGTGGTCGCTTCCAACTCTATGATTCTGTGATTCGCCTTTTGAGGACTACATGAATCGTTTGTCATTTCAGTTGTGCAAGACGAACATGACAGGCAATCTATATGTGACCCTGTGGAAAATATTCCATGCACAAAGTGTTTAGAACACTGACATTTATTTATTTGCTTCAGTGACATTTATTTATTTTCCATACCCTGGCTTTCTTTCTGACGGGGACTCAAAGGGGTTACATTGTCCTTCTTTCCTCCATTTTATCTTCACGATGATCCTAAGAGGTAGGATAAGCTGAGAGTAGCCCAAGGCCACCCAGCAAGCTTTCATGGCAGACTGGGAATTTGAACCTGGGTCTGCTCAGTCCAAATCTCTTACCACACTGGCTCTATGCAAGTTATTTTGTTGGACAGACCTCACTCTGTGGGAGACAGATTTTTGTTCAGGATGCAAGAGAGGATTTGGGTCAGGGAAGACATTTCCTCAGGTCCCACTGGAAGGGAAGGGAGTTTCCCATTCACAGCATTCACAGAACACTAAGGCAGCAAGAGGCAGATTCAGAAGGGCTGCCTGTGAGTGTACATTACTAATTGGAGGGGATGAATTTTCCAAATGGAATCTCCCATGTGTCCTCAGGGTGAAAGTGTTTGTGTGTGGGGCGTGGTGGTGGTGGTATGTGTGCTGCTGAATATTGGTGTATGTATCTGGGAGTTTGCACCATCTCTGTGTGGGCTGGCACCTCTGTTTAATAATTGTCTCTCAGCGAGCATAAACGTGGATGGGTATGTGTGTGTTTTGCACTCACTCTCCTTGTGAGGATAGCCCAGCTCTCAGGCTGTGTGGGTGGAAATCTGTGGGGGACTGAGAGAGCGGAGGTGCGCTAAGAACGCTGGCAGCTCTCTCCATGTCTACAACCAAGAGAGTTGGGGAGGGTCTGTCATATTCAACGGGAGAACAACACACCACCCTTGCGTGAAGAATATTTATGTGAGAGGGTAAGTGTGAACATCCTCCTCGTTTCCTTTTGTGACTGCAGAGGCAGAAACAATCCCATTCTGAGAGTGCACACACAGTTGTTTTATCTTGGGTGAGGGCAATAAGATTTTACATCAAACTGCCACACACATCCACACGTTCAGAGGGCAAGTTAGGAGTTGGAACATTTGGGGGAACATTTTTAGTCAGGAGGACCTCCAGTGAATGTTGAGTCTTGGATTCTCCCCTAAAGGAAAATAAATTCACACCAAGTCATGCTCTGGATGTAACTATCCTACTCAGTCTCTGGAGGCAGTTTCTGGTTCGCTGATCTTTGCAGGAGCAAACAGTGTCTGCCACACTTCCTCCCTCTATTTATCTGTCTGTTATGTATTTATCCCAAATTTCCTCAAAGGAGCCCAAGGTAAAGTTTATGATTCTCTGTTCCTTCTCTATTTGATCCTCCCAACAACCTGTGAGGTAGGTTAGGTTGAGGGACTATCAACCCAATATATTGCTTGTGGGTCTACCCCATCTTTGCCCCAGATCCTGTTGACCAGACGAGGAGACAGTGGACAAGTCTGAGGTTCACTCTTGTAGTGCCCCCAAAATGGTGTGGGGTTACATCTGAACTGCACCATGATGAAACTGGTTAGAAATTTTTTTGTAACAGCTAAATGCCAGTGTCAAGAAGCAAGGAACTAGTGTGCTGTAGTGGCTAGCATAGGATTGCTAACCTCTAGGTGAGAGGCCTGAAATTACTGTTGTTTTACAGACAGCAAAGAACGGTTCTCTTAGAGAAAATAGTTGACTTGGAGGGTGGAGTTCATTGCATCAGATCCTTGCTAACCTGTCAGCGTGGTGTAGTGATTAGGAGTGGAGGACTCCGATCTGGAGAACCAGACTCTAATCTGGTGAACTGGATTTGTTTCCTCCTACACATGGAGTCTGCTGGGTGACCTTGGGCTAGTCACAGTTCTCTCAGAACTCTCTCAGCCCCACCTACCTCACAAGGTGTCTATTGTGGGGAGAGGAAGGGAAGGAATTTGCAAGCCACTTTGAGAGCCCTTATGGGAGAGAAAGAAGTATAAATCCAAACTATTCTTCTTCTCCTTCCCTCTCCAAATTCTGTCCTCCCTGTCTCCAAATCTCCAGGAATTTCTTAACCCAGAATCAGCAACCATAGATTACCATGTTGGACTAGACCTACAGTGACTTGAATTCAAATCCTCACTCAGACCCAAAGAGCTAATAACTCCCTCTCGAAACCTAATTACACAGTTATGTGTGGCTACTGTGGGTTGGGAAATTCCAGGGCAGAGCATGAGACCTAACAGGGTATAATGCCATTGAGTCCACCATTCAAAGCAGCCGTTTTCTCCAAGGGAATGGATCTCTGAAGTCTGGGGGTCAGTGTAATTCTGGGAGATTTCTAGGATCCACCTGCAGGTTGGGAATCCTAGGAACATTATTGTGTTTGGGGGCAATCAGATGCATGTTGGAAATTCCTTATTGAAACAATTCCCAACACACAGTTTCTCTCCAGCGCCGTTTTTCCAATTTGGAATGGTCTTTGAGATCTGCTGTTTGCCCCAAAACAAATTCTCAGGGTTGCTACAAGGATGAAATGGAGACGTGGCAAATGATATATGCTATACTCAGCTCTTTGGAGCAAAGGAGGGATTAAAATGGGTTAACTGAATGAAATAAATAAATATTTTTTAAGTGGCTCCCCCAAGCTATATCAGAATACCACATTGGGTTAGAAGTGTGGGTGGATGGCAGGTGGAGAGGAGATGAGAGAGAATGTGTGTGTGTTTGTGTACTAATAAAAAGCTAATGAGACACTGTTTTTGTGGGGAAAGCACAAAGGTTTTACACACACACACACATAGATATGTATAAATTTCTCAAAATGATGTTTCGTTGGTACCCAAGTTTCCATAGTTCTCTCTGGAGCATCATTTCTCATACATTCTGGGGTGAATTTGAATGTTTTATTTAGCTAGTAAGTAGTGCCCTGCATTTCCAAGAAGAACACAAAGCAGTTTACATAAAGGGATGTTTGAACAGTCGCCAGTTCAGTTTGTGTACTGTTCACCGGTTGCAAACATGGATGTGATTTTTCAATGATCAGCTCAGCAGGTCACTTTGCTGTATTCCTTTGCCATATTCTTTCCTAGCCATGCAAGCACAGCACAATTGGCTTTTCATGCGTGCGCTTTCTCGTGCAGCCTGATTGAGCTCTTCTACCCACCATCCTTCCTGCATAACTGTGCTGCTCAGTGAGCGGTTATTTAAATAGACAGACCAGTCACAAATCATAAAAATCAGTCATCAATAAATGCTGTGTTCCAACAAAACCCTACTCTTTGGTGTTACTCTAAGAAGAGAAGAATTGGTTTTTACACCCATCTTTTCTCCACCAAAAGGAGACTCAAAGTGACTTACAATCATCTTCCCCCACGCCCCACAACAGACACCTTGTGAGGTAGGTGGGTCTGAGAGAGTTCTGAGAGAACTGTGTCTGGTTCAAGGTCACATAACAGGCTTCTCTTGGAAGAACTGAGACTCAGATCTGGTCGATCTAATTAGAGTCTGCTGCTCTTAACCACTAGGCCCCACTGGCTCTCTCGGTCACCCAGTAATCTTTACTTACAGTAATGGCCACCTACCGGTTTCGATTGGCAGCATCTTTGCTCGTGTGCAATTAATGAAAGCCCAATGCAAACCAGTGTGACCAACTTCATGGTCATTCAGCACAAACCAACCGGACTGAGTGATTGACTCACATCTGATCAACACCGTCAAACTCAGATTGATGGTATTTGTTGTGAAATTTGCAGCATCCCTCCTTATAACATTCCCCTCATCTCCATTTTTTTCTGATCACAACCTTGCTAAGGAGTTTAGACTGAGGAGAAAGTGATTGGCCCGGCTTCCATAATTGTGGAGATTTGAACTTGGGTCCCCCAGATCCTTGTCGGGCGCTCTAACCCCTATGCCTTGCCAGCTGACAGTGGACTTAGAAGGCTGTAACTCTGCTCCATCCCAGTGATGTGAATCAGTCCCCGCTCCCTTTTTGTTTAACCTCACCCCTTTATCAGCCTACCCTCCCATGCTGAGCTATGTCTCTTGATCATTCTAGAATGTGGTGGAATATTAGGAACTGGTGTTCGTATGGGGGAGATTATTTTAAGGACAGACCCTTTCTAGTTACTCTGCCTTTAACATTCGGGTTTGTTTCACTGCCTTTGGCCTTCGAATCCTGATCATAATTGCTGCCATGCTTTAGAATGAGAGCTTCTGAGGGAACATGGCTGCCCCTTGGATAATGAGGGTCAAAAGCAGTTTTCTTCTCTTCCTTTTATGGGTTTTTAATAGGAGTCTGTTAAACAATTACTCATGCAAAATGAGAGGAAGAGTGAGTTTTGCAAAAAAAATATATATTAAAAAGCCACCAACCTCATATCTTTTTCTCAGGGGTGATCACCCAGAAATGGGTGAATGGCCCCAAACTTGCCTTCGCTGACACTGTTTTGCTCTCTTATCTCATTGCTGGCTTTCATCTCTCACATCCTGACAATTCATTTGTGAGGGAGGTTGAAAGGAATGAGCTCCTAGCGTCTGGAAGAGCTTTCCTCTGATCTTTCTTCTCTCCCCCCTCCCTCCACCAATTTTTCTGATCCTGTCATTTAATCACATCCTTGCCTCTGTGATCCACGAGCGCTCCTCAGATCTCCTGAGCACTGATCGGGATGCTCTCTTTCCTGTGTGAACCCATGCGTGGCTGGAGACCAGCGGCAGTCCTTTCTGGAGTGTTGAAGGGGAGTTTGAAAAAGATATCATGGCTCATGGTACGTGCATTCCTCCCTCCATTGCTAGGCAACACCACAAGCTCCTGGTCTCTCCCGACCCCTTTTCTAAAAGAGGCAAAATATCCAGGTGGTTGGAACAGCTGTCTGCACAACACCCACAAGCATGAGGGAAGGGAGACCAAACTCAGGCTTGGGACCTAAGATAATCCCCTAAATTAGGTCACCCTGAATGGAATCTGGACCTGCACTCCACTGTCTGTAGGAAAAGGTCTTTTCCCATCTGGTTTCATTCCCTTGAACCTGTACAGTTAGGTGTTCAAATCACATCCTCTTTTTCTTTTTCACATTCTTCTTTTATTTAAAGAGAAAGAGGGAACTTTGAGACAACGCGAACTAATTATCCAAGCCCTGTAACAGGAATAATCATCTCAATTAAGGGTCTCAGGTGATATCTTCCTCCATCTGATATTGAGGCAGAAATTAATTAACCCGTCAGCCTGACATTTGTAGGTCATGGCTGCCTCCTCTGACATAAAGGGCAGAGTCGAGGCATCTTCAGACCAAGTCGTTTGGGCTAAGGGAAGGGTGGTGACCTGCCATTGGGGCAAGAGGCCAGGGTTTCCTTAGTGTGGCCATGTGGCATTTGTCTTCTCCGGAGGACAAAGAATTGTGGGTGGAGTGCTTCATCTTATAAACATCAGGAAAGAACAGTGAGCATAAGAATATTTATGTAAAGATGTTTTCAGCCACAGAAATGCCATTAGATCCTAAGCACCAGGTTTCCTGCAGGACCACTTGGAGAATCCAGGGCCCTTGTTTTTGCTGTGCTTCAACCCCGCCCTTAGCCATAACAAAGCCATAACCAAGTTGGCCATTCCCCTCTTTTAATCTGAGATCGGCATCTGAAGGGCCAAGTACTGCTCTACAGGGCCCAGCTTTGGCCCCCGATATTCAGATTATCATTCCCGATTACAGAACTGAAATGCATTAGTGATTAATATTTATGCAGGCATAGGACTATTGTGCAAGAATAGAACTTTATATCAGGTGTGGCTTTTGACATTTCTCAGCTGTTTTTAATATTTTTTGGTAAACAAAATTCTTAAGACAAACATATTTCTAGAACTTGTAACTATGGTCTATCAGACCAGTGGGGCACCTGGTACTGCAGTTTGTCTCCACAAGAGGGAACTAAGTGGGGCTAGATGGAGCCTTTGCTCTCTGTGTCTGTCTGTCTGTCTGTCTGTCTGTCTGTCTGTCTGTCTGTCTGTCTGTCTGTCTGTCTGTCTATGCATCTGGTACTCAGAAGAACACCGACATATGAAGCAACCTTAGATTGTGTGAGAACATTAGTCAGCTAAGGTCTGTCATGTCTACCTGGACTGGCGGCCAGGGTCTAAGGTGGAGGACTTTCACATCACATACACTTTGAGTCCTTTCAGCTGGAGTTGCCAAGGACCTTCTCCATGCTAACCAGATATATTGCCACTAAGCTCCAGCAACTTCCTAGCTGCCTTCTGCAGAGTCAGAGGCTCATTCCGCACATGCAGAATAATGCACTTTCAAACTGCTTTCAATGCTCTTTGAAGCTGTGCGGAATGGCAGAATCCACTTGCAAACAGTTGTGAAAGTGGTTTGAAAACGCATTATTTTGCGTGTGCGGAAGGGGCCAGACTGTTGATCCATCAAGGTCAGGCATGTCTACTCTGACTGGCAGGAGCTCTCCAGGATCTTTCACATCCCCTACCACCTGATCCTTTATTTGGAGACTTGGGTCATTCTGCATACAAAGCCAGTGGTCTGTCACTGCTTTGAGCCACTGCAGCTGAAGAAGAAGAAGAAGAAGAGTTTGGATTTATATCCCCCCTTTCTCTCATGTAAGAGACTCAAAGGGGCTTACAATCTCCTTGCCCTTCCCCCCTCACAACAAACACCCTGTGAGGTGGGTGGGACTGAGAGAGCTCTGAAGAACTGTGACTAGCCCAAGGTCACCCAGCTGGCGTGTGTGGGAGTGCACCGGCTAATCTGAATTCCCCAGATAAGCCTCCACAACTCAAGCGGCAGAGCTGGGAATCAAACCCGGTTCCTACAGATCAGAGTGCACCTGCTCTTAGCCACTGCTCTTAGCCACTACGCCACTGCTGCTCCTGGAAGCTTCATGGAAGCTTCTTTTTAGCCTTCTCTGGCCAAAAAACTTGGACAAATCAACCCTCCTGCAAAATTAATCCCACAAACACTAGTGCACTGTGTGAAAAAGGACTTTCTTCTTATTGAGCGGGATCTTTTAAATATGTTTTTCAGAGTTATTAATTATATTTCTGGGGCGTTCCCCCCTTCTTTTTAAATAAAGGGCTGCATCCACACAGCTGTGGTTTTTTTGCATAGCTTTCATTGCTGGTGCAAATGGGGAGGCGTTCACAGCAGCAACAGAACATCCACACAACGGTTTCCCGTGCGCAGTTTTGCTTGCATCAGCCCCTCACGGTTGCCAGTCTTGCCCTCTCCCCCGGGTGCCATCAGAGGACTTTTGCAGACTTAAAAAGAAAATAGTAATTGCTGTATTGCTAGACTAGCACTTTAGTACTACATAGCTAAATCAGTATAACTGATTTTTTTTACAGTGCTTTTTTAAAAAAAAAACTCTTCTGGTCATGTAGGAAGGGGAAACGGCACCCAAGGGGTGTGGGGCCTTGAAAAATATTCACCTCCCTGACCACACAGTGTACAAACACACTTGCCCAGCAATCTTCAGGGAATGATCAGAGCAAATGAAAAGATCAAGAGTGAAGCAGCAGGCAAGACTGGAAAGCAGACATCACGCTGACGCTCCAGAAAACCTCACTCCAGTTGGGGTCAAAGGCGGAAAAATACATCTATGTGGCACCCGTGGTGGTTACTCTAAAACAGGCTTTTTAAACAGTTGTCTGCGCAGAACCAAAAGGGCCAGGTAGAATGCAAACTGTGGACCTTGCCTTTTGGAAACTGCCTCCCATTCTCAAACGGTATTTTCCCCATGCATCTCCCCCCACCCCGTTCTTTGTGACTACGTTCCACATACTTTGAAAACCGAGAGAAGCAGCAGAAGTGTCGATTAGCTAAACGTGCAGAATATATTTTGATTAGAGTTACTGCGAGCCGATCTTAGATTTGAGCGTGTGCATGTGTGTGTGTAGACTATGCACACCTCTGAAATGCATGCCCCAAATGTGCCGCGTGTTGACGCGTGGCCTAGATTTAATACGGAAGCTGTGATCACTGTTGTTGGATGCCTTGAGTACCTGCCAGACGCTGGTAAATGAGCGTTTGCACCGGCACTCACAACCCCTCTGGAAGATTTGTCCCACATTTAATGCTGCACGTGGATCATTGTGTTTTTAACCCTGGAAAAAGAATCCTTGCATAGATTCTCCCCAGACTTTCTCAACAGGAGGATTTTTGATCAGATCTGTTCACCATTTAAATGTTTGACCTTCAAGTCCCGCCTCCCCCTGTTTGTTTCTGTGACCTCCAGATTCAGGCAGAAATGTGTTAAGATGGGGTTTCTCGTCAAGGAGCTGGTGTTGTCGGAATGCAATCTGGGATGTCTGAGCTGAGTTGCAATGCTTGGTAATCATGGTGGCAGTTTGACTCCATACACAATTTTGTTGTGTTCAACCCTTTAAAAGGGGCTTGGACAGATTTATGGAGGAGAAGTCGATCTATGGCTACCAATCTTGATCCTCCTTGATCTGAGATTGCAAATGCCTTAGCAGATCAGGTGCTTGGGAGCAGCAGCAGAAAGGCCATTGCTTTCACATCCTGCCTGTGAGCTCCCAAAGGCATCTGGTGGGCCACTGCAAGTAGCAGAGTGCTGGACTAGATGGACTCTGGTCTGATCCACAGGCTCTTTCTTATGTTCTTATGTTCTTAACCCTGTTACCATGTGAATTATAGTGGACACTGATTTTGTGGAGAAGACTGTGTGACCTCTCTATTTGAGCCAAGGAGGCATGTTTGGTGACTGGATCAAGGCCTGCGTTGGATTTTTGGCAAGTTTCAGTCATGGAGGCCCACCTGTAATTATTACTTACCTTTAGGAAGGCTTGTAAGAATATCTGTTTTAGATCACTTTTACAATCAGGTTCTTATCTGTTTTGAGTCTTTCCACGGAGGCTGAGAAAGTCATTCTGGTTCTGTATTTGCGGGCACGTGGTTTCTCTCTATTCCTGGGGTTTTATTAGAGCAAAACTGAATTTTTTAATTAATTTTTTAAAAAAATAATAAAAACAAAGACAGTTCCTTTAGTTCATGTGTACTGTACTCCCAAACCCACTTGGAATGTTTTTGAAGGCAGCCCCGTGTCTCAGCTGCTTTTTGCACAGACGGATGATCTATGAGTTTTTTTGACACCTTGTACGTATGCAGGCTCAGAAGTGTATTGGCAAGGAGACAGGGAGGATAGATCAGGCCCCGGTGTTTATATGACATCCATTTCCATAGAAACTGAATTGCTCTCCTCCTGCGCTGTATTTATCCTCCCAGCACCCCAAGAGCTGCCGGCTCTGCACGACAGCCACACTAAGTCTAACTGCTGTTCGGTTTAATGCAGACGTTATTTGTGACTGTTGCCACCTGCATGAAGATGGATGCCCTCCTCCACTTGCATCTTTATCACTCTTGAACTGCAGCGTGGATCAAGAGGTCACTATGGGATTATTTCAGAAAGGGGGCTCACCCACCACTTCTCTGGAGTGGGGCTTTTCTTTCCAGTGTCCTTGTAATGAGAGAGGGAAATTACTGGAGACTTAAGCTACAGAGAGGCAGTGTGGTTGCAACGTTGGATTGGAATCTGGGGTGACCATGTTAAAATCCCCCTGTCCGTGGGCAACCCCACCACCTCTGCACTTTACCCCAGGAGACTGCAAGCCCCACATCTAGGGCAGGTGCCAGGCAGGGGGCAACAGGGCTTGGCCTTGGCAGAGTCTACTCATGAGTCAGCCAGCTTGAAGAGCCCAGCCTGCTCTCAGCAGCACTGACCTTCTTAGAGAGGTGGTCAGGTATGGCAGCCAGCTATTTAAAGAAGCCTGGGCTAAGGGCCAATGAAATCACCATCCCAAGGGAAATATCCATTGGCCAAGGGGCTTGTCACTCCTCAGGAATGGTTTGGGGAGAGATGATTGGCTGAGCCAGGATTGGCCCTTCTTTGGGGAAGCATTTCAGTATGAATTTCAAGAAATCACTAAGGAGGAAGAGTCAGATCCATTCCAAGGCAGTTGGTAATAGATAAATGGCAGAACGGGGGGGGGGGGGGGATAGGGTAAAAAGGAACCACTTTTTCTTGCTGTATTCTGAGACTCTATCCTGGGCCAACTAAAAGTAACCCGGGAGTTGAAGAGTGCGGCAGCTGTGGACTTGGACCAGATGATAGAAGAACCTGACATTCCTCTTATAAAGCACTTGGGGTGACTTTGGGCCAATTATTTGCTGACTCTTATTCTTGACTACCTCACAGGGTTGGGGGAGAAAGGAAACATGTATGCCAGAGTGAGATCCTTGGAAGAAGAAAAGACTAAAAATGCACTCGACAGAATGCCTACCTCCTTACAAATGGACTAGCAAATCCTGATAGAAGCAAAAAGGATCCACTAGTCTTGCAGCCAATTTTTCAGGGAGCAACACTTGTGCTCCCTACTGAATTACCAGCACTCTGTCTGATATGCACTGTCTAACTTCAAGAAGGCTGCAAGTCCCCAGCTTCACCCTCCCAGTAGACTACCATTCAAAAAGATCTCCAAACCACTGGAGAAATATGGGCCAATCATCGCTGGCCATTAGAGTGTTATCCTATTGTAGCAAAATAAACTGAAAATCCAGCAGCACCTTACAATATTTGTTTCAATACGAGCTTTTGTGAGTTATAGCTCACTTCCTCAGATGTATGATTTTGGGAATTTTTATGGGGAAGAGAAGTGAAAGCAGAGAGAACTCCCCCACCCCAACTTCCTGTCCCCTACCTTCAAAAATTTGAGGAATGAGAGAAACATGGAGGAGGGAGGGTCAATGGTGATGTTCTAGAAATTTCCCCCAGATCTCTGTGGTAAAGACCATACATTCCTAGTTCATAACCCTGAAGTGACATCACATCCATCAACTCTATACCTGGAGCTCACATTACCAATGCCATTCTAGGAATTTTCCTGATTTCTATGGTAAAGATTTTAGAGACTGGGAAAATTCCAAGAACATAGTCCAGAAGTGGTCGATTTCCAGCAGAACTTCACCCTCCTCAGCTACCGCTTTTGTCAATGCAGTTCCCTAAATGCCTGATAATATTTTTGTAGTGCAAAGTCTGTGGCAAGCACCATCACCAATCAGAGCCATACCCACCCATAATAATATGTGACTTTCCCCCTTTTTGCTGCTGATAGAGGGAGGGCTGGCCCCTGAAATCTCTGGATTTACCAAACCAAAATAGAAATCAAAGGGTATGAGTCAGTCTCTCCCTGTTTCCACATTGCCACACTCTGCTTCCTAACCCTGAACTGAAAACCATTTCTCAGACGGATTCTTGTATATGTAATTAGTTGGATATTTATACCCCTCTTCTTATTCATGGGGACGCAAAGCTGCTTTCAACATTATGCAGCCCTCCTCTGTTTTAACACTGACACGAACCCTGTGAGGCAGGTTAGGCTGAGAATGTGTGACAGCCCCAAGGTCATTCAGTGTGTTTCCTCAGCCGAGTGGGTTTTCAGATCCTAGTCTGACACTCTCACCACTACACCCTATTGACTTTCTTGTAGAGAGAAAGTGCACAGGTCAGATCTGGTGTCCCCCCCACCCAATGTCCCATGCAAATTTGACTGGTCCTGGTAGGGTTGTCAACTTTGGGATGGAGACTTGGAGGTGGAGCCTGTGGAGGGTGGCGGGGTTGGGGAGGGAAAGGAACGTTATGTTCCCAGGGGCTACCGACTGTCGACTGTTGTCTGGCAACCCGAACAGGGCCCCATGGAGGGAGGGAAGAACCAGGTCCACCCACTGAGGCTGAGGATGCCACCAGTTGCCGCATCAGACCCTGATGCTGTGTCTAGGCAGGTGGGATATCGGCACAGCTGGTTTTGGTGCCTGAGTTGATTGCTTAGGTGTGGCAAATGGACAGGCTGGCCTCAGGTCATCAAGGGGATGGGGGCAAGGTTGCCAGATCCAGGTTTGGAAATTCCTGGAGATTTGGGGGTGGAGGCTGGAGAGAGAGGGACCGCAGTGGGATGCAATGCTACGCAGACCACCCTCCAAAGCCTTCATTTTCTCCAAGAGAACTAGTCTTTGTAGTCTGGAGATGAGTTGTAATTCCAGGAGATCCCCAGCAGGCTGGTATCCCTAGGCCCAGGGTCACCCTGTCTCCCCACATGACAATCTGCTATTTCTCAGCATCTTGCTTCCTTTGGACAGATTTCTTAGCTTAGACCTCCTCCCGATCCTGCCCTTTCTGCTCCGTTTCCCAACCCACAGCTTTCTGAAGCTTCACAACCTTCTTGAAAATGTCGGCCTACACTCCGGCACCGATAACTTCACGTACCGCTTGTAAACCTGAAAAGCAGACACACGTGTCCCTTCCACATCCCGGCTCTGCCAACTGTAGGCAGTGGGAGTGCACTCCAATATGTTCGGAAAGAGGACTCGGGGTGGTGGGAGGGCTTCAATCATGCGTTCATGCGCTGCCTGGGTGAGTGTTTTGCATGTGTGATTCAGATACGATTGTTTAGGCTCTTCTGCGTCAAAACAATGAGCTACCAAGAGCCAGAGGGAGCAGGGAAAGAAGTGGTGACTTGTTCTTCCCTCGCTGGCATGGGACCATCCTCTCATTCAGCTAAGTCTCCCAGGCAGCATGTCTGGGATGCATCTTCCAGCCGTCACAACACACACTGAGTCACCTTCTCTCATCAGCAGCTTCCTCCCTTTTCACATTTCATTCCTGCACAGTGGACTAGGACACTCTCTGACACAAGGAGATTCGATGTGGTGTAGCAGTGAGAGTGCCAGACTAAAGTCTGCCTGCCTCTCAGGGTTCTTGTGAAGGTATGATTGAGTTTGGTTTTATACCCCTTCTTTCTCAATGGTAAGGAGTCGCAAACTCCTTCCCCTCCTCTCCCCACAACAGACACCTTGTGAGATAGGTGGGGCTGAGTGAGTTCAGAGAGAACTGTGACTGGCCTAAGGTCACCCAGTAGGCTTCATGTGTAGGAGAGGGGGATCCAACCCAGCTCTCCAAATTAGAGTCCAGAGTAGTGCTCTTAATCACTATACTACGCAGCTGCTTTGAGGACCTACTAGGGAGAAGGTCATGGTATAAATGAAGTTAAATAAGAATTAGAAAATCAATGCTGACCTTAGTGATTGTCAATACAAGTCATGGAAAACAGAGGAAGGCTGTGCCCAGCAGTTACAGAGCACAGTTGTCCACACTGATACAACATGGGGTGTATATACACATGTTTTTGGGTTTAACTCCCCACCTTTGCTCAGATGAAATTCCCAGGGATTGTGCCCTCATCCCAGGGAGCATCTCCCCTGCACATCTCAGGCAGACAGGAGGAAGACACTTCTACCAGCAACAAAAATTCTCATTGGCAGAACAAGCATGCATGGATCTGCCTGAGAGCATCTCCTTCTTTTCGTGGGATCCTCAAGCGGCGTGCTGGGTAGACTCTGGTGCTGTACATAACTGGAGCATACAGGTAAGGGGAGCTAAAACCTGCCCCAACCTTTCCTTGCTTCTCTCTATTCTTTTCCACCAAGCTTGGCTGACTTGCTGTCTTTCTCCCTCTCCCGTAACCCTGAAACTTGGAAGCACCCAATGAAATTGTTAGGAAACAGGCTAGGGACAGACTAACGGGGCCACTTCTTTACTCCATGCGTGATTAAACTGTGGAGCTCAATGCCAGTGGAGATGGTGATGGCCACAACCACAGAAGGGGGATAGGTGCAGATTCCTGGAGGAGAAGTCCACCAATAATGGAAGGGAGCCTTCAGTTATAGAGTCAGCAGGCCTCAGAATATCAGTGCTAGGAGGCAGCATCAGAGGACTCTGTGCCTCTGTGCCATGTTTAAGAACATAAGAACATAAGAGCCTGCTGGATCAGACCAGAGTCCATCTAGTCCAGCATTGTGGTACTCGCAGTGGCCCACCAGATGCCTTTGGGAGCTCACATGCAGGATGTGAAAGCAATGGCCTTCTGCTGCTGCGGCTGTTGCTCCCAAGCACCTGATCTGCTAAGGCATTTGCAATTCTCAGATTGAGGAAGATCAAGATTGGTAGCCATACATCAACTTCTCCTCCATCAATCTGTTCAAGGCCCTTTTAAAGCTATCCAGGTTAGTGGCCATCACCACCTCCTGTGGCAGCATATTCCAAACACCAATCACGCATTGCGTAAAGAAATGTTTCCTTTTATTAGTCCCAATTCTTCCCCCCAGCATTTTAAATGTATGCCCCCTGGTTCTAGTATTGTGAGAAAGAGAGAAAAATTTCTCTCTGTCAACATTTTCTACCCCATGCATAATTTTATAGACTTCAATCATATCCCCCCCAGATGTCTCCTCTCCAAACTAATGAGTCCCAAACGCTGCAGCCTCTCCTCATAAGGAAGGTGCTCCAATCCCTCAATCATCCTCGTTGCCCTTCTCTGCACTTTTTTCTATCTCTTCAATATCCTTTTTGAGATGTGGCGACCAGAACTGAACACAGTACTCCTGGCGCGGTCGCACCTACCAACGCTTTTATATAAGGGCAATGACAATCCCTTTGCAGTTTTATTATCAACTCCTTTCTGTTAATGTATCCTCACAGCATAGTTTGCCTTTTTCACAGCTGCCATGCACTGAGTTGACATTCCCATGGAACTATCAACGTAAGACTCCCAAATCCCTTTCCTGGTCTGTGACTGATAGCACTGACCCCTGTAGCGTGTATGTGAAGTTTGGATTTTTTGCTGCTATGTGCATCACTTTACATTTTGCTACATTGAACTGCATTTGCCATTTCTTAGCCCACTCACCTAATTTATCAAGGTCCGCTTGGAGCTCTTCGCAATCCTTTGCGGTTCTCATCACCCTACATAATTTGGTGGCATCCACAAACTTGGCCACCACGCTATCCACCCCTACTTCCAGGTCATTTATGAATCTGTTAAAGAGCACCGGTCCCAAAACAGATCCTTGGGGGGACACCATTCCCTACATCTCTCCATTGTGAGAACTTCCCATTTACACCCACCCTTTGCTTTCTGTTTCTCAACCAGTTTTTAATCCATAGGAGGACTTCCCCTCTTATTCCTTGATTGCTGAGTTTTCTCAACAGTCTCTGGTGAGGAACTCTGTCAAAAGCCTTTTGGAAATCCAAGTTTGTTGGTCTTCCAGAGTAATTGGTTGGCTGCTGAGTGAGACAAGATACTGGGCTAGGTGAACCGGGTGAGGGAGCTGCGGAGAAGCATCTGCTTTGCCCTGAGTTGCTGGGAGGAAGGGGGGGGATTGAACAAAAATGTCACAGATAACCCACATGGCATCCTGTGCTGTTTCAGATCCTCTGTGCACATGTCCTTGTGTGCATGCAACTCAGCACTTGAGTTAGCGTCCTTTTCTTTGAAGCCACCACGAAAGCGGAGAGCTGGAGGGGAAAGCCGCAGAAGTCTTTAATCTGCCGCTGTGCAAGCTGGCTGGGCCTGGGCTCTCTGCTTCAGAGGCTCTGCTGAGTTTGTGGAGTTTTAATGAGGCACACCAAAGATAAAACCTGCCTTTGCCCTATATGCCTATCACAGCATGAAATTCGCAGCCAACAAAATCGTGTGTGTGTGCGCGTGCGTGCCGTTCTCACACGCGCACATGCGCTCACACACACTTTTAAAGAAACAAAAAAAGTCTGAATATTTAATAGGCGTGCCCATTTGCTGGACCCATCTCCCCAGAGGAGCCGAAAATAAAAAATCTTTCTTTCTGCTCTTTTGCCAGCAATGGAAATTGACATCTGATGAATTTATGGTGATGGGAGAAGCAGGGGAGAGCTTTTAGTGGGGGCATGAATAAACGGGAAGGTAGTTTGCAATCATCTCTCCCTGTTTTTTGGTATCACCTTATCACACTCCAATCTCATTAAATTAGGCAAACTGAAGCAGCCAATATTTTATGGAGGCTGAGGAACGCGCCCGGACTTTATAATTACCCAGCTAGGATGTATTTATGATGCTGTGTCGCACATAAACAAAAAATAACTAGGGATCAAAGGCCCTTTTTAAAAAAAAAAAAAGGTGGAACTGAATCTTTGCATAGCCTCCAGCTGTTCCCTTCCCTCCTCCTTTCTTGCTACAAACCTAGCAAGATTAGCTGTGGCATGCGTGAAATATAGGTTTGCAAAAAGACCTGTCTGAAAGAGTTTTCTGTCCCCTGGAAGGATTTTGCTGAGATCCTGAGGTCCAGGGACCAGCTGTGGGAGCAGCCTTGGCTGGAAAAAAAGAGAAAATGTTCTCTACTGCTACAGCTGTGGCACACCATGTCCCAAAATCAGACCTGAAGCGGAAGGACCCTTTGGATTCCAGCAGCCCATTACTGTAATCTGAAGGGGGAAATGCTTTGCACAGAAGATGTGGGTCTGTTACCTGGATGAAGGCAGATTTGTACCACACTTGCCTAATCCAGAAGCTTTGTTTTGCAATCAGGGGAGGTGATGTTCTGTACATTATTTTCTCTGAAGAGATCCTTGGGCTCTGAGCACCCACAGACAAAGGTACCTCCACAAGCTAAAGAAAGCCAGTGTGGTGTGGTGGTTAAGAGCAGGTGGACTCTAATCTGGGGAACCGGGTTTGATTCCCTGCTCTGCCACTTGAGCTGTGGAGGCTTATCTGGGGAACTAGATTGAGCTGTGGAGGCTTATCTGGGGAACCAGATTAGCTTGTGTGCTCAAACCCATGCCGGCTGGGTGACCTTGGGCTAGTCACAGTTCTTCGGAACTCTCTCAGCCCCACCCACCTCACATGGTGTTTGGAAGGGGGAGGGGAGGGAAAGGAGATTGTAAGTCTCCAACAGGAGAGAAAGGGGAGTATAAATCCAAACTCCTCTTCTTCTTCTCTTCTAAATCCCTATTTCACCGAGGGCAGGAAGGAGCTCTTTTTAAATTGGCCTAAACCATTACTATTGGTCAGCACTGTGACCCATGCAAGCTGTGCAAGGTTGTGCAGTGGAAAGCACAACTGGTTGGATATGGGAGACTCCTCACCCAGCCATGAAGTCAGTATGTAGCCTCCAGGAGGGCAGTTTTTACAGCCCTTCAAGTAATCTGTGTCATCGGGTTGCTGGAGAAGCAAATGAGATATCCCAACCAAGAGCATTTTGAAGAACCCTGGATATATTTATTGATAGATAGGGCAAATTTCTGGATTTCATTCTTTTGCCACATTCTAGTGTGACCAAGAACTAGTACCCAGGATGGGGCTTTGCAGATGACTGCATGTATGTACCGTACAACTTGGTTCTCATTTAATTCCATGGGAGGAAGTAAAGGATGGGTAAAAGCTGGGATACAGTCAGGGGTATATTGACTAAAAATGGCACCCAGGGCAAATACTGCTGAGTGTTTAACTGCATGCTTGCCCACAAACTCCACATGGAGTTCAAGGACCAAGTAAGCAATTCAAGGCTGGGCTTGGCTGGATCCGCCTTTAAACTGTGAGTTCAGCCTCCTCCTCTGAAGCCGACAGTTTAAAGCCAGACCTGGCCAAAGCAAGCCCAACCTTGAACTGTGGCCTCTGCCCTGGCCAGATCCAGCTTTATACTACTGGCTCTTCCTTCAAAGCTCTGCCCCCATAGTTACATGGACTTCAGAGGTGGAGCCAGCAGTATAAAGCTGGAGCCAGCCAGGCTGAGTCTACAGTTCAAGGCTGGCCTTCGCCTGGCCCAGTCTAGCTTTAAAGTGGCATAGTGGTTAAGAGCAGGTACTCTAATCTGGAGGAACCGGGTTTGATTCCCCGCTCTGCCACTTGACCTGTGGAGGCTTATCTGGTTAGCCTGTACACTCCAACCCGCGCCAGCTGGGTGACCTTGGGCTAGTCAAAGTTTCTTGGAGTTCTCTCAGCCCCACCCACCTCACAGGGTGTTTGTTGTGAGGGGGGAAGGGCAAGGAGATTGTAAACCCCTTTGAGTCTTCTACAGGAGAGAAAGGGGGGATATAAATTCAACTCTTCTTCTTCTTCAAAACTTCAGGCTTTAAGTTAGAGTCCAGTGAGTTTAAAACTGGACCTGACTGAGCCAGCCTTGAACAGTGCACTCCGTCCCCAAACTCCATGCGGTTTAACAGTGGGCCCTTCCCTCCCTCTCCCTCTTCCTGTACCTGGGCTGCTGCCTGCACTGTGCCTCTCATCTTTGGAGGCTGCAGGGGTGGGCTGGCACCCCCTTTAAGGAATGGCTCCCAGGGCACCATCCTGCCTGCCCCAGCCATCCTTCCTCTGGACACAGTTGACAGGGGGCCAAACCAGCTCCTCATTTCACACTGTGGAATTGTCAGGTCTATCCACTATCCAACTGAACCCTTCCAAACATTATCTTACTGCCTCCCATATGAGCAACTTGCTACCATGGATATTAGGCTCTACTGAACTCTGAAAGCGAAAAGTAAAGTCCTTCTATTGATGATGATGCATTTGTGAGGACTCCAGCTCTGACACTGAGTGGCCTGTCTTCCACCAATCAGAATCCTAGAAGGAAGTGACAATGGTTCTCTGAAATATATTGTTCCCTTTCTCCAGAGACCATGCTCTAAGTGAGAACTCCTACACCCAGAGAGACCCCACCATGACAATCAGCATTTAGTTACCTGATATGGAGTATGGATTCCAGAGCAACAATGAAGTAATTGTTACAGTGGCACTGAAGGAAGGACCACTCCTGGGTCCTTGGAGTCCCTTCAGGATCTTAGGTGCATCCTTTGATGCTGCAGTCCAGTCATGGAACTGAGTGACCAGTTTGGGGACATGTGTGTGCATGTTCATCATGGTCAGTTATCACAGGTCGCTGACAGATCAATGCAGCCCATAAGGTAGAAGCCATGGCTCAATGGCAAAGCATCTGCACAGACTGCAGAAGGTCCGGGGTCCAATTCTGAGCATCTCCAGTTAAAAAGGATCAGGCAGCAGATGAAGTGAAAGACCTTCTACCTGAGACCCCAGAATTCCACTGCCATAGCAGACAATACTGACCGGAATAGACTAGTAAGCTGACTCAGAAGAAGGCAGCTTTATGTGCTAATATATAGAAATCAGTGTCTTCTGTGCATGGATTGGACAGATCCCACAAAACCTACTTGGTCTATGTTTTTGGAATCATTCTTTCGACAGTGAGACTATTATGTCACAGACAAAGTGTGCAATTTTAAGTCAGATCAGCCTTTATCGAAGTTACTCTTTCTGAGTCCCAATTTGAAACATAATTTGAAATTAACCTCAGAAACGTATTCATTTATTTGGTCTTTTTGCATCCATTAGTAAATCGTTGCCATAAAAAGAGAGCACACAAATAAGCAACCTAGCAAATTTCCAGCTCAATAAACGTTTTTACTGAGGGAAAATAATTATATTTTTTAAAGCAAAGGTTCTCTATCCCCTAGTTTCTTGAACTGAGTCTTCGGCTTAAATTTTCTTTTGCGCTAAGATTCCCCATCTCTAAATCCTTCTGTCTAGCTGCCCTTTAAATGGGATCTTTACCTTTGGACCGAGAATTCGGAAATCTGATTCCTCCCTAAAGTGAACTCCATCCCTATGCTCAGTTGTCCCTGGAATCTGGATTAGGTCTCATGTTCCTGGGGAACAGGTGTCATCATGCTGGAACTCTCCACCTGCCTTTGGAATATGGATTCTGCTTCAGGGCTGGTGTAATGTTGTATTCCCCTGGAGTTACTTTGGCTTCCTTTGTGATGCTACAATGCAAGCATTGTCCTTTATCTCATAATGTAATCCATATGCGTGACTCAGCAGCAAAGTACACACAATGCCTTGCTAGCAGTGAGCCTTTGCCATGCCATCGGGAGCTGCCTTCTCAGTCTTCTCTCCTGTGTTGAAAAATCAAAGCATGAGAAGCTACAGAGAACTTAGGAAGGCGTTGCCCATCCTTAATGGGATCAGCACCAAGGACAGCTCCGAAGCCCAGCCCACGTTGCTCCCTGTAAAATAACCCAGATCATACAACAGAGAAATCCAAATCCTTCTGTCAGCATCCATTATGAAAATAGAGCACATTTGCATATATAGCATCACTTCAATTTTAGTCTTCCTGTTGCTTCAATAAGGAAGTAAATGATGATGAAAAGAGGCTTCAGATCATTGATCTAAAATTGTGAAGACTAGAACATTGCTTTTTTTGGGGGAAAAGAAAGCTGATTCTTAGTCATTTCTGAATTATATTTGTCCAGAAATTCCATGGGTGTATGGCATGTATCATAAGAACGAGAGGGAAAGACATTCAAGATAGCCACTGTAGTGTAGTGGTTAGAGTATTGGACCAGGATTTGGAGATCCAGGTTTAAATCACCACTGTGCCATGATGCTCACATAGGGTTACCAACCTCCAAGAGAAACTTTGGGTTCTGAAATTGTAGCTGATCTCAAGATAGCAGAGATCAGTTCACCTGAGGGGAATGACCGCTTTGGAAGGAAACCTCTATGGCATCACAGCCCTGCCAAGCTCTCTCGCAATATCTGCCCTTCCAATCACCATCTCCCAAATCCCCAGAAATTTCCTAAAATGGAGTTGACCACCTCTGGGTGGATGCTGTCAAGTCTCAGGTGACATATGGTGACACTGTAGAGTTTTCAAAGCAAGAGTTGTTTAGAGGTGGTTAGCCATTGCCCACCACTGCATGGGCTGAGAGAGTTCAAAGAGCACTGTGACTGGTCCAGGATCACCCAGTAGGCTTCATATAGAGGAGTGGGGAATCAAATCAAGTTTTTTTTTCACAGTAGAATCCATCACAGTTAAACACTACACCACACTGACTCTCTAACCACAATCCCTTATCTATTAGCATGTATGATGTTAGACTTTATGCCATTGTAAGCTGCCCTGAGCCTTTTGGGGGTTAGGGTGGGGTACAAATAAAAAATAAAGACCATTTTGTGTCCAAACAGAACCACTGTCAGATTGGCCCACACACAACACAGGCTGGTGGGTGGGCTGGGGGATACTTCTTAGTCCCTCCTTCCGGACTGAAATGTGGAGAAAGTAGGAACATAAAATGTTCTTCGCAGACCAAGAAGTCATTAGGGACGAGGATGCTGGGTTGGGTTGGGTAAACAGCCAGCAGTCAAAGGCAGCTCTTGTGAAACAGATGCCTTAGCACCTCACCTTTCTTGTTCTTAATCTGCCTTTTGAAAGATGCTTGTTCACTCCCTCATTCTCTCTCTCTCTAATCCGCTCAGCCTTTATCCTCATGACTGCAATTCACAAGGCAAGAGGCTGGGAGTTCTTTATAGGGCAAGAATCACACATGCTGAATTACTGATTGTCAGCTTAGTGAGGGAGGGGAGGGACTCCCCAGCACATGTGTCCGCACGTTCATGGAGAGAGACAGAGATAAAATACCGATTGTCTCCAACAAGGTAGCTTTCTTGCATATGCTTCATGAGAGGATGTTCCCTTTAGAACAGTCAGCTTTAATGGATCTGTTGATGTGATTCACCAGGGCTTGAATTGCAGTTTATCTATTGACTCCCAGTTAATCAACGGGGCCCAAGCAAAGGTTCCAAGCTCAGCAAAGGGCAAGATACAAAGATGCCCCAGGTAATTTCTTTTTCCATCACACTGGATGGAAAAGATATGGGGAGGGACAAAGGTGACGATTAGACCATCAGACCATCCGTGGCAGGGTTGGTGAGATCAGCAAGCCCATCAGCACTGCAACATGTTATCCCCCCTTCCCTAAGAAGAAGAGTTGGATTTATATCCCCCCCTTTCTCTCCTGCAAGGAGACTAAAAGGGGCTTACAAATACATTTCCCTTCCCCCCTCACAACAAACACCCTGTGAGGTAGATGGGGCTGAGAGAGCTCCGAGAAGCTGTGACTAGCCCAAGGTCACCCAGCTGGCGTGTGTTGGAGTGCACAGGCTAATCTGAATTCCCCAGATAAACCTCCACAGTTCAAGTGGCAGAGTGGGGGATCAAACTCAGTTCTCCTGATTAGAGTGCACCTGCTCTTAACCACTTCGCCACTGCTGATATGGTCTCTACAGAGAAGTCAGTTGGAAACAGTTTTCACTAGAGGGGTGTCCAATTATGGGATTTAGCACTTGAGACTATGGGGGTCCCAATATTGAAAGCTCCTCCTGCCCCAGTTCCCTCAATTTAGAATATTAGATATCAGAGACAAGGTTCTGGCTTCATTGGTTCCTTCCCATTCTTATTTTATAGGCATGAGGAGTCTTCCTTTGTATGAAGAAACATTTCAACCCTGAATGTTTCAGCACTACTTCTGAAACATTTGCACTGGCTTTCTGTCTGTTCCTGGATTCAGTTCAGAGTTCAGGTTGTTACCATTATAGCCCTCGACAGTCTGGGGCCCACAAATATGAGGGACCCCCTCTCCTTGTAGAGCATTGTGTGCAAGCTGAAGTCAGATCAGCAGTTTCTCCTGGCTATCCCTTCTTCTAATGTGGTTGGGCTGGCTTCAGTCTGAGGCCCAGCTTCTTGGATGACAGCCCCACCACGCTTATGAAATAGCTTCTCTGAATGAATATGCCAGACAATTAATCTCTGTGACTTAAAAAAAAAGCCTGTGAAATTTAGCTATTCCAGTTCTCAGACAAAGGCACAGGCGTTGCTGTTTGCCTGAGAACTGCTGGAGTGATTTTTTATTTCTCTTATTAGGGAGGTGAATTTTATTTGTGTATGAAATATCATTGTTGGGTTATTTGGTTTTTAGCTTACGCTATTAGCTGCTCTGAGCCTTTTGAAAGAAGAGGCTATGAATAAATAAGTTGTTTACTGCCACGTTGGTCCAAAAGTTAAGAACCAAAAAGCCAAGGACACCATCTGTGCAATACCTGTTATTATGATCAACCCAATGACACATAAAGCATGTGCAAACAGTCCCGTTCCCTGGAACTCTTCATCAGGCTAGATAATAGAAAAGAGGGATAAAAGGAGATTTTTCCAGTCATCGTGATCTTGAGACCCTCTCATTCTGCCCTCTTCTTCTTTTAAAGTGCATCAAATCAGTCAGTGTTGTAGGTCTTCAAACCCATCCATGGTCAGGCAGGTCTTCAGAGCAGAAAAAGTTGCCCAGTCTTAATAATGGATGGCTAAATTTCTGCACTCAAACTGAAGATGACCGAGTGTTGCGATTGATGGCGGAGGCTTGAGGGAACTGAGCTTAGACTGAGATACATGGAATGCGCCATCAAAATCACACACAACATATGGCTAGCCCAACAAGGAGCGTGAAAAGTAGAAACGTTTTACCATTCATTGCCTTTCTCTGCAGTCCTTTGGTGGTGTCCCATCCAATTATCAACCCTGCTTAGTTTCCAGTTTCTGCCAAGATTGAGCTATACCATACCAGTCCAAATCCCTGAGCTTCGAGATAGGGACTGAAAATAACAATCTCCACACAGAGAAGAGATTTGGATTCGGGAGGCTGTTGGCACCTTTGCATGTTTATCCTGTTGCATCCACCTGAGTAAATCTCTCCCCCCCCCCGCCCGCCCCGCAAAAAAAGAGCTGGTTTCCAAATCTCAGGGTGGTTGGAAAAATAAGCTGAAATGGAGGTAAAGGCATGGAGCAGGGGGTCTCCAATATGGGGCCATAGGCATCACGGCAGCTACTGACAGCTGCTGTTCTGGCACCTGCCAGGTGTTTTTAGGAAGCGGGTAGAGCCAGGTGGGCTTTTGCCCAGCAACACTTCTGACTGGCTGTGCAGATTTTTTAAACTGTTGCTTTGACAGCAGGTGCCACCGCAGAGCAAGGATCTGCACGGTGTTGCTGAAGTGCAGCTGTGGGGAAAAATTTTGTGGCTGATTCCATCTCCTGTGGCAGCCAATTGGTGGCAGCCACTTTTCCGCTGCACCCACCATGCCATGTCAGAATTTCAAATGGGCCCGTGGGCTCAAAAAGATTGGAGGATATCCACGCTATGTCTGTGTTGTTTCATTGTTACGTGTTTATCCTGCCTTTTCTCTAAAGAGCTCAGGGCAGCACACGTGGCTCTTTTCCTCCTCTCATTTGATGCTTGAGACAACTGAGTATGGTTGGTTGGGAGAACAAGTGATTAGCCCACAGTATTACCCAGTGAGCTTCATAGCTGAACAGCGGTCAGAAACGGGGTCTCCCCTGCCATAGCCGAACACTTAAATTGCTCTTCACCACCATCGCTGCATTATGGGGGAAGCCGATCCAAAAACACTGGCTTAGAACCCACGTTGCTTCTTTTGAACTCATCCTCCAAACTGCTCTTGAGTGAGATCAGGTGAGTCTAAATGAGATCCATGCTTCATGCAGACACCACCTTCTGTGGTCCCTCACTGCATAATGTGGCCCATGGTGGAAATGGGTTATGGGGCAGCCAGACTCCAAAAAGTTTAACAGAGGAGACATTGGCTGGGATTGGAAGAGAATGTCCTGGAGCAAAATTGTGTCTTCTTGACTCCTGAATAGGAATGCCAACCTCCAAGGGGGCACCTGGAGGTCTCTTTATAACTGATCTCTAGAAAATAGGAATCTGTTCCCCTGGGGAAAAATTGGCTGCTTGGAGAATGCACTCGAAGGCATTATACTCTGCTGAGGTCCTTCCCCTCCCCAAACCCTGCTGTCCCTAGGCTCCACCAAGGACATAGGTAAGGTGGGGGTTCCCGGCTTCAACCCCCCATTACATGTCCGAAGTTCTGTCCCCTCCCCCTCCCCACCCCCTCCCTTGCCCACCCTCACCCCACCCACGCCCCTCCACACACATCCTGTGCTGGCTAGGAGCCCAGCCGGCAGCCGGCAGTCCCTTCTTCCCTCCCCTCCAGGGAGAAAAGACTGCCATCCTCGGCCTCGGAGAGCTGCTTTTATAAGCACAGCTGGGGGCGGGGCTTGGGAGGCATGGCCACATCCCCAAGGGTCAGTGGAGGTGTGGCTACGCCCCTGAACCCCCCCCCCCAATCTATATCTACATCACTGGACTCCACTGCCAAATCTCCCAGAAATTCCCCACCAGAACTGGCAACTCTAAAGGGGGAGTTGCTTGGAGATGTTGAAAGATCCCACCAGACTCCTGCATCTTCTCAGATCATTCCAAAATTGCCTGGCCAGGAAGCAGTAAGAGAATGAGGAAGAGCCGGGTAGCTGTGAGAAACCGTCTGGCAACAGGAAAAGCCGGGCTCCCCATTTGAAACAAAGCTGCCTCACTTGCTGGATGAATGAAATCCCCCCTGGGAGAGCAGCCAATTCTAGCCCAGGCCACAGATTGAGACTTCAAAGAGGCCACCTCAAAGTGACCTCCAGTCCTTGGGGAGGAAAATGGAACTGGTCATTACCTGCTTGCTGGAGCGTCTCGCTCTAATGGGAATTGGGAGATTGGACAGGGAAGGGGAGAAAAGGTATTTGCTGCTTTTTTTTGAAGGATAAAGGTTGAGTGATGAGATCTATAAGGAAAGCTGAAGGGAGCTGAGGGGAGAACGGTTGGTAAGCTTAGCATGGGGGAGTGCGCTTCCATTCTGCATTTGAGTCAAGGATCCTCAGAGCTGGCCTCTGAACCTCTTTCACCATCCAGGGCTCTGCTTTGGACGATTTCATTGCGGGTGTGATGTCTTCTGGTCATTGTGAACGGATGTGGCAAAGGATAGTGTACTTTAAAAGATGGGACTGTTTCCTGAAATGGGGTTGGTTCCCTGAAAGATCTGCTTAAGGCCCATTCGGAGCTTGTTTTGGAGGGAACAGTCTCCTCTTGGCCGAAGGAGGGGTCAGAAGGTTAAGTGTGAACCAGTGATCCCCAAATGGAATGCCTGAGGATATCTTCTGTTGTTTGTTTCCCAGCTACTGGGTTGTCAACCTCTAAGTGGGACTTGGAGATGGTCACCTTCCCCATGCCTCTCTCCCCTTTCTGTGTCCCTTCTTCAGAATCTCTGAGTCTTTCAATCCACTCCTCACTACTTCTCCAGCCAGTGGCGTCCTACAGGCAAGGGCCATGGTGGCGAACCAATTGGCCATGCTGGTAGGGGCTGATGGGAATTGTAGTCCATAACATCTGGAGTGCCAAAGGTTTGCCACCACTGGGCAAGGGGTGGATAAAGAGGTTGCATGGGAGGGAACATGGCTCAGTGGTAGAACATTTCCTTGATATGCAGAAGGCCCCAGGTTTGATCCCCAACATTTCTGGTAAATAAGATCCAGTAGGAGGTGACAGGACAGCCTGAGACCCTGGAGAGCCACTGCCAATCTGACCAAACAATCCTGACCTTAATAGTCCAGTGGTCTGATTCACTATATGGCAGCTTCGAGTGTTTGTGTGTGTTCATGTGAATGGGACTGAAGGAGGAAGAGAAGCAAGTTTAAGCCACCTCCCTTGAACTTGGGGCAAGAGCTGCAGCTTCAAGGATGCCTGTGTTCACAGAGAAGAAGAAGGAGAAGGAGAAGAAGAAGAAGAGTTGGATTTGTATCCCCCTTTTCTTTCCTGTAAGGAGGCTCAATGAGGCTTACAAACTCCTATCCCTTCCCCCCTTCCAACAAACACCCTGTGAGGTAGGTGGGACTAAGAGAGCTCTGAAGAGCTGTGACGAACCCAAGGTCACCCAGCTGGCATGTGTTGGTGTGCACAAAGTAATCTGGTTCACCCAATAAGCCTCCTCAACTCAAGTGGCAGAGTGGGGAATCAAACCCAGTTCTCCAGATTAGAGTGCACCTGCTCTTAACCACTACACCATGTTGGCTCCCCTGTGGAACTTGGAACTAGGCTGCCACAACAAAGCTCCCCCATCAGCAGAAGGCAAGGAGATAAAGGAATCGTCAGTGCAAGAGTTGGGATCCTTTCTTATGAAAAGGGAAAGTGGAGATAATGGAGAATATTATTCACCTGCCCCCAGCCCCACTCTCCTGGCTCATCCAAATGCCATCAGATGCACACCAAATAAAATCCACTGTGTACAGATTTGTGACTCCTCCAAAACTTGGTTTAACTGGATTCCTTTAGCAGAGTCCCTGATCCTGCAAATACCTGCAGGTGACCACTAAGTCCACCTGCCACAATTGGTTACCACTGGATAAATACTATTAAGCACAGACAACTACAGGACTTTTTCTTCAAAAGCCAAAGTCTTCCATTTTCCTTCCAAAACTTCTAATTTGATTGAAATCTTGTTTTGAAAAAAATATATATGGGGGAAGTAGACTGGGGAGCATCCAACAACGCTCACTCTTCCCCAGAATAAGCTCAAGGAGGGTCAATTGCGTGCAAGCTGGTTCCCATGACAGCAATTTTGTGGGGACTTCCACTACCATCTCTTAAAAATCCAGAAGTGCCCACAAGCACAACCGCACAGGTTAGGGATAAGAAGCTGACAGAGAGAGCAAGACCAATATCTTTTAGTTGACTGAAGCCAAAGGTGCAGGATCTTTCCTTCCTTGGGGGATCTGTTGCAGGGACAAAAGATCTTATGCCCTGGAGAGCTATCTTCTTGCTCCCACTTGTGTCTCTCTGAACGTGAAGCAAATGCCTTTGAAAAAACAATCCTCCAGAGCTCTCTCCTCCAAAGGGTAAGCACTGCCATGGTAAGCATTGCCCTTGGAACTTCTTGCCACTTGAAACAGCGAGTGTGTAACAATATGAATTGATGGTGGTAATAAGAGTACTTGGCAAATGCAAAGAACAATTGAGTGGGAGAGGAGAAGGGGTCATGAATACAGCAGGAAGAACAGGATCCCCCTTCTCAGTAGGCCATTCAGCCACTCTCTGCTGATTCTTTTTTTTAATTTGCCCTCACTGATGCCCCTCCTTTTCTTATCAGGGCATCTGTCCACCTTTTTTTATCACAAAAAGGCCTTGCAGAGTTGGGCCTTCCTTCCTTTTGTAAAACCCCAGCTGTGATCTCTCACTGTTTTTATGCCTTCCCCAATTAGCTGGCCCCTCTCCCAGCCGGGACAATTGGATCTTAACCACTCTGGCTTTCGCATGCTGGCTGATCAAAATCAGAAGACCTAATCAAACTCATTCATCTGCTTTGTTAGGAACGGAACTAATCAAACTTAACAAAGTTAGCATCCCTCATGAATATTTGAAGTCTGTTGAAATTGAATTAGAAGACTCAATAATGGGAATGGATCTTTGGATTTGTGTCTTCCATCCATTATCCTCATTTCACATCAGCTTTCTGGCATGAAGCTTCACTCATCTACTTCTGAGTTTTGCTTGAATTTGGACAGTGATGTGCACTAGGGGTGGACAAATGATGGGTACTAGGGGTGGACAAGTGATGGCACTAGGGATGGACAAGTGATGGGCACTAGGGGTGGACAGTGATGGGCACTAGAGGTGGACAGTGATGGGCACTAGCGATGAACTGGACAGTGATGGGCACCAGGGGTGGACAGTGATGGGCACTAGGGGTGAACTAACATAGTGAGGGGCTTGTGAACATTTCCCCCTCTAAGCCAAATGCACACAACTTTTTTGATATATATTTTTTGTACCCCAAATGAGTGTCTTAATGTGGATGCCATTCCTATGTGCTGCATTCTTATTGGGGATTTGCATTAGAATGCCTATCCCAATGTGAGGAAGCCTCAGTCCAGTTTCCTTGGCAAGGGAAATTACTTCCTCCCATTCCACGCAGACTCTGGGAACAAGAACTGCTAGTGAACTTGGAAAAAGTATAAAGGCAAGTGGAAAGTGAGGGGTGCTGTACCTTTTTAACCTCCCTTCCCAACAGTAAATTGGCAACTTCTGAGAAGGAAATCAACCGTCCATGCAGCACAACTGCTAGGAAATAAGTCCTCTTGATTTCCATGCGATGTACTTTCAAGGAAGCATCTTAAAAGATCATAGACTGATCAGGCTGAATTCAGGAGCTTTAGGAACACCCTTCTGCATTTCAAGGCCAGTTGGTTATTCCCCATCTGCCACTACTTATACTTCCTCCCTCATAACAGGGGAAATAGAAATGTGCTGCAATACTGCCAGAGCCATGGGTAGGCTCAGGAATTGAGACATCAGTTACTGAGGTTCATTGGGGTCTCATTTTGCCCCACTGTCTTATATTGAATCTGACCAAAGGGTGTTCACAGGCTTACCTTAGCACCTGAAGTAGGAGATGTCAGAGTAGGAGGTCCTTCTTTACTCAACGAGTAATCGAGTTGTGGAGATAGAGATGGTTTTAAGTACAGGTGGCTTTAAGCAGGTTGAGGCAGATTCATGAAAAAGGAGAGGTCCATTAATAGCTGTTAATCATGGTAAATAAAGGGAACCTCTATATATTGAGACAGAAAACCTCTGAATGCCAGGAGATAAATTGGAGAAGGCCTCTATGCCCTGTTTGTCAACAACTGCATGAAAATGGATCCTGGATTAGTTCTGGTTTCATCTGGCAGGGCACCTCTTATGTTTATAATGGCCATCAATTATAATGGCTGAAAGGGAACTTCTGCTCCCAGAGGTAGTTAACCTTTTGAATAGCATTCTTGTAGAAGGCAACATCAAAGAAATGTCTTGGCCTGTATCCTCTGTTTATTGGCCTTCCAGAGCAAGGACCACTGTGTGAAACAGGATTCTGGTAGACCACTGGTTTGACTTAGCAGGGCTCTTCTTAAGTTCTTATGAAAGTGAGCATAGAAGGCCAAGCTTCTAGTATTTATCTCGTGCTTGGCCAATCCAGGGGCTTCATTCGGTTAGCCAGTCAAAAGAGGTTTTTACACTCCTGTTGCCTTCTGTATCTGAAGATGGCTCCAAGGCAGGAGAATAGGGGTCCTTTCTCTACAAATCTCCCAATGTTTATGAAATGTTTTTAATCCCCCTCTTTTGTTCACATTTACCCCCTTGAAATGATTCCTGACCACTGTTATGTGATTTCCCCCCTTTTTTTAAAGCTCTGGGTTGAATTGATGTTTCAGTGCTTCACAACCTCATGCTACATTCTATGCTCCTCGTCTATTGGATGCTTCAAAGATCAGCTCCCCAAAAATAAAAGAACAAACAGAAAATGCTGGAAATAAGCAGGTAAAGGGGAACTGTGTGAGCTGAGAAAATGGTACTGAGGATGAAGTTCAGTGAAGCAGTGAAGCTTGGGAAACATAGTAAATAGATTGCCCAGCAACTGAAGACTTTTTAAAAAGGGAATTCATTTAAAACATTTTGAGGCTGGAAATAAAGCATTTGGGGGTAAAAGCAATACTGAACTCTATTGAAGAAATTTTTTATTTCCTGCCTCAAAATGTTTCAGATGAACTGTGTGGAAAGGGCCACAGTCTCAGCTAACTCTCAAGGTTAGGTATCAAAACTCAAATTCCAAGGTTTCTGTTTCCAGTCCCAGAATCCAGAACAAATATTAGAAGGAAAGTTGTATATTTTCCTCTATTGGGGAAAAGATAGACTTCAAGACAGTGTTTGCTTTCCATTGAATTGTGCAGGGTCTGAGTCTATGTCCTTTCAGTGCAGGAGAAGCTGTGGGCAGGGACAGGCTGTTGGGAAAGGAAATACATTGTGTAACTGTCCAGGGTACTGAATGCTTAGCTGACTGGAAGAATGGAAGAGCTCTCTCTCTTGAAACAAAATCCATGTAGTACCTTTTCGGAAGACCAACCGAAATAACATGACACTTTATGCAAACTTTTGAGTTCTCTGGGACTCTTCATAAGGCAGGATGTTAAAACATAAACGGGGGAGGGAGAGAAGAATGTATCTTTCATTCTATGGTCTTAAATAAAACAGAAATCTGGTGGCACCTTGAAGACTGACAACAGCTATTTCAGCATAGGCTTTCATGAGCCAGAGCTCACTTCTTCAGATGATGTGAAGACATTTTCCACATTTTTATAAGGAATGTTACAGAAGGGATGGGGGGAAGGGGAGAGTTGGAGATAGAGAGTGGCTTGGTTTGAATGCCATCATAAATCGTTCAGGCATGATTTGCTGGAAATGGTGTTAAGACTTCCTTGTCTACATGAGGGAAGAGACTGTGGTCCAGTGACAGAGCATTCATTTGGCACACAGAAGGTCCCAGGTTCAATTCCCAGTGTCTCCAGTTAAGACAGTCAGGTAGTAGGTGCGATGAAGACCCTCAGATTGAGATCCTGGAGAAATGCTGCCAGGCAGAGTAGACAGTGCTGATCTTGAGGAACCAAAGGACTGATTGTCTTCAAGCGTTTGTCTTGTGTAGGATGCTTAATGGAATTCAATGTGCACAAGGTGTGTCTAGTTGCTGGCAAGATTTTTGTCCGCTGGCATGCTGGGATGGGGACAAAGAGGCTTTAACTTTATGGCCTGAAAGATGTGTCCCCCCCCCCCTTTCAAAAAAGACCTCTGAAGAACTCAGGACAGTGTGCTGTGTTGTTTTAGTTCTAGGTCTTCCTAGAAAGTATTACATGTACATATGTTTGGGTTTTGGATCAATATTTTGGGTTTTGTCACAGACCAATATGACTACTTTTTTATTTACTTCTCTTGCAATGTGTTGGATGGATTTAGGGGATGTAGGGATAGTCCACATGAAAAGGCAATGAACTGAAAAGACTGTAAAACCACACAAAAAATCCTGAGAGTAAGCCGTGTTGAATAAAATGGGACTTACCTCTGTGTAGCCCTGTTCAGGCTTGCTCCCTGAAAGTGTTGCTTGTCACAAAGATCCTCCAAACTAGAACAGTTCCCAGCAGACATTTTCCTGTATCGTGATTTGTGAGATCTTGGTTCCTCACACTGGCAGGAGGCCAGCAGCCTCCCAGTCATTCTGGTGACAACCAAGTTGATGTGTAGGAATTGCTGAGAGGTTGTGAGTAAACGTTTCATTTTCCTCGAAAGACGAGTTTCAAAAGTCAGAGCGAGCCAGGCAGTGCGGCAGCCCCTAATGGAACGTGGGGTCACTGCAGAGTGGAGCAGAGTCAAAAGCATCCTGTTGCCAACTCAGAATTAAAAGTGTCTTAATTTAATCACTAGGGATATGTGAGCTGCATACAAGAGCAACTTTTACAGGAGGCCAGTGTTTATCGAGCTGCCGGTGGATCATAGAGGTGATGTCTAGAAGAAGCACACGAATTAAAAATAATCCTTGGCAATCAGACACACAGGCACTTTGAGGCTTTGGCTTCATCAGCAGAAAACAGAAGGACCACTGAGTTGGCTTGGGAACTTGACTGTTTCATGTTGTAATTTTGGATCTAGGCAGGAAGGCTAGTGAGCAGGTGAGGAAAGGGAAGCCTTTGGTATCCACTTCAACAGGTGAACACAGAAATAATTTTGATCTGGGCATGCTTCCTCTCTAGAAGGTGTTGCTGTGCTTTCAGATTATCAGTAGTCATTTGACATACCGTATATACTCGAGTATAAGTTGACTTTTTCAGCACATTTTTAATGCTGAAAAAGCCCCCCTCAGCTTATACTCGAGTGTATATGGTAATTCCAAGATGGCTGCTGGAGCTGTGGCACCCTGAGTGTAAGGAATCAGAAAGGACCAGACTTAAAGTAACTGTGACAGTTCTTTATTTCTTAAACTTCCATGATGCACAATACAGGAAATGCAGACTCTGGACTCTCCCCAACAGATTGCTGCTTTTACGAGCACTTCTGACCCCCGCCCACAGCATGAAGTAAACACTCCCAAAACTCCAACCTTCAATGTAGGTTCTCGCGCGAACAGAAAGTAAGATTTCACACACACAGAGAAAGCACAGATAGACAGCAAGGTTAACAATAACAGCAATCCTGGGCACACAGCCCAGTCCGAGGAATGTTTCCAAGGCCAGGCTGATGGACAGAAATCAACCCACAACCTTACACTGAGAAAGGAGATCACACCAGCTGTGGCAGAAGCATTTTGCCTGCATCCAACTTTAAGTATTAAATTCACCATTCCCTTTTGTGTTTTTATGTAAAGTTAGTCTTGTAAATCCTCCAGCTTTGATAAAGCCACAGTCTTTGCAATTAGAGTTGCTCCATTGGCTCTGAATGCCATGTTAGGTATTACTCTGTGCCCTTGAAATTTGTGTTCTGACAGACATAGTGTCCTCTTGGAGAGAGATTCCATTGCACTTGTAGCATTTAAAGACTGCAAAATGCAAGTCAAGATTTGTTACTAGTAAATCAGATCAAGCTGAGTTTTTGCACAAATTCCTCTCTGCAAAGCAGTACAAATTAAAACTGAAAAGAGAGGGTCTTAAAATTCTATCAGAAATACCCTCTGTGCTATTTAGCAAGTATGGTAGGAGACAAAGAGACACTGTAGATCTTCCTAATGGCTAAATCTTACCTTTGAATAAAATATGTCCCTGAACATTCAAGCATAAAAGCGTACACTGTTCACAAGGTGGTGCCAGCAAACAGTATCTGCTTCCTTTAAAAACTGCCTTGCTTAATGACATTTTTAAAATCCTAGTGAGCCATTTTTGAGGGAGGCCTTGTGGGTACTCACAGTCTTTGCCATGAAGAAGCCAGGCAGTCTCCCTTCTTGCCTTTATCCTGTTTGTCCTCTGATTTTGAGGATTGCTTTTAGTCAACTTTTCTTACAACCAGTGAGATACCTTCATGAATTTTATTGGTATCTATTTTATTTTTGAAATTTACCAGTAGCTGCTGCATTTATAATCCAGTCAACAAGTTTCCCAGTTTTTTGTGGAAAAATTAGGCGCCTCGATTTATATTTGGGTCGACTTTACTCAAATATAAATGGTACATTCATAGAACAGAAGAAAAGTCCAAGATCAGAACACCTGAACCTGCTTATACTGCCTTGGTCTATCAAGATCTGTTTGGCCCACTCTGACTGGCAGTGGCTCTCCAAGGTCTCAGATGGAGATCTTTCTTATCACCTACTACCTGATCCTTTCAATTGGTGTTGCTGGGGGTTGAATATGAGACTTTCTCCAGGCAAAGCCTTAAGGAAGCTGCCTTCTGGTGAGTCAGACCATTGGTCCATCAAGCTCAGTACTGTTTGTGCAGACTGGTAGCTCTCCATGGTCTCAGGCAGAGACCGTTCACATGATTTAATTCTAGCTGTTCCTTTAACTGCTCATGCCTGGGATTGAACCTGAGACCTTCTGTATGCAAAGTAGATGCTCTGTCACTGGGCCCTATCCAAACTGCCTTCTACTGAGTTGCACTATTGATTTCTCAAGGTCAGTCCTCTGATTGCCAACGACTCTCTGGGGTCTCAGGCTGACGTCTTTCACACGGCCTGTTTTTAGTTGATGTTTTTACTGCACATTCCAAGGATAATAACATTTTAATGGGTTGATTTGAATGGCATGTTCTATTTTGACACAGTTAATTTAGAGTAATTTTATTGTATTGTTTTTACTTGTAAGCCAGCTCCATCAGGATTCTGGAGATGTGGCTTGAAATTTCCTAACTAACTATATATAAATAAATTTTAAAAATCTGGGACATCCAATGTACTGTTGAAGGCTTTCATAGCCAGAATCAACTGGTTGTTGTGGGTTTTCCAGGCTATGTGGACATGGTCTGGTAGTTTTAGCTCCTAACATTTTATCTGCATCTATGGCAGATGCCAGCTATAGCTATAAGTGAAATGTTAGGAGATGAAACTAGCAGACTATGACCACACAACCCAAAAAAGTCGTAACAGGCAAAAGAAAATCTGGAGCCTTCTGCATGCGAACCAGATACTGTCCCTCTGAATCACGGCCCCTCCCAGTTAGGAGGACAAGTTAGGACACAGGGGGATTGTATTCATATATTCAAGCTTGAGATATTGTTATTTTGGGTTGGTATTTCAGAGCTGCTACTCTGCTGTATAAGCTTACTGGGTGATCTTGGGCCGGTCAACATACTTCATCCTACCCCACAGGACTGTTGTGAGGATAAAATGGAAGAGTAGAGAGCAATGACAACTGCTTTGGATCTCCACTAGAAAGAAAAGCAGGGCATAAATTGAAAGAAAAGCAGGGCATAAATTAAGGAAATAATCAACAACAATAATAAAGACACCATCCAAAGCTTGACTTCTTCGACAACCCAAGGGAATCCTCCCCAGCCTGGTACCCCACTCTTCAAGTGCTGTCTCCTAACCAACACCTGCTTCCTCAACAGTCACTGCTCACTTCCTGTTTCCTCCAGTGCTCCCTCTTGAGTGTCATCTTCTACATAGTTAAGTAATGTGTCTCTGTTGCCAGGCAACAGTCTGATATTCTTCTCTCAGCCTCAATAACACCCCTTCCAGTTCCTGTTGCATCCCCATTTGACACTTGAAAATGAGATGCTCTTTGTAACCCCTCTATTTTTTAAAAAAAGATCTCCCTAATTAACCGTTCTTAACCTTTGCACTTAGTGGAAGGATTTTTTTTCTTCCTTTATTCTGCAAGTCCCGCCCTGCACTGGCTTGTAAAGCAGGGTGTTAGTGAATTGGCCGTATTAGTTTCCCTTCACAGTGGAGCTGGTTTTGCTTACCCGACAGCTGTCACGCTAACACATTCAGCAGTGTTTACTGTCTGGATAGGCTGTCTTGGCCACTGACTGGATGTAGTGGGGAAAGCCATGCCCTGTCATTGTGCTGTCAGATACACTGAAATGCATGTGCCATAAAGCTGAAGTAACCATGAAAGACCTGGAAGAGAAGGCCAAAGTAGGGGAAATGGAAGCCTTGGCAATCTTCTCACCATCCTGCCTGTTGCCCATCCCAACAGGACACCAAATATATGCCCCAGTTTCACCTTGTTAAACTACTTACTGCTACCACCAAGTGGAAAGTTGTGCTCATGTCTGCAAAGAGGTTGTCGTGTTTGTCTATTTCAGCCAAACAAAACAAAAAACAGTAAAAACTAACAGTATTTATTTCAATGTTTGCTGGTATAAATCGCAGCTCATTTTGTCCAGAGGGCTTTGGCACTCCAAAATAAACTCTCCTGATGATGATGATGATGATGATGATGAAGAAGAAGAAGAAGAAGAAGAAGAAGAAGAAGAAGAAGAAGAAGAAGAAGAAGAAGAAGAAGAAGAAGAAGAAGAAGAAGAATTGTATCCTCCCCTTCTCTCCTGTAAGGAGACTCAAAGGGGCTTACAATCTCCTTTCCCTTCTCCCCCTCACAACAAACACCCTGTGAGGTGGGGCTGAGAGAGTTCCAAACAGCTGTCACTAGCCCAAGGTCACCCAGCTGGCATGTGTTGGAGTGCACACACTAATCTGGTTCACCAGATGAGCCTCCACAGCTCAAGTGGCAGAGTGGGGAATCAAACCAGGTTCTCCAGATTAGAGTGCACCTGCTCTTAACCACCACACCATGCTGGTTAAGAATTCATTGAATTCATTGAATTGGTAACATTTCTAGTTCTGATATGTTTTTGTCCTGGTTGTTACTCTTGGGTAAGGGGTGCATTCATGGTGCTGTGCCTCCTGTTCCCAGATCTTTACTGGACCATGCAGTTGTTTCCAGAATTCCCACCTTCTACAATCCTTCTGACCTAGAGTTGTTGATGAGGGGTGTGACTTGGTGGTAGAGCATCTGCTTGGCATGTGAAAGGTCCCAGGTTCAATCCCCAGCATCTCCACTTGAAAGGATCAGGTAATAGGGAATGTACAAGACCTCTGTCTGAGGCTGTGGAGAGCTGCTGCTGGTCTGACCCTGGTGGACCAACGATCTGATTCAGTTTAAGGCAGCTTCATCCATTCATGTAGTTAAAGACCTTTTAATCGAGCAACTAGTGATGAACTTCCACAGAAGCCCAGAATGTCCTCTCAGACCACAATTTGCACACTACCAGGACTGTGCTTGTTTGGGGCATGAGACCCCTTGCTTCTTAACAGTGGCGTAGTGGTTAAGGAGCAGCAGTGGCGTACTGGTTAAGAGCAGGTGCATTCTAATCTGGAGGAACCGGGTTTAATTCCCCGCTCTGCTGCTTGAGCTGTGGAGGCTTATCTGGGGAATTCAGATTAGCTTGCACACTCCAACACATGCCAGCTGGGTGACCTTGGGCTTTTCAGAGCTTTCTCAGCCCCACCCACCTCACAGGGTGTTTGTTGTGAGAGGGGAAGGGAAAGGAGATTGTAAACCCCTTTGAGTCTCCTACAGGAGAGAAAGGGGGGATATGAATCCAAACTCTTCTCTTCTTCTCTTCTTAACCCTGCCCAGCCATCATAACATACGGGAGGCAGTTGCTGCAGAGACATCATTCTCCTTGATCTTTCACAGTATCATTGTTAGTATCGGTTTGAGCAGGTCTGCGTAGTGCTTTGTCCGCTGAGAAGAGCTTTAAAAGGAACACAAATCAAATGCAGGAGGTGCATGGAAGAGCGCTAAGTGGAGACAGCCTGGCCAATAGTTTGGAGCCCGTAGAAGCGCACAGGGAGCTCCATGTTCAGGCCCATCCAACAAAGTTGGGATGAGGAAATTGGAAAGTGCATTTGGGACTGTGATGATGGAGGCCCATTCAGCTGCCTCCGTGGGCTGTGAGAGGGCCGAGCACTCGCTATCAAGATGTTTGTTCTCAGCGCAAAAGGCTCATGACCTATTTTCAAGACAATAGCCCCAGCCACTCAGTCACTCATTTATCATCCACCTTGCCTCTCTCGCAGGAGTTCTGCTCCATGTAACCCTGCCACTCTCCAGCCTTTTCTACCATTCCGGTCAGATCCAGTCGAAAGAAGTGCGCGTCTTGTCCCCAGGCCATTTGTTGCCCTTGACCCAGGTTCAGGTCATTCTCAACCATCATCTTTCTGCACCCCCCCCCCCCCAAAAAAAAACAGTTTTCTTGTCTGAAAGCGTTTGGCCGTCACATTCAACATTCTTGACCCCTTAATGAGTAGCAACATTTTTGATGGAACAGCTGTGGTCAAAAACACTCCTGTGCAGCAGCCCGAGGCCAGTTTCTGAGGCCTCGTCGGTTCCATGAGTTCAAAGTACATCTGTCCTTCCTTGAAATGTTCTTAGAATCATAGAATTTCTCCATTTTCACCCAACAGTGATCCTATCGCCTCTTTTACACCTTGCATTTGCTTCTCACATGTGTCATTCCTTATCCATTGACATGTAAGGACCGGCTTTAGCCAGAGTTCAGGCTTGGATTTTACTCAGGAGTAAGTCCAGTTGAGTACAACAGGACTCCTTGCTCCCAAGTAAGTGTGTATGGGATTGAGTGGTGGGGTCAGGAAATGTAATTTTCTATTATATCTTACAGAATAGACCATGAAATGGCAAAAACCTAATCCGTTTATAATATTTTTTTAAATTTCCAAAACATGTGAATTAAAATAGTAATTTAATTTTAATAATGAACTAGCGGGGCCCGGCCACACATTGCTGTGGCAATTGTCCTTCTCATCACAGTCCACACCCCACACAGATGTCCATGCAGGTCCAATGATCCCCAGCATAGCCTTTTGGGGTGGTAAAATGGAATCCCTCTTTCCCTTTTCAATTCACATTGTTATATGGTGGTGTCTTGTTTTTTTAGTATAAGGTAACCCTTTCCATTCCACAACAGAACTGTCCAGAGTGCGAATCCCGCTGTCTGTGAGGCTGGTTGACACTCACAGTCCTAGCTTGGGTAAGGCAGAACTGGGGCAAGGAGGCTATCCCAGTCCGGCAGCAGAGGCAGGGTGGTGAGGCGCTCAGATCGAGGCCAGCTCCCTGGGTTCTTAAAGGGCCATGTGCAAAAGAAGCGGAGTTGGTAGTGTTGGTTCGCCCTCACCTGGTGGATTTTCTTAGAAAAAAAGGCAAACTCCAGCTTGCTTTTAGTAAAAGAGAGCTGTGGCGAATATGGGTGAGGAAGTGGGTAAGTGGTGGTTGGATGTGAGGGAGGGCAGAGTGAGGTGTGTGAGGATGAGCTGGATGTGTATTGTGTGGTAGCAGTGGGTGAGGCACAGAGAGTGAAAGTTACATGCATGTGGGGGGGGGGGGAACCCCACCTGACGTCTCACATGGCTAAGTGTGTATGTGTTTCACTTCCACTCGTATTACCTAACAGTATTACCTATTTACTGTTTTCACTGCTCATCTCTGCCCATCTGCATGAACATTCTAAGCCCTCATCCCAAGCCCTCAGGCCACCAACTACCACCAAGCTTACTCCCGAGTAACGCATGCCTCAGAGCCAACCGTTTTTTTCTAAACTAAGACCTCAGTATTCAGGTTAAATTGCCGTGTTGGCACCTTGCGAAAAATAAGTGGGTTTTGGGTTGCAATTTGGGCACTTGGTCTCAAAAAGGTTCGCCATCACTGTCCTAGATCCTAGCCCAACACTCTAACAACTGCATCATACGATCAACAAACATTAGCAAACCAGGCACAAAAAAGGGGGATAGGTTACTCTAAAAGTGGAAGCAGTGGCGTAGCGCTCAGGGGACCGGGTGGGGTGTGATGCCCCAGGGGCGTACCTTGTGGGGGCATGGCTGTGATATGGCGGGGGTGGGCAGGGGTGGGCAGGGGCATTCCGGGGGCACAGGACGAATGTGCACCCTGGGTTCAGTTCCCCCTCTCTCCACCTCTGGGTGGAAGATCCATGAAATGGGCCTCCAATATTACACAAATAAACAATTAGTTTGCTTATTTGTTTATCTGTAAGATTCATATCCTGCATTTCCACTGGCATGCTCAAAATAGTAGACAAAATTGTCTTTGCACAAAATAAATGTCACCAATTCAATGTCCACATCAATATTTAAGCACTATGTTCGCTAGACTCCTGAATGACTATATTAAATACTGTTGTTAGTAGTGCGTGTGTATATATATATATATACACTCATACTTTACCTTGCTTTTCTTTTAATATATATATATATATATATATATATATATATATATATATATATATATATATATATATATATATATACAGTGTATATATATATATATATATATATATATATATATATATATATATATATATATATATATATATATATATATATATATATATATATATATATATATATATATATAAGTTTTTTAAAAAATAAACAGGAATCATAACAAACATGAAACAGCATCCATTTTTAATTTTTTAAAAATAATATTTCATTTAAACTTCGCCTTTGCTCCCAACGGGGGACCCAAAATGGCTTATTTCGTTCTCTTCTCCTCTGTTTTATTCTCACAACATCCCTGCAAGGTAGGTTCAGCTGAGCATGGAAGGTGATTTTTTGTTGCAATGTGGTAAAATACACTTTCCCTTTCATTGATGAATGGGGAGCTGAAACTTTTTCGTGAGATGGAGGTAAATGACATTAAGTGATAATTGCAGCTGAAAAGGATATTGGAGGGACAGCTAGATGACCCTAAAATACTGAGAGCTGGACTGAGCTTTTCCTGTGGGCAAAAGGTCTTTCAGTGGCAACAGTAATGATGAAAAAACGTAGGGAAGGAGAGATTTCCACCACCGGCCTTTGCTACTGGTAGTTGGAAGACTTCTCCAGGTGTAGTACCCTGGGGAAAAAATAATTAATTACCAAAAGGTCAAGAATAGAGAAGGACTACTAAATTAAAAACTGCTGTATAATGGATCTCAGTCACTTAAATGTTTTACTTGTATTTATACACTGTATTATCACCTTTGTCCATTGAGGAAGGCCAGTGGGCCAAAACATGTCTGATTTTAGGTCATAAAGTGTGACATAGGATTTCTTTCTATGTCATTGTGATTTTATGCGCATAAGGCAGACTATAATGGGCTTTCTACTATGAGATGATGGTTTTAATTTGTAATAAATGCACATGTGTTTTCTTTGCTATACAGCAGCTTTTCATTTAGTGGCCCTTGTCTATTCTTGACGTTTTAATTCTTTAATTCTTTTTTGATGGTTAAATTTGTTAATTTCCCCTTTTCTTGTTGGTACCCTGGGGAAATCCATTCATTCATCCATGAATTGTGGATTGATGTAATAGACCTAACCCTCTCATCTGATGCTTCCATGGGTCCTAGCTAATCTCTCTGTTATAGGGTCTGGAGGGTCAACACTGTTTGCCTTCCAAATGAACGGTTTCCCTCTATGGATGAAAGGAAAGCACCGATCAGCTATTATGTTTAAGATTTTATTTCTTTGTCTGTACCCTGCCTTGCATCATTCCCCTCTCCCCTACTTTTGCCAGGATGGGTACATGGGCACCAAGGTGCAGAGAATAGATGTTTGTCTGAAGTCAAAGAGAACATGTCTAAAGGAGACCGTTGAGTTGATGTTTTTTGTGGAAGATCCCTTTCTGTGGTTGGGCTTCTGGCAACAGAATAGGTAGGTCAGGAACAAAGTCGTTTTGGAAGGGAGCTAGCAAGGGCATGTTGCTACTTCATATACACATGGACGATCTCCTAAGCACTTAGATGCTTTCTAGACCTCAACTCAACATGAGTTAGCTGCACTGAAGACAGCAGGTCCACCCCGATTGCTGGATTCCCTGCTAACTAAGCTGCTAGGATTAGAAGAGTGATGCTGACCAGAAGCCGAAGCGTCGAAGAGGTTAATGAATGAGTAATGAGGGAGAAGTCTTTCTTGGAAGAAAGACAGCTGTCTCTATGGCTGGCTTGTGCCACGCGGCCAATTGGCTGGGCTTCCCACTGGCTCAGCTGTTTCCATCAGCTCCTGTGCCAAAGGACTGAAGAGCGGATAAAGGAAAGAGCTTAACAGACATCCAGTAATTAAAGTAGATGACATGTTTGGTGTGTGTTTGGTTTTTCCTGGAACTGTGGTTGTGTTCTACCCAAATCCCTGTGCTTGATAATGAATGTGACGCGGGGAGAGCCAGCAAGCAGGCAGCCCGAGTGGAAACTAGGTCCATCTTCCCTAAAGTTAGGGAATGCAGAGTGGGAAGAATCAAGGCCCAGCCAGGCAAAGGTGTCCTGCTTACAGACATCTTAATAGAATGGGTACTTGTAAGGACATAGCAGGGTTCAGAAAGAGTAAAGTCTTATGTTTGGGAAGACTTTAGTTCAGTGGCAAGGGAAAAGCACTCTGCACATGCTCACGAGTATTTTGTGGCTGCCTCACTGTTATTCCTGCTAAACAATTCTGTTCCACAGAAGCCTTGACTGAAATTGCGTTATTGCTATGACTTGGTGTTCTGCAGTGGCAAAATGGAACCAAGGGCCTCTAAATATAATCAGTTCAGTAGAGTGTATCTACCATGTTTCCTCGAAAATAAGACAGGGTCTTATATTAATTTTTGCTCCAAAAGATGCTTTAGGGCTTATTTTCAGGGGATGTCTTATTTTTGTCCATGATTTTGCGCCCCCCACGTGATCAGATCAGCTGCGCCGGGGAATCTGTAACTAGGTCTTATTTTTGGAGGAGGCTTGTATTTCAAGCATCCTCCAAAAATCCTGAAAAATCATGCCAGGGCTTATTTTCGGGATAGGTCTTATTTTCGGGGAAACAGCGTAGGTGGGTGTGATGTGGATTTGTCTTACTTGGTTAGTTTGGCCACCTGGATTCTCCTGTTTCCATACTGTTTTTGTTCCTGCTTTTCGCTTGTGGCCTCGCTGAGTCTGGACCGTTGTCTGTAAGGCAGACCAATTTCACTCCCTGGCCAGTCTCCATTTTCATCCCTATGGTGCTGGAGGTGTGTTGCTCAGAGGAAGGGCCTTTTTCAAGGTGGCTCCTTTTGTCTATGGACTACCTTTCCCTTATCTATTTAGCCTGGCCCCTGATGATGACTTGAATTTAAGAATCCAGGTGAAATAATTTTTAGTTCTCCTGGGGTATGGCTGAATTTTTTCTCTCTCTCTCGGGACTGCCTCCTCTCCTTATGTAATAGATGTGTATGTTTTTAATGCTTTTCTTACTGTTTTGTGTTGTTGCTGGGTTTGATGTGCTTTGTAGTTTGACTACATTTAATTGAAGCATTATTATGTTTTTGTTAGCTGTCCCAGGAGACTGATCATGGCTCGTGGACAGTATATGAATTATTCTTTTCTTTTCTTTCATTTACATTTTTAAGACAAACGCATGTAGTAAAGGAACAGCATTTTTGACGTGCTCTTTATGTTCTAGAAAACATGTAACAGCCCCAAGGAGCTCTTTATATAACAAAAATGTTAACACTTGCTGATAAAAATGCCGAACGATTCATCCAAATTGTGGGTGCCTACAGTTTAGGAAGGACTGCCAACATTTATTGAAGGAAGATTCCAATTGTCTGCTATCTTTTAAATGTGCTGTCTGGAAAGATAAATATTTGCCAAACCTTATACAGCCATGATTTGATGTTTAAATTTATAGCATGTTGCCAATTATTAGCAATAAACATTTTAGCAGCTGCTAAAAGTGTAAGTTAAATAAGAACAAGATGGGGGAACACAATACAGCTCCCTGAGAGTCTCAGCCCTTTTTTCACAAGCAAGTTCTAGCTCTTATGAGGCGGAAGATATGAAGGCGGCCTCAGGCTGCCCTCGTGGGTCGCTGCCAGGCCCGTCTTCCCTCCCCATCTAAAACTGTTTCAATCAATCAGACAATTGCAAGGAGTTTGGTGGGGTTGGAGCGGGGTTTCAAGGCAAGAGATGTTCAAAGGAAGTTTGTCATAGCCTGCCTCTATGTAGCAACCCTGGCGTTTCTTGGTAGCCTCACAGCCACATACTAAGCAGGGTTCACTCGGCTATCAACATCTGATTTGGACTATTGCAAAAAGGTGAAGAAATGTGAGATGTTTCACTCATATGAGAATAATGGGGAAAAGAACTGTGGCACCCCTCAGCTTGTGTTATAGAGACCCATAAGCACAAAAGCTGGGCTCCTATCCACAGCTCACAATTAAAATAACCTGCTCATTGTTATTTACTCTCAAATAACATTCAGATTATATTACAGCAATGCATTTACATGGAGCTGACTTTAGAAACTTTTTGGAAATTTCAGAATGGAGCAGCTAGGCTGTTAACTGTCACTGGCTGACCTGAACGTATCTACCGTAATCTGTTTCCAAAGCAATAGTTTTGATCTAAAAGTACCAGTTTTGTTCAAAGCCCTAAATGGCTTGGGATCTCTGGACCTACGAAGGGCTACTTGCTCCAAGATTAACCTGCCTGAACTTTGAAGAGTGTATTCTAAGATTCAGTTCTGGATGTCCTCATTTTCCGAGATTAGGCAGATGGTGACCATAGACAGGGCCTTCTCTGTGGTGGCATCCCATCTGTGGAACAGCTGTGTTTTCTTTTCAGTACTGTATTAAAACATCATGATCCTTCTGATTACCTTTGAGGATTACCGTAATCTGGTTTTAGTGTGTCCGATGTGTTTTCATCAATACCCTATCTATTTGCTTAGTATGGGTCTTGGAGCTCTCTACCCCACCTACCTCACAGGGTGTTTGTTGTGGGAGGGAAGGGAAGGAGTTTGTAAGCCCCTTTGAGTCTCCTTACAGGAGGGAAAGGGGGGATATAAACCCAACTCTTCTTCTTCTCTTCTTCTTGTGCTGGTTTTTCTTCAATTTGCTTCTGGTTGCTGATTTCTTTTCTTTTGATTTAGAGGCTCTTTCATAGAGGAAAGGCAGGATAGAAATTTTCTAAATAAGTAACTATTGTTTATGTCTACCATGCCACATTATCCCTAACTTCAGATTTGCACAAGAGGAAGCTCTCCCTTCCCCAAAAAAAGATTAAGAGCCCTGAGATTTGGGATCATGTGTCTTATTTATCCATTATAGGATGCTCTGTATGGTCCTTTTATCCCTGAGAATGTTCTCTGTCTGTTTCCTATTTATTTTCCATTTGAAGCTGCATTATATCAGACCATTGGTCCACCTAGTTCTAATATTGTCTGTTCTGGTGGGCATCAAGTAGAGAAGGAACTTTCCCAAGAACCTCTTCCTGAGATCCTTTACCTGGAGATGGTGGGGATTGAACCAGATAATTTCTGCACCCAAGGCTCAACCCCTCACCCACACCTCCTTCCTATCCCCTACTCCCTCTGCATTCCATGCCCACACTTTACCTTAAAGGTCCTTCTTGTCCCATCCATCTCCTTCCACACCAACTGTGCAAACATTTCACCTTCTTCCTGAAAACGAATCTCCTTCTCGGCTTGGGGTTGCTAGAACAGAGCGAAGCTGCGGAAGTCTAATATTTGCACACATCTCATTAGTTGAATTCTCAGCCCCGAGACTTAGCAGAGTGAGTTCAGGAGCATCCCTGGCAAATAATGAGCAGAAGCCCGTCAGAAGGGAAGGGAGCCAAGGAAGGACCTCCAACGACAATAATTACTCATCACTGTTTCAAGCAGAGACAGGAGCAGTCCATTTCTTTCTCTTACTTCGATGCTGGAGTTGCTGAAACTGCTACCGTCTGGGACTGAGGAAGTAATAGGAGGACCACACACTTTCATAGGCTTAATTGGTCAATTAATCAACACCACTGGGGTTGACTAATCCATGGGAAAAAGGAACTTTTAATTGGGCAGCCTGCAATTGATGGAATGCATTTCTATAGTTTGGAAGCTATTTTAGCAGGGAGTACACATAAGCCTGTTGCTGACCTTTATTCTCCTGCAAATGTTATACCTTCATTTCCACAAGGAAGGCAGAATGGAGCACTGTGGAATCAGACTAACATGAAGCACCGTTGTTTTAAATAATGCCCAGTCAGACGTCTCAGAAGGAAGCCCTATGCAAGGGACCATGTGTGACAGCCCTTCCCTGATAACCACTACCCACAATTTGACAACTTGAGGCATTCTGACTATGAATCCACCGGTCCCAATCTGCTACCTTGGCTAACAGCCAGCTATAAATTTACCCTCTATAAATGTGTCCAGCCCCTGTCTAGATCTATCAAGGCTAGTGACCTTCACCAAATCTTGTAGCAGTGAGTTCCGCAAGTCAGTTATCTTGAGCTGGTACTAACTTTTGTCTGTCTTAAATCTACTCAAGGGTTGCCAGCCTCCTGATGTGGCCTGGAGATCTATCACTGGTCTCCAGGCTGTAGATATCAGTTCCCCTGGAGAAAATGGCCTCTTTGGATGATAGACTGTATGGAATAGGTGTCAAACTCACAGCCCTCCAGATGTTATGGACTACAATTCCCATCATCCCCTGCCAGCATCATGCTGGCGGGGGATGATGGGAGCGGTAGTCCATAACATCTGGAGGGCTGCGAGTTTGACACCTGTGCTGTATGGTATTATACCTTACTGTGTTCCCTCCCATCCCGAAGCCCCGCCTTCCCCAGGTTCCACCCCCAAATCTCCAGGAATTTCACAACCTGGAACTGACAACCCTAATCTACTGTCGATCAGTTTCATACAGTAGAAGGCCGCTTACTCCACACCATGAATAACTGTAGGCCTCCATTTTTCTGAACCAAAAAGTCCTTCTGACTGATCTTTCTGGGAGTCTTTCAAAGGGGTCAGAATGTTAATCTCTCTTCCTTTCAGGCAACCACCACACCCTGCAGCCTCAGTCCCCACCCTCTTGCTGGCAGGATGCTAATGACCAGCCTCAATGCGTCATCATTTGACTGTGGTTTTGGTACCCGTCTGGGGCCTTTTAAAATCTCCCTGCAGGAGGCATTTCTGCTGTTCAGCCAATAGGACCTGACAACATGTTGAGGTCAGCAAAGGCAAAGCAAACAACTCTGCATTTGTTCTGCTTGCATGTCACCAAACCCTATGGCTGGTGTCACTTCGGGGAGGAAGGGGGAAAGAATGACTCAGCAGAGGATGTTGAATGGTAACAGGGCAGATGGTCTTGTGCAAACAGGCATGGAAGGGAAACTGTTTAGGGGGAGATTCCAGGCAAGGAGCATCCCAAATAGCCCAGCTTGACTTGAACTCCTCAGGGCTTGGGAACTGAGCTGGGCTGGCCACTGTCGGTCTATGGATGGAGGACCACCATGGAAGGCTGGTGTTACTATGCAGAGGAAGGCTATGGCAAACCACTTCTGTCTATCTCTTGCTTGGAATGCCCCATGGATGGGATCACCGTGAGTCAGTTTTGATTCAATGGCCTTTTCTTCTTCTTCTTCACAAGGGTGGTCTTAGAATCACTCGGGGAGAGCTATCAGTCGGAGAGCCAGTGAGTGGCAGACTAATCTGCAGAGATGGGTTTGTTTCCCACACTCTTCCACATGAAGCTTCCTGGGTGACTGTGGGCCAGTCACAGTTCTCTCTGAACTCTCTCAGCCTTACTTATCTCACAAGGTGCTTGTAGTGGGAAGAGGAGGGGAAGGGATTTGTAAGCCACTAGAGATGCCTTACGGTTGAAAAAAATGGGATATAAATCTAATTTCTGAGTACATTTTGCACCAGAGCTGGTTCTCCAGCCGAGCCATCTGCTCGGATAGGTGCACGACCAAGTCTTCCTCCAGGGGTTCATCTCACTTCCAGCCATTAGTGGCAGACCCCAGTCAACCAGACAAGGGCTAAGTCCCTGCAGTAGCAGTGCAAAGAGCCTGGCCATTGCCCCAGCCAATGTTGGAAGAGGCCTAAGAAGGAAGAGGCATACCATCTTTGGAGGGCCAAAATGCCTTGGCTGAACCCTGTTTTGGACCCCTTTGCAATCTGGAAATGTGTCCTGGTGAGCATTCAATCTTAGCCATTTTGGAAAAGAAAGTGCTTGCTTTCTGGAAGGCAACAATGAGTCCCAAAGGCCCCCGGGTAATGAACTCAGTGCGCACATTAGAGCACGTCCCAGAGGTCTTCCCATCGCACAGTGGTTCTGTGCGAGCAACTCCAAAGCTCCATGAGCAAACAAGTCAATGTGGAAAGTATTCCCTGAAGGCAAGAAGTTCGAAAATCACTGGTTTTACGAAGGCAGTCATGAAGAGCATCTGTTGAGCCTGAAACTTATTTGTGTTCCTTTAAAAAGTTATAGCAACCAGCCTTGCCCCAAAGGTTTGACAAGTCAGAGTGAAGTACAAAGGGGAAGAAGTCAAACTAGACATTTTTCCTTATGGCGCAGGGGACATCTCAGTAACCTCTGGATGGCCCAGCTGCTTCATTCTGTTTCAGGTACAGTGAATGAACGAATGTATATCTCTGTCATAGGTAGCATTTGTTGAAGTGAGAACGACTCCGCATGCCTGGACTTTGGGGGTGCTGAATCTCTCTAAGTGTATGGGTGCTATCTCTTGGTGGGATGTTCCTGTCTGTCTGTACCTGGGAGCTGCCCTCTGCCCTCTCCTCATCCTTTCCAAGTAGGCATCGTTCTTTGTCTCATTTTCCATGTGGACTTGCATGGAGTCAGGAGCGGAAGCACATATTCCAGACTTGTACTCACATGATGCCAGAATAGCTGGCCACTTGTATAGTGTATTCTTCCGATTAGGATGTCTGTCTTTCTTTCAACTGCAACAAGAATGTGAACAGAATCTACTTGAATACATGTAAGTTTTCCCTTTTTTGCAGTTTACTTCTTGGGAGAACTGATTTTACTGCCCTCAATATCACGCTGTTATGACTGGGCAAACTCTGCCATTTTAACCAATCTCCCCGATAGGATTAACAACACTTGAGTTGGGGCATTTCAACAGATTTGGGGGTGGCACTTGAAGGATGTAAGAAGGTGGGAAGGGGAGCAAACCTAGTGGGGCATCATGCCAGAGAGTTCTCCCTCCAAAGCAGCCATTTTCTCCCAGGGAATTGAGTTCTGTCATCCGGAGATCCGTTGTAATTCCTGGAGACCTGCCGGCCCACTTGGAGGCTGGCAGTCCTAGTCACAGGTGTGAATGCCATGTTTTTACCAACTGCATCCCTTGAGGTACAGCATCCCTTTTATGGTCTGTGATCTCCATGGAGCACCTACTTTGTAACTAAAATTAAATATCAATTTGTACAGCCGCCCTGTAAATCCTCTTTTATCTTTAAGCCTCAGCAGCAGGAGGACTTTTTTTGCTCATGTAATCGCAGCAGAGCACTGTTTTCTTAAGTTACTTCCTCTGTGTGTGTTTCTGTACCTGCCTATACAAACCCCAGCATCTTTCCAAAGTGCTGCAGTGGAAGATGCTTACAGATGATGATGGCTGGGGCGTTGGAGAGTTCTCCTGTTTCCCTGGGGGCTGCTTGATATATTGCCCAGTGGCAAACCCAGTGAGGACAGGTTCACCCATGCCCTGCAGGACTTTTTGCTAGGGTTCCATCCAGGGTTGCCAACCTCTGGGTGGTGATTAGTCATTTCCTGGGATGACAGCTGATCTCCCACACTACAAAGATTGTTTCCCTTGGAGGAAATGGCAGCTTTGGAGGGTGGACTCTATGGCTTTATACCCCACTGAGGTCCCTTCCCTTCACAAACCCTGCCTTCCCCAGGCTTCACATCCCCAGACACCGCCCCCAAATCTCCCAAGGATTTTCTCAGATGGAGCTGGCAGCTCTATCCTCAGCAGTTGACAATAGGTAGATGAATGTGAGAACCAAACTGTTTGGGAGAGCATTTGGATTTGAGTTGAGATGATACATTAAAAATTCTGTCGTATTTGACTTCTAGCATATCCCAGCTGTTCAATTCATAATTCAGCTTAGCATACCAAGCATTTTTTTTTTAAAAAAATGCTGGTTTATTCCAAGGCAAAAATGAAGAAGAGGAAGAAGAACAAGAACAAGGAGGAGGAGGAGTTTGGATTTATATCCCCCCTTTCTCTCCTGTAGGAGACTCAAAGGGGCTTGCAATATCCTTGCCCTTCCCCTCTCACAACAAACACCCTGTGAGGTGGGTGGGGCTGAGAGAGCTCCAAAAAGCTGTGACTAGCCCAAGGTCACCCAGCTGGTGTGTGTGAGAGTGCACAGGCTAACCTGAATTCCCCAGATAAGCCAGCTCAGGCGGCAGAGCGGAGAATCAAACCTGGTTCCTCCAGATTATAATGCACCTGCTCTTAACCACTATGCCATTGCTGCTCTCTCTCTGAACCAAATCAGACCTTGACACACTCCTGTTGACATAATTAAGACCAAATATTGTTACGGGTGTACATAACAATTTTACAGTTGCTTACACATGTCAGCCCCAATCCAACTTTAATCACACATCTTGTGTGTGACTTGTAGCCCAGATTGGGGGTGGGGGGAAATAGATGCATCTGTATCCATCCTGAGAGGTCATCGTGTTCTACGGTGGGCCAGATGAGCTTCATGATGGGGCTGCAGATTTGTATCAGCTGCGTGTGCGGTTGCCCCGCCCCGTGCAGGAAAAGGATGCGTGAAGTGACCCCAGAAACAATAGATCCTCCTCTGCATTTGGAAAGGGAAGCTGCTGGAATATTGCTGCAGATGCTCGGCTTTGTAATACGGAAAAGGTCAGCCATGCAAATGAGACGCTCATCTCTCGGTGCTCCCGGGACCTTCGTTTCCGTTCATGCGTCTCGGTATTTGCATCTGACCATTCTAATATTTCAGCGAGTGCCGCATCTGCACATGTGTATTCAAAAACCAATGGGGGGAAATGTAACATCCAAAGCCGCCCCAGGGCTCATTCCTCCCTCCTTTTCTTCTACAGCCTCTGATTTGTTTTTTAAAAAAATTCCAGATATGCAAAGCCAAGAAAAAAGCATACTAATTATTTGAGGTATAAAGGCTGGATTCTGACTTAGCTCAATGTGTGGATTAGCAAAGAGGGCTGAATAAATCTCCGTGCCCCGGAATAAAGTCGCTCTGCTGTATGCTTCAATCAAATCTGTGATGCTGGGTGGGATCAAAACACGCTGCTGCTCCAAATGCAAATACAAGGATCTCTTCAAGTCACCAAAAACTGGTGCAGCAATCAGAGGTTGCAGGGTTGCTTTTGTGGGGGTCCAACAGGCCTTGAATTGATGCTAAGGTGACAGTTGACTTTATCCTAGCCAAGGTCCCATTTTGACAGTTCCCCATCAGTCCATGTCTTTATTGGTTGACTAGGCTAAGGTTCTTGGAAACTTACTTAGGGACTCATCGGGATTTAGAGGCACACGTTGCAGGGCAGCTGGAGTTAGCCTCAGGGGCACTGCAGTCACACACTGTCAGCATAGCTTACCTGACATGAGGTGTTGTGCAAATAAAATGGAGGAGAGGAGAATGATGTATGCCTTATTGGATCACCATCAGAAAGAAAGGCAGGGCTTCAGTGGAGTCAACCAATCAGTAAGTAGGTTGGGCTGAGAAAAGAAGTCTGTGCTAAGGTCAAAGAGAGTTTAAAGTGAAGACTGGAACCTCAATCTTCCTGGTCCAACTTTCATACTACACATATCGAAAGGGGAATTCGAAGAAGAGGAAAATCACTGGCTTGCCTAGGCTGAGGCAGAGCTGAAATCCACCACAGGGGCTTGCTGACTCACAGGTCAACCTCAGAGCTGCCGTGTTCCATTAGAGGAAGACTGAACAGGATGCTGAACATGTAGCTCTTCTGCCAACCTTGCCAGCAAGTGGGATAAATGACCTCATGAACCTTTACAGTGACCCCCCCCCCCCCCCCCCCAAGAAAGGAGCTTGGAAGCAGAATTGAGTTATCTGCTTTCGGAAGTGGCAAGAGGATGATCAGCAGTTAATCGCTGCCTTCCCACCAGCTCGCTTTGCTGGGACTTGCGGCTGCGGGCTTGGAAGCTGGATGCTGTCCCTTCGACCATATGGGCTGCATTACCTAGAGGCAGCAGGGGAACCTGGAAACAGATTTCAAGCACTCGCTCAGCTTGGCTGAGCAGATTCCAAGCCCACCTTTAAGTAACAGCCTGACTTGGACTCAGGCCTCTGCACTGTCATGTATACCATTCTGATCTCACTGCTTACTGCAGCATACCCTGTATCGGGGGTGGGGGCACAGGCAATGTTTTGGTGAGTGCAGAAGGTGCACAGGGACAAACTCTGCTTCCAGTTGAGAGTGGTGTTGGGGTAACAGGAGCCTGTTCCACAAAGAGACCATCTTCATTAAATGCTCCACATAGAGACAATCTTCACTAAACTGAGTACAGGATTTAAGGTGGTGCTCCAAAAATGGCATCTCAGTGTTTTGTTCTCCATCCCCAGCCCTTATACCATTGAGGCAAACTTACCTGTGCTGTGATGTCATCATACTGGACTTTTTCTCTTCTCTGCTGGGGGAGGTGAACGTAGAGAAACTTGTGATGATGTCATAATGCAGACTGTTACTGTGCAAGGGGTATGGAATGGAGGGAGGCTGTTTTCAGTGGAAGCCCCAAGATCTGGTTTTTAACTAAAAATGGCAGGTTCAAATTACTTCTGTGCAGCCACAAAGCTTATTGGGTGGCTTTCAGTCTCGTCTATATTGCCGGGCTCCAGAGGCATAACTGGGCCATACTGCGCCCGGTGCACACTCTGTGTTTTCTGCCCCCCTCCCCCCCCCCAGCATGCCCCCCCCCCCATTTACCTTAGTTCAGCCTGAAAGTGCAGGCTGGAAAAAGCAGCCTGTTCACTTGAGGCTGAAAACGACCTGCTGGGAACTACACTTCCCAGGAGACTTTGGGGCTCGCAAGGTCTCCTAGGAAGTGTAGTTCCCCCCAGGCCATTTTCAGCCTCAAGTAAACAGGCCGCTTTTTCCAGCCTGCACTTTCAGTGGGGGGGGGGGGAGTGCAGCGGGGCGATTTTCCACTCCCCAGGTGTGCCCCCAATGTAATGTGCATCCCCCAGCCCCCTGGTAATTCTGCCTCTGCCGGGCTCTTTGGAGGAAGGTTCCTTTGAGGAGGGGATATCTCTGAACTCTCAGGAGAACAGGTAATGGAATAAAACTGTGGTTTAAAATATTTCAGGCGGAATGCCAAGTCTCATCTTTCCTGCAGTCTGAGCAAAATGTCTTCATTTGGTTGACCCTCCTTTCAATCCATAGGTGGAACTGCATGAAACTGTCAAGCTGCCGGATACCTCAGACAAAGGGGTTCTGAGGAGGTGGGGGTCAAGTTCCACTATAAACTTTTGGCAAGAGAAGGTGGTGGAGGCCCCTGAAGGCCACCTTACCCTGTATGAGGCTCAAGTCTGGAGCTCTGCCCCTTTTAAGACCTTTTGTGCAATTTAGGTAGGGCAGGCTGGGTAGGGCAGCCAAATTCTCCACAGGGTGCCCCTTTGGACTCACATCTTTCCCCAAGGGGCTTCAGCTGTTTCTAAGAATCAGCACTGGGAGCTGTCCTTGGTCCTGGCCTCCTTGACCCAGCCACAGCTATCTACAGCCGGACACTTGGTGCCATCTGCTGCGTTCCTAGTCTAGGCCTTGTTCAGCACCATGTAGTCCTACAAAACAAGAACGAGAAGTTAAGGACTCTCAAAGCATACCAAAAATATCACATTTGGTCCTCCCATTCACCCTCCCCCAGACCCAAAGCAGTTTGCTGGGTGCAAGGCCAATGGAGATGGCCATCTCTTTGAGTTTGCTCCCTTCCCCCACAATAGGATCCAGAGCGAAAACAAAGCGGGAGGGAGAATTAAAAAAAACCCTAGGAGCTTCTGTGTCCTGCTGGACACTGTTTTGTAATACATGGTCAGCAGAAGTAGCAATGGCCACAAGTATAGATGGTTTAAAAGTAGGGCTAGGCAGTCTAATATCCTGATCTGGATGATCCAGGCTATTCCCGTCTCATCATGGGAGACCCTGAAGGTCATGACAGATCTCAGGCACTAAGCAGGGTCAGCCCTGGTTGGTACTTGGATGAGAGTCCACCAATGAAATCCAGAGTTGCTATGCAGAGTCTGGCAATGGCAATATTCCTCTATAACACTCTTGCCGTGAAACCCCTATTGGGTTGCAATAAGGCAATTGTGACTTGATGGCACATTACACACACACACGAGCACACATGAGCACACACACACACACAGGTGTTCATGGAGGAAAAGAAATCCATCAGTGCCTATTAGGCATAGTAAGTAAAGGAAGCTTCCATAGTCAGAGGTAGCAAACCCTGAACACTAGTGCTAAGAGGCCTCTATGTCCTATTGGTTGGCCCTCCAGGACAACTGGTTGGCTACTGTGTGAAACAGGATGCTGGCTGACCCATTGGGGCACCTCTTCTTCTGTGTTAATAGCTCAGCTCCAAGCAGAATCTATGGTTCCAGTTTATTTTTCTTTTTTTTAATTTAGCTACCTGATTTTCAATTGATGATTAACAGCAGAGTGATGGCCCTCCAAATCTATTGGAGTCAATGGGCTTTAAAAAGTGAAGCTTTGCCCAGGACTGTAAACCTACATTATGTGTGTGGGGTGGGGGGGTGGGGTGGTCCTCTGTTCTGCATTTTTTGGAGCAAAAAAACCCGAGCATATTTTTTTAATGTTCTTATTCAGGGGGCTTAGAAGGAGGAGGAGGAGGAATTTTGATCTATATCCCCCCTTTCTCTCCTGTAGGAGACTCAAAGGGGCTTACAATCTCCTTTCTCTCCCCCCCACACAACAAACACCCTGTGAGGTGTGTGGAGCTGAGAGAGTTCTGAAGAACTGCAACTAGCCCAAGGTCACCCAGCTGGCATGTGTTGCACAAGCTAATCTGGTTCACCAGATAAGCCTCCACAGCTCAAGTGGCAGAGTGGGGAATCAAACCCATTTTTCCAGATTAAAGTGCACCTACTCTTAACCACTACACCACACTGGTCCCCAGGATTGCAACTGGAGAATGAAGCCAGATGGAAAATGCAGAACTTTAGTCAAGTGCCAGCTCATTTATAGTCTCACAATACTGCTCTGCTTTTCTTTGAAAAGAACCCGCCCAGCCTCATTGTAAAATACAGATCCAAGCCCCACCCTATATAGAGGACATTTTTTAATGGATCATAATGATTTTTTTTTCCAAAATGAAATCTACATCTCGGTATCAACTGTACATTTTACAGGGGGCAGTTTTTCCTTCTCTCTCCAGAAAGTCTGTGTCTAAAAGGTAAGGTAGTTAAAGCAGCAGTGGCGTAGTGGTTAAGAGCAGGTGCATTCTAATCTGGAGGAACCGGGTTTGATTCCGCACTCTGCCGCTTGAGCTGTGGAGGCTTATCTGGGGAATTCTGATTAGCCGGTACACTCCAACACACGCCAGCTGGGTGACCTTGGGCTAGTCACAATTCTTCTGAGCTCTCTCAGCCTCACCCACCTCACAGGGTGTTTGTTGTGAGGGGGTAGGGCAAGGAGATTGTAAGCCCCTTTGAGTCTCCTACAGGAGAGAAAGGTGGGATATAAATCCAAACTCTTCTTCTTCTTACTAAGCTAGATGTGAACTGTTGTTCTGCAGGAGTGTAAGAAAGGCACAATAGCATGGCAAATGAATACGGAATTCAGCTTCCTGAGAATCACAGAGAAGGGATTATCACCATGCTTTGAGGAAATGGAGGCTGAATGTGTGCATACACCTGGGACTTCAGTGTCCTTACAGCTCCCATGACTTGCAAAATGAGAGTAAATTATGCAAAAATGGCAAAATGCATTATGCAAAATAAGAGGAAACCATGCAGATGTTATTAATTTGCCAAAGTTATATAGGTCATAGAACTTAGCTTCTTGCATCCTCCCATTCCACTCAGCAATGTTTAAAGCGGTCTTCCAGGCTTCTGACTTAAACGACTCTTTCGTAGGTAGAAGATATTGGAGGAAGGTTCCTTAGGCTGGAGGATGGAGTCAGACACTTCTGAGCAGAGTAATAGAAGACAAACCAGTGCTTCTTGGAACGAAAATGTAGACTGCTGGATGAAAGAATTCCTAAGGTTGAGTACATGCAGCTCTTCACTATGGGTTGGATCCAGACTAAAATTTCCCATGAAGAAATGAAATTGCCTCCCTCCTCTGTCCTCCATGAAATGCTGCCCCTGGAGATAAGGGCCACTGAGGAATGGCAGTGTGGGGGAATCTGCAGAGGGAACGGGAAATGGGTGGAAACTGCCAGTTTAGTCTGGATCCAATTGTACCTCGTGCAGGAGCAATAAAGAAACAAGAGGGTCTTGGTGTCATCTTCCCCATAGTTCTGGACCAATGTGGTGAGAACAGGATGTGTGTGTCTCTGTGTGTGTGGTGGGGAGACCTTTCTCTTATGAAAGCAGAGGAAATGGCTGATTCTAGCAAAACAGGAGTTCTTCTTGGCAGGCAGGAGGCAGCACATACCTGAAAATGATGGCCCAATTGGCCTGCCAGCTGCCTGCAAGTCTTGAGGGAGGGTGTGGGCCTTCTTTCAATGATCGCCTGCCCCAGAAGAAGAATATCTGAGCTCTCAAGCAGGTAGTTGTACAAACTTTACCTTCTGGCATTCAATTCCTCCCTTCAGCATTCCTGGTGTGAGTCCCACAGGGCTTGCCTGGGGTGGAGTTGTGCCATTTCCAACTTGATTGAGCCAAGGTTTGGAGAAGCTAATGGAGTCCATAAGCCCCCAGGTGCTTCATATGAGTACACCTTCTCCATCCCTCGCCTCAAAATAGTTGGCCTGGGTTGGCTGGGATTTCTGAAGTATTCTACTTAAAATAAGCAAGGCACAGAGGAAAGCATTGGAAGGGTGGCCCCTCACTAGTAGGGATACCTTCACTTTCAGAGAGGAAGTCCTGGTGTGGTATAGTAGGTAAAGTCTGGGAGACTTGGCTTAAAATCTCCAGTTACTGTGGAGGGCAACTAGGTGACCCTGGGCCAGGCACACTCTTTCAGCCTAACCTACTTCAGAGGCCTGTTCTTTTGAGGACAAAACAGAGGAGAATGACTTTGTAAGCCTCTCTGGGTCCTCAATGAGGAGAAAAGCAGGATATAAAAAAGAAACTTCCAGAGCATATGCTTGTCATTTTTCCCTCTCCAGACCTCATCCACTGGAGTGAAATCAAAGCTAGTGGACTAGAGAAGCCCCACCTCCATTGCTGTTAGTGGCAGATCATATGATTGGCATGCAGAAGGTCCTCAGTTCAATTCCCAACACCTCCAGTTAATAGGCTTAGTAGGAGTTGATAAGAAAGACTTCCACCTCTGCTTGAAACCTTGGAACATCCCAACTAGTCTAAGTAGGTAGGGGTGATGATCTGTTTTAGTAGAAGCAAGTGGGAAGGGGCTGTGGCTGAGTGACAGGATTTGCTTTGTTTCCAGAAGGTCTCGGGTTCAATCCCTAGTATCTCCTGTTGAGAAGATTGGCTAGAAAGCTACATAAAAGTGCCTCTTCCTGAAACCCTAGAGGGCTGCTGCCAGTCAGAGAAAACAACACTGACCTGATAGTCAAAGAGCATGACTCAGTATAAGGAGGCTTCATGTGTTTGGTAACAAAATCCCAGAGATGAGAGTACCACCTGTAGATTGGGTGCCTGTAGAACTTTAGGCCAGCAATGAACTATATTGTCTGAGATATTTTAGTCTGTGCACCTGGTTAGTTGAGAAATATATGCAGAGTGGTATATTCAACAGGTGCTAACTGAATCAAAAGCAAGGACTGTACCCTTTTTTCAAAGTATCTCCCCAAATTGTTTTGTAAATTTTGATGCTGTCGAGTTGATAAACTTGCCTATTTTTGAGGCTTTTGTCAGAGGCCCTGCTTTGAATTTCTTGCCTTCAGATTACTATCTGATCTTGCCACTGGCTACCAGATGCAGGGCCTTTTTTGTAGTGCACCCAGGTTGTAGAATGCTTCCTCGCCCCTTAAAAAGAAACCATTCACTTTGCACCTACTCATGTTGCACCATGTTGTTTATGTGATGGGAAGTGGTTTGCAATTGATTTTCCTCACATGTCTAGTTCTGCTGCTGAATCTGGTGTTGTGGGGCAGGGGAGCAGCAGTGGCATAGTGGTTAAGAGCAGGTGTACTCTGATCTGGAGGAAACAGGTTTGATTCCCCGCTCTGCCGCTTGAGCTGTGGAGGCTTATCTGGGGAATTCAGATAAGCCTGTACACTCCTACACACACCAGCTGGGTGATCTTGGACTAGTCACAGTTCTTCTGAGCTTTCTCAGTCCCACCTACATCACAGGGTGTTTGTTGTGAGTGGGGAAGGGAAAGGAGTTTGTAAGCCCCTTTCAGTCACCTTACAGGAGAGAAAGGGGGGGGGATATAAATCCAACTCTTCTTCATCATCTTCTTCTTCTTCTTCTTCTTCTTCTTCTTCTTCATCTTCTTCTTCTTCTAATACGGAGTTGCATTGTTGAATTCTGACCCTAACCGTTTGGAAGACTGTGTACTAGAAAAGGAGGATGGGGTACTTTAAATGCAGCCTAGCAAGCAAACCTGCTCAAGTTACCAGTCCTCCGTATTTTACTAGTCATTCTTATCTCTGTTAGTCATGTAACCTGAAAAAGACTTCCTTCCCAAATAAGAACCAACCCACTTTTAGTTCACAAATACTTTTCTGGTCACCTGGAAGCGACCCTGACTCACCACAAGAGATCGAATGACCGGCTGTTTTACAAGTTTTTCTCAAAGCATTGTCCTCTCTGTTTTCTGTGGAAACACAAAGAGACAAGTAACCAAGACTGCATTACAGGCATGGCTAGGACAGCTGAGAAACCCTTCCGCTTGGCTGTTTCCCCAGAAAAAAAAACCCTAATGGCTGGATGTGACTTTTAGCTACTGTTTAAGCAACCGTCAAGGGTGTGCATTTTCAGCTCCCGACAGAGCCTGAGAAATAACATCTCATTTTCCCACCTGCCTAATAGCAAGCATAGGAGTATATGGTCTACACACTGAATGGGAAAGCTACCCTCTGGGTTTTGCCAAGGAGAGCTATTAGCCCTCACTCAGGGGGTGGGTTGTTTTCCTTTCCTTAAATCTGTCAAACGAGAAAAGAATGAAACCGTCTCTGCTGTGATTCAGTCCTTCTGGCTGTGAGGAAAATTAGAGTCCACGTGGTCCACACAGAACCACAGGTGAGAAGCTCAAATCAAAGACAGAGGAGGAGAAAGACTTTTCCTGTCCCCGCTGATGCGCCTCAGTGCCTGCAGAGGTGTTCCTCGTCAAGAAAGACCCCAAGTCCTGGAACATGTGAAGTAATAATAAACTTTTTCCTTTGGGCATCTATCCACCAAGTAAACATCGCCTGTTCCTTGACACACTGAGGATGAAGCAGCAGCGCAGCCCGGGCAGAAGCTCTGAAGTTATGGTGAGCTTGAGCCCCCAGCAAAATTGTACTTTTTCAGCCCTGGAAGCTTTCTTCTTCTCAGAATCCGAGCAAAGCAGCTGGTGATTCATGATAGCCTTAAGAGCAAGCATGTATTGGTAAGAAGAAGAAGAGTTTGGGTTTATATCCCCCCTTTCTCTCCTGTAGGAGACTCAAAGGGGCTTACAATCTCCTTGCCCTTCCTCCCTCACAACAAACACCCTGTGAGGTAGGTGGGGCTGAGAGAGCTCCGAAAAGCTGTGACTAGCCCAAGGTCACCCAGCTGGCATGTGTGTGAGTGCACAGGCTAATCTGAAATCCCCAGATAGGCCTCCACAGCTCAGGCGGCAGAGCAGGGAATCAAACCCGGTTCCTCCAGATTAGAGTGCACCTGCTCTTAACCACTAAGCCACTGCTGCTCCATATCCTGTGGACCATATCCCTGTCTCATGAAGAGTTCTGGCAAAGTGCATTCCAACTGATGTACGAACTGAGGCTCCAGGGAGACAAAGCCACCAGAAGCCTGTTGATGCTTCCTTTCTGTTGCTGCCAGGATATCAATTCCTAAAGCCAGAGGCAGTGTGGTGTAGTGGTTAAGAGCCGTGGACTCTAATCTGGAGAACTGGGTTTGATTCCCCACTCCTCCACCTGAAGTCTGTTGGGTGAGCTGGGCCTATAGACACAGTTCTCTCGGAATCTCTCAGCCCCTCCTACCTCACAAGGTGTCTGTTTTGGGGAGAGGAAGGGAAGGAGTTTCTAAGACACTTTGAGATTCCTTACAGTTGAGAAAAGTGGGTTATAAATCCAAACTCTTCTTCTTCTCTTCAAATGCCACCAGGCTTGGACCCAGCTGGCTTGGCTTGGACCCAGCTGGCCATAGTGCTTGCTCGAGGAGAAGACAGCCATAGCTTGCTTGGGGTAACACCATATCTTGCACCAACCCTATGGGGAGAAGGCTCCATGTTGCTTATACGTTTCTGCCTTCAAGAAAAATGAGTCTAGGGGACCATTTGGAGTCAGGCAAATAAAGAGTTAATACACACACACCTTTGCACTAGGGCATGGCTCTGAATTGGGGACTCCCCCGCAGTTGCTGCTTAACTACGAAACACTTTGAAGACTTGAGTTTGGTTCTTCTAGCCTTTTTTGTGCAGCAGTTTTGTTGGATGACACAAGTTTGAGTAATCTGCAGTACATTCCTGACATTCTTCAGTGCTAGATCTTTTGCTACCTGGGCCTAGCCTGGTGGGGGATTTAATTTTTTTGGCCCCTGCCTCTCACAAGCATATTAAGAACAAAATGTGGGTGGAGCTTTGTAGCGGGGATTCTTTATTTTGAAATGTTGGTGATGTATACAGCACCCTGTGGGAACAGGTCAGGGGCATGGCTTCTGTGGACCAGTGAGAGGGGCTAAAATTGCAAGGGTCATTGAGGGGGGTTATGAGATTTTATTTAGGATCCCCCTGTTCTATTCCCCCAGACACATGAATCTTATTCCTGGGTGCATCAAGAGGGTTGGATCCAGACTGAATTTTCCATCAGCAGAAGTTAACCTTCCTGCCTCCTCCCTCTCATGGGAGCACACTGACCTCTGCAAAATGCTACTCCTGGGATTAGGGGAGCCTAATTAGTTACTTCATAATGCAGATGATGATGATGCAACTTCCAATGTCCCTGTTCCTGAACCTCCCTAATGGGGACTCAAAGAGGCTCCATTTTATGCTCATAACCACCAGTGGGCTAGATTAAGCGGAGTGTGTGTGACTGGTCCAAACCTCACCCGGTAGGCTTCCATAGCAGAGTGGGGATTCAAGCCTCGGACACTGCAACCACTGCACCATGCTAGCTATCATGGAGGGAGTTCTGCAGCAGGAAAAGGGAATTGATGGCAACTCATCTTCAGGGCAGGAGCCCCGTGGTACAGAGAGGTAAGTTGCAGGACTGCAGTCCAAGCTCTGCTCACGATCTGAGTTTAGTTTCAGGTAGCCAGCTGGAGGTTGACTCAGCCTTCCATCCTTCTGAGGTTGGTAAAATGAGTACCCATCTTGCTGGGGGTAAAGTGTAGTCATATGGGGAAGGCAATGGCAAACCACCCATAAACATTGTATTATCAAAGGTTTTCACGGCCAGATTCAACTGGTTCTGATGGGTTTTCCGGGCTGTGAGGCCATGGTCTGGTAGATCTTGTTCCCAACGTTTCGCCTGCATCTGTGGCTGGCATTTTCAGAGGTGTATCACAGAGGGAAGTCTGTTACACGCAGTCTGCCCAGGATACCTCGTGATGTGACCTCACCCCATGGGTCACTGATGACCCAGTGCTTGTGCAAGGGACTGCCTGTACCTTCAATTTCCAGGCTGGTCTAGATCCAGCCTCTAGGTCCATCTCTAGTGATTCTTCCTATAAACAGCAGTCTGCTGAATCCTGTTCAGGCCATCCATGGCAAATGATTTTATTAACTTCAGGTGTATGTGTATGTGTGTGTTTGCCTAGCAACCATGGGGAGCAGGGACATACTCTCCCACACCCCTTACAACTATTTCTGGTGTGCAGCAAGTTCCATGGTTGCTAAGCAACTGCACCATACTCCTTTCCTCCTTGCAAGTTTCAAGAGGCCACTGGGAGCTTGATTCCCTGATCTGAACTTAATTTTTTTAATGCACTCTTTCATTTTCCTTGCAAAGGGTTCTTGTCGTGTTGAGCTGGACTTGCAGAGTGCGGTTTAATGGCTGCCGGGAGCACGTGGGGCCATGTTTCCCCACCTCACGATGGGGAACTCTCTGGATCGTCCGACATATTTCCATCCCCTGCAAGCGAGCCTGCCCTATAATGGACCTGTGAGCCGGTGCAGCTTACAGCCCCATCTTCCAAAGACTCAGACTCATGCTAAAGCCTTGAGTTTTCCACAAAATGCTGTTTTATTATATTTTCTGCAGAAGGTTTGATGCAGCCCCCAAACACATAAACACACACACACACTGCCACACACTAAGGCCCCTTTCCCACAATTTTTCCAATAGAAAAAATAGAAATTTGGAGCTGTACTGAAAAAAAAAATCTCCTATGAAAGGTTTCCTTTTATAGAACGAGTGAAATGTTTTTAAAGACAAGTGAGGCTGGCTGTAGACATAGGCAGCTCTTTAATCTAAAATGCATGTCGGCATCTAGAAGGAAACAAACCTTCATCAGGGGAGCATGTAGGGCCTCTGTTGCTGGCAGGGCTTCTGTCACAAGCCTTCTGCTGTCCTTTTGAGCTGACTCTTCCTATGTAGTTGATCTGTTCACCTCTCCCTCAAACCACTGTGACACAAATACACACAGACTGGGTGACAAGTAGCTTATTGCCCATTTGGGGAGGGGAGAGATCAGAAGGAGTGGGATAGAACTGGCACCAGATCCTCAGAGAAAAACTCTGAAAGGCCCCTTCCGCCCAGCAAATGTATAACAGGTTGCAGTTGAGATAAAGGAACCTGTTTTCCTGTTTTCCCGTTCACATATGTTCCGTGCAGGCAGCGATCGGAGGCCACGGAAACAATCCGGATGGCTGTCACGGCTTTGCGTGGAGATGTTTCTCCTTTTTTTGTGGTGGAGGTTCATTTCAGCCTGCAACACATGCGTAGCTACGCAGGCAGGCTGAAAAGAATCTCCACAGCCATACCAATGTCCCACGATATGACAGGCTGCAAGCTGCAAAAAAAAAATAATCTTTTTAAGGGCCTCCCTGCAATGGTTGGCCAATGGTGGGTGACTTTTCCCTGACTGTGGAGGACGGGGTGGAAGGGTCGGAAATAAAGTAACTCCTGCCTGGCTGTTCACTCAGGAGCGGAATGGGCAAAAGTTTCCCTTGAGAAATGAGCTCTCTCTAACCAGATGGTAAAACTTAAGATAAATGTGCTAAGAAAGCACGGGGTGCATCAGCTCGCAGTTTTCCCTCAGATATTGCGTATATTTACAATTTTGCTTATAGAAAACTGAGGCTTTTGTATCTTCTAAATTTCATAAATATGTAAAACGTTGCAATATATGCTAAGTTATAAACAATACATTTTATGTTGTTAAAGCAGTAAAATTAATTTAGGTTTTATTGGACTATAAGTACTGCATATGTTTCAGTTTTTCCCAAAAATTTTCATGCGGGTGCCTGTGCAGAAAGTGTTCCCCCCACTCCCACCCCAGCCCAGCTTCGAAATTTCATGCCGCATCAAATCTCTGCTTATGATGCCATAGTTAGTAGCCCAGTTTCCACCAAGGTGGTTCACAGCAGTGAGCTGTTGCACAGGTGTCAAACTCGCAGCCCTCCAGATGTTATGGACTACAGTTCCCATCATCCCCCACCAGCATCATGCTGGCAGGGGAACAGTAGTCCATAATATCTGGAGGGCCACAAGCTTGACACCTAAGTATGGGTATACCAGACTGTCAGACTAGGATCTGAGAGAACAAAATAAAAGTCCGGTGGCCCCCTTAAAGTTGAATAACATTCATTATGAGCTTCTGGGAATCACTGCTCACTTCCTCAGAGAGATACATGAAGGAAAACCATACTGTGAGTTCTTCTTATGAGGAATACTATAGGCCAAGGAAGGGCTAAGGCAGAGAGGCATGGTGTGAATTCTGCCCTGCCCTGTTAGGATCTGCGAGTCCTCAGTTCGAATCCCCCACTCTGCCATGGAAGCTTATTGGGTGACCTTGGGCAATTCACTCTGTTTAAGTCTAACCTACATGACCGGGTTGTTGTTGTGAGGGGTCAAACGAAGAATGGGAGAATGATCCTGTAAGATACTTTGGGTCCCCAATGGGGAGAAAGTGGGTATAAATATCTAAATAAATCAATAAAAACACCTGGCAATGCAGGGTGGTCTTCCAGTGTGCCCAGACACATACCTTAGAAGAAACACTCTACTTATTGCAATAACAATGCACTAGAGACTAATGCATGAGATAGATTAAGAATTATGGAGTTGAATCAAGGTCTTCTGGAAGAGGTACGTCTCAGTCCGCGGCTCAGTGGCATCCCACACACACACAAAATCCCCTAAATGTCCATTTTCAGGAATTCTGTTGCTGAAAATCTCATTGAAGGAGGCAAATAGCACTGACTTGGGGTGCTGTGTGGTTTCCGGGCTTTATGGCCGTGTTCTAGCAGCATTCTCTCCTGACGTTTCGCCTGCATCTGTGGCTGGCATCTTCAGGGGATCTGATACAGCCCGGAAACCACACAGCACCCCAGTGATTCTGGCTGTGAAAGCCTTCGACAATACCACTGACTTGGTCAGCCTTTTTCCCTTTTGCTGGTTCTTTTGTGCTCAGCCAGCTACCCTATCAAAGATCCTGCCTCATGGGTCAAAGGGAAGTGTTCCTTAGCATTTAACTCCCAAAGAACATGGACACAGAAGGTACAGGGGCAACTGTATATCAGTTTTATTCTTAGTAATACACACACACACACACCCCTCAAGAATTCTGGTGATTGTAAATAGGTGAAGATGCAGTTCAAGATCTTTCCACCCCCCCTCCCAGAACTACAGTTCCCACAGACCCCCGCGGTGAGCAAATATTACTGCGGTTTTAAGTCCATGGTGTAGATGTGACCTTAGTGAAGCGTGGTGTCATTGACAAATAATAGGAGGGATTGCATTGCTGCCCTGGCTGGATTAATCTTTTCCCGGTGCCTTGGCCTCCTTCCTTTCCCCCGCCCCCTTTTTATTGGGCTGGTGCAAAGAGCTGTAATTATGTATTTAAATATTTAGCTGTTCATCAGCTTTGCAAATTAAAGCCATCAATTCCGAAAACCCTCACCCTCGACGGTTTCTTTGGCAACTCATAATATACTAATTTAAAAAAAAGAAAGAAAAGAACCCACAATGCTTGTCAAGTCATGGATCTTATTTGCAGTCAAGACAAGCAAGGCACCTGTTTCCTTTGAGCAGTTAGAGGGAGCGGATTGCGAGAGTCGTGTAACGATGAACCTCATTAGGGATTCTGCATGTTTCCCTGTTAATTATACAGCTTTCTCCTTAATAAAACATAGCATCCACTCCTGCCAATGACCTCAGCGGAGCACAGTGCGAGCAGCGACAAACCTGGCTGCCCTTTTCTGGGGAGGTGTACTTTTATGGCAGTCAGGAGGGGGCATTGTAGAGTTGCCAACCTCCAGCTGGGGCCTGGAAATCTCCTGGAATTGCAGTTTATCTCCAGATGACAGACCGGTTCCAGCTGCTTTGAAGGGTAGAATCTATGGCAGGGGGGCCCAATATCGTATTCCTGGGTGCCATGGTGCTGTGACCTCTTTTCTGGTGCCTACCAAATGTTTTGAGGAAGTAGGTGGGACTGGGCAGGGCTTTTGCCAAGCAAGATGTCTGATTGACTATTGGATATTTGATTGGCTTTGCAGATTTTTAAAACAAAATTGCTTTGGCAGCAGCTGCCACCACAGCCCAAGAATCTGAACTATGTTACTGAAATTAAGGTGTGGCTTAATTTTGTGCCTGGCTCTGCCTCCTGTGGCAGCCATTTTGTTGCTGCGCCCCATGTTCTGTGCCATAATTCCAAATGTGCCTGCAGGCTCAAAAAGGTTGGGGACCCCTTTCTCTATTGCATTATGCTGTGGCTGAGGTCTTTCTCTCTCTTCAAACTCTGTCTTCTCCAGGCTCCACTCCCAAACTTCCAGGAGTTTCCCAATCCAGAGCTACCAACCGTAGGCCCCGTGGCCATTTGTTGGATTTCTGTGCTGCCCCACAGGGGCATACTTTTCAAGACCATACATGGCTTTTTGCTGTGAGTGCAACACTCACTTGAGCCAACATTTTGCTAGGCGCCACTGTGGGTAGAAGAGAGGTCCTAATTAGCCAAAATGTTGAGAGAGATCGAATCTTCCTACAATTTATGTGAGGGGCTTTTCCCCAAATTATAATAGGAACTACACAGGGTTTTCAGCTATGGGTCTCCCTCTGTGCTCCTTAACATCCGCTCTATTGCCCATCAGCACCTCAAGGGTCAGTGATTAAAAAATAAGGGAGAGAATGGGATGTGCTGGATCAGCAATTTAACTGGATGTTTTAACCATAGAGTTCTGGCATATCTTACAGCATCACCCCTCAAAATCATCATGTCACTTCTTTCATCAGAACTGGCATTGCACGCTGATTTGAAGCTGGTGCACTCGTCCCCACCTGTCCTAGGGATGATGCTGGCATTCTGAGCACAGTTTGGATCAAGGCCGTGGTATCAGGGGTGGGGAGAAACAAGAGATTTAACCTTTCTAATGCTGTATGCCATCGGAAGAATCAGTGTACTGTAGTGGATGGAGTGTCAGACTAAGACACGGAAGACTCAAGTCCACTGTGCTGTGGAGACTTTGCGCCAGTCACTTTCAGCCTAGCCTACAACACAGGGTTGTTGTGAAGAGAAAGGCACTTTAGGTCCCCTTTTTACGAGAACAGTACGTTGCAGTCATTTAAATTTTTGTACACGTTTGCACTGAAACAAGCAGGCATTTCATTGTTCAGTGGAAGTTTGATGGTAAAAAAATGTGGGGTAATGTTAATCAAAATGAATATCACTTTAATTAAAAGACTCACAGACCATAGCTTTTTTAAATTTTCAACAAGATGAACCAAAAGTTAGTGGGGTTGGAAATCACAAGATTTTTAGATACTTTAGCCTCTCAGTTTCATTTTTCTTTTTAACCCTTGGATGGTTCAGGCCATTATTCAGATGCAAATGACCTAATTAAATATTGGATTTCCTTCTTCTATACCATCAAGGTTTTCCGCACAGTTGAGTCAGCATAAAACCTTGAAAAGTGCCAGCAGGTGATAAACTCCTACTTGGGTTGGGTTTGTGGGGGGGGGGGGGAGATAGCCACTGTCTAGCAAGACTCAGGATTTAAGCCAAGTGTCGTGAAGGAAGGCATCAAAAAGCCCTTTTGAACAATGTCAGATTTAAGGTGTTCTGCTGGGTGGCAAGTGAGATAGCAGCCCATTTTCAGTCAGTGTCCCCTGGTTTCTCGGCCTCCTGTCTTCTCCAAACAAGAAGCCATTGAGCAGCACATCACAGATGAGAAACCTTAAAAGTGACCCCAGAATTGAGGACAGGTAGGTGGGGGTGGGGATCTTGACCTGCTTCAGATTAAATGAACAACATTTTGTTACTATCAGAGGGTGGGGACCAGGCAGAAATATAGAGGAATTTGGTCCTTAACCTGACATTCTGCAGAGGAATGTCCTAGAAAACCCCATTGCTGCAAGCCAATGCATGAAAAATCGGGATCCCCTCCACATTCACATTTTTCTTTCCATGTTTTTAGAGCTGACAGCAGTGTAGAAATGGGTGAGCCCCCAAGGGACAGTGTCTTCTGGGACAGCCCAATCCTTATGAGAGACATTGTGCCCAACCTGGGAAAACATGGTCTCTCTTGGGATTTCTACATTGAAGAAACTGATGCAGTGGCGTAGCGCCAAGGGGACGGGGGGGAGCAATGCACTGTGCGCGTGCCCCTGCAGGGTGTAGCAGGCCATGGAGGGGCATTCTGAGGCAGGGCAGGGGTGAACGGGGGCGTGGCAGGGGTGCAGGGTGCATGTGTGCCCCGGGCACAGTTCCCCCTCGCTCTGCCCCTGAATTGATGCTATCACTGAACCATTCAACAAGTACACAGGTAAGGCCCCTCCGCACAGCAAATGTATAACAGGTTGCAGTGGGGATAAAGGAACCAATTTTTCTGTTTTTGTGTTCACATGCATCCGTGCAGGCAGCGATTGGAGTCCACGGAAACAATCCGAGTTGCTGTTGCGCCTTCGCACAGAGACGCATCTATTTTTTATAAATTACTTCCCATCCATGCGTAGCTACCCAGGCATGCACAAATGAACCCCCGCAGCCATGCTGTTGTCTCCTGATATAACCATCTGCACCTGTGTAGCTACGCAGATGTAAGCCGTAAACAAATTTTGTAAAGGAAAAGGGAGGCGAATAAAGAGCCTCCTGCCCGGCTGTTACTTGTGAGCAGCTGCAACTGAGGATTTTTTAAAAGACTCACTAGTTTAGCAATTTTCAAAAAACCAAGTTTTGGGGAAATAACATGGGACAGACTTGTTTTGGGGGTGGGATCTGTGTGAAGTTTCCCCCAAAAAACCCAGGGGGGGGTGTTAGCGTCCTACACCCATGTTTATTGGCCTGTGGAAGCGGACCTGCCAGCTGTGTCAATGTGTGTGTGAGCTGTTCTGCTTTGTAGGGTGCAAAAGAGGAGAGAGAGATTTCCCATCTTGCTGAAGCACAAGAGCCGAGGAGCCCCCTAAATAAACAGTGGACAACTCTGACAGCCGGTGTGGCATAACGGTGGGAGTGCTGTTCCACTAGGATTTGAGAGACCTGAGTTCAGATCCCTACTATGCCCTGAAGCAGGGGCCAGCCACATAATCTCAGCCCAACCAGCTTCACAGAGTGGTTGGGAGGAGGAGGAGAAGAAGGAGAAAAAGGAGAAGAGTTTGGATTTATATCCCCCCTTCCTCTCCTGCAAGGAGACTCAAAGGGGCTGACAAACTCCTTTCCCTTCCCCCCTCACAACAAACTCCCTGTGAGGTAGGTGGGGCTGAGAGAGCTCAGAAGAACTGTGACTAGCCCAAGGTCACCCAGCTGGCATGTGTGGGAGTGTACAGGCTAATCTGAATTCCCCAGATAAGCCTCCACAGCTCAGGTGGCAGAGTGGGGAATCAAACCCGGTTCCTCCAGATTAGAATGCACCTGCTCTTAACCACTACACCACTGCTGCTCCATGTTTGTCTCTCTGAGCTTTTTGGAGGATGGGTGGAATAAAAATATCCTAGGCAGGCAGAAAAGAGTTGGCATGATGGAATGATTAAGAACTGTGGATTCTAATCTAGAAAACTAGGTTTGATCCCCCGCTCCTGCATAAGAAGGCTGCTGGGTGACCTTGAGTCAGCCACTCTTCTCTCAGAACTGTCCACACAGGGGCAGGGAGTGGCAAACTACCTCTGAACGACTCTTGCATTGAAAACCCTACAGGGCCTCCATAAAAGAGCTGTGACTTGACAGCATTTTCTACCACCACAGACAGCAGTTCTGGGGGACTTCATAGGAAAGAATACATCACAATTCTATATTGTTGTAACCTTATTCCTTCCACCCACCAAATGCCTCATAGAGAATTCACCCCTTGGCTTGCTTGGGGGTTGAAAGCCCAGCTGGGTGCCCAAATGCCAACATGTTCTACTGTTGTATAATGTCCATGAAACTCAGCTTTATTGAATCTTGTTCCTGATATGCTTTTCCTAGTTCCTTCCTTCCTGCCAGGCTAAATTTGCCACCTTTTAAAATCGGCCCTGCTTCGGTGTCTCAAACAACAAGCCTTATGCAACAATGTTCCACCAATGACATTTTCTCTCTGCAATTATCATAATTCTGCAAAGTCAAGGTAGACATTCATCACATAACAATTTTTAAAGGAATCAAGTAGGACCATATTTGGAATGACGTTATTATACCAAGAATGGAGAAATTAATCGGATTTATCCATAGTTGTTTCTTTTTTTATTTGTTTATTTGAAATATTTTTAATTCTACCTTTCTAGCCAGCTAGGCCCTTCAAGGCAGCAAAAGGACATTAAAAATTGACCTGAAAAACAATAAACACTCACACAGCAATTAAAATTACAAACCAGAAGGAGGAATGCCAAATGGAACAAAAAAGTCTGCACCTACTGGAAGACCATGGGCCTTTCCCCACTTACCTTAAGCCCCGCGCTACTTGAGGAGTGTAGCGCGGGGTCCCCCGGCACTCCCCACGAGAGGGGCGGCGACAGCGCAGCCGCCCCGACGCTGCCGCTGTCGCGCCCCCTCAGCGTGCGGCATCCCTGGCGCTCTTGCAAAGGGCGCCTTTTGATGACCCCGCGCAGAGTGCGGGGTCATGGGGAGGTCCGGGCGCGCGCCAGGGATGCCGCGCGCCGAGAGCAGCGCGCGGCATAGGCGGGATAGGGGAGAGTGGGGAAACGCCCCATCATGATAGAGGGGGACAAAGAAATATTCTTGGAAAGGGAACCCCACAGTTTTAGTGCTGCAACTGAGAAGGCTCTTTCTCACGTTGCCACTCATGTAGCTTCAGATGACAGAAGATAGCGAAGCAGAGGCCCCAAAGATGGCCATAATAGTTAGATAAGTTAATATGAGAGCAGGTGGTCCTTTTTCTAGTTGCTGTCTGCCTGCCTTAAGGAGTTCAAATATAATTCAGTCTTGGAAGGAGGGTCCAGAGAGTTGAGTGAGGATGGAAAATGACAGGGGCATTTTCCAATCAGCAAAGGACACACAACACATCTTGCCTTAGAACACTTCTCTTTCCTGATAGGTTTTTGTGCTGCATTTCCTGCCTGTTGTTAGAGGCTAGTAGGCAGGGCTTACCTCCCTAGATCTTACTTCTATGCCAGGACTAGTTGCATTCTCAGAGGGACTGAGTATTTTCAGGGTTCAGGGTGTTATTATCCTATTATCGCAACTACAGTACTCTTCAAAGCTGTTTCTGAACCTCGACTAGGTGCAAAATAATTAGAAGGGAACAAAGGGGCACCTCCCCCAAATGGAGTTTGGCACATCTTGGTTTTTAAAACTGCAGCTCACTTTCTTTCTTGCCTTGTTTTACAGACTTAGGGCAGCTGAATGCCAGAACAGGCATCAGAGACAGATGGTCTCTCCAAGCTGTATATATAACTCTCTCCTTTAAAAACATGTACTGAAAGTACGGCTAATGATACCTAAAAATTATACTTTTTGATCCCGTATCTATTGAAGTTCTCCCTGTGAGAGGAGGGAAAATGCATTAAGTGTAATTTTTTGATGCATCTACTGGTTTTTTTTCCTCTCTGAACATTCTTGGTATTAAATGTGACAGCCTTTGCTATGGGCCACTTCCTTCTCTCCACTAACTATGGGGTACTGTGTTCATGGCTCTATTGCCAGGTGTTGTCAAACCAGCTATTTGTTGAGAGCTCCATGTTTAAACTCAGGGCTCGAGCACACAAGGAGGTCCAACTGGGACTTTGGTAGAATGGAGCAGAGTTGAAGCTTTCCCAAATCTGAGCCAGTTCCAGATAGCTGCTTGGCTGAATGGAAAAACACAATGGGATACTGACAGGCTACCTGTAAATTTTCCCAGTGAGGAAATAATGGCCTCCTGAGACACACACTCCTGGACCTTTTCAGATCAGGAAAAATGCAGGGGAATGGGGAAAGCATAAGCTGGCTTTCTCCACACGCAACAGTTCTGATCCAAAATGGCCCCTCAGGTGCCTGAGAAGTTCCATCATGGAACAATCAGTGCATGTCTGCTAGATCTGGAAAATGGGAGGGGGGAGAGGTTATGGTTCAGCAGGAGAGCATTTGTTTGGCATGCTGAAGGTCCCAGGTTTGATCTTTGGCATCTGCAGTTAAAATTGTCAGGTAGTAGTTGGTAAGAAAGACCTCAACTTGAGGGCCTGTGGACCCACTTCCAGTCTAACTAGACCATGCTCACCTACATGGACCAATTATCTGATTCAGTAGAAGGCAGATTCATGTATTCATATGTGAAACAGTACATCATATATTTGAGACCCCAGCCAAAAGTACAGAAGGTGCATGGCGGAGTGCAAGAGGAAAGGGCTTTCTTTGGCTTCTCACCCTAGGTTGTGGTGTAGCTATTCCTTGGGAATTTTCAAAACTGTTTTTGTTCATTAGCATAATCATCCTGAAAAGAGCCCTGAAATGTAGGTCAATATTATTTTCACAGGAGAGGGCTGAGGAAGAGGAAAGATTGCCTGGCCTAAGGCCGCTACACTAGATCCAAGACAACCCATATTGTCTAACCCACCACCTATTTCTCAAGCCCTGCTCTCCGTGCCCTCTCGAAGAGATAAGAGGGGAAGAGATCAGGGACGAGGATTTTTCCAGATGTAGACTCACCCTTGCAATTTTCTCCCCCTTGAAGTTTACCTGGTACCTCCCGTTATCTCTTTTGGACCGCAGGCCAAAACATTTCTCTTTATCCAGGCTTTTAATGAAGGCATTCTTTTGGCACGGTTTTTGGTCTGTGCCTAGCTTGATACCTCATCTATTAATATCCTTTTAGTCTGCTCAGTTGGTGAGATGTGTTTTTATGTTCGGCTCTTTTAATCGGCTTGGCTTGGTTTTCCTTGGCATGTTTTTAATTGATTTTTTTTAAAAAAGTTCTACTGAGTTCTTTCAGTTTATTATGTGATTTATTTTACTGAATAGTTTTATAGTATTGATTTGATTTGTCCTCTAGTTTGTCCTCTGGTTCTCAGTCGCCTTGAGCAGGGTGGAGAAGTGGCATATAAATTCCCTAGATGAATAAACCTTTGGCTGTTGTTGGGTTTCTGGGCTGTATGGCACAGCGTAGCAAGGGGGGAAAGCACCTGGTGCATTGGTGCACCCTCCACCCCCGTCCCGCCTCGGAAGGCCCCCGTCCGCCCCATCTGCCCCCACCACTCCCCCGGAACGCCCTCACCACACACCCCACAGGGGCGCGCGTCCAGTGTGTCGCTCACCCCGCAGCCTTTTTGGAGCTACACCTCTGCTATTTGGCCCAAGTCTGGTAGTTTTAGCTCCTCATATTTTGCCTGCATCTATGATTGGCATCTTCAGAATCATGTTGCAGTAAGATGTGTTTCTCTCTATAGCATAATCTTCAACAATACAGATGTTATATATGAAAAAAAATCAGTTGTGTTAGAAATTCACCCACTTTCTTATGAAGTTCATTATGTTTCCCTGCAGCTCTCGATCTGTGAGCTCTCCCATCTGGGAGACCAACCCTACTTTTATCTGTAATGGGATCATTCACATGAGATGGGATTGGGAATGGAGTCAAATATGCTCCTTCTGAGCCCTTTAAGGTTTATTATTTAAATGTGTATGCAAATCCTAGATTGTTCATTCTGAATAAATAATCTTGTTGGGCTATTTCCTGACTAATTAGTTGGATATGGTTCAGATAAATTCAAATCAAGATGGTTGTTGTGGGTATTCCGGGCTGTGTGGCCATGGTCTACCATCAAGATCTACCAGACCACAGCCACACAGCCCAGAAAACCCACAACAACCAGTTGAATCTGCCTGTGAAAGCCTTCAACAATACATCAAATCAAAATCTTAGTCCAGTAGCACCTTTAAGACCAACAAATTTTCCAGGATATGTATTTTCAATAGTCAGAGCTCCCTTCACCAGATTCCTAGCTTCGAGTCTTGAAAGCTTATTATACCCTGGAAATCTTGTTTGTCCTTAAGGTGCTGCTGGGCTCAAATATTGCTCTTGTACTGGGGATCAATGCTGCTCCCGACCTGAAATTTGAATTGAGGAAGGGGGGAGTGATTTTGTTTTGCTTATGAGCATATGCACACATTGTAGGATCCCAGTGTTCTAAAAAAGGTGGTCTGTCATAGTGTTTGTGTGTGATTGCGGAGGAACTGGAATTAGATCTTTTATGAACTGATTAGATAGTCTTCGGCAATCTACTGTCTCTCCCCCTCATATCTACAATATGAAGATAAGGCCGGCTTGCTTTATATCTCAGGAAACTGTAGATTATTTTTCATGGATCCATATCGTGATATTTGAGAACTGACTGCCGTGGGAACAAAGTTGTATCTTGCTTGGATGACAAAATACCTTGAAATCACCTCTGTGTTGATGTTTGGTTTATGTGTTGTAAGCAGTTAAGACACCTCTTCCCGCTAAGGCAGTGGTGGCGAACCTTTGGCACTCCAGATGTTATGGACTACAATTCCCATCAGCCCCTGCCAGGATGGCCAATTGGCCATGCTGGAACAGGCTGATGGGAATTGTAGTCCATAACATCTGGAGTGCCAAAGGTTCGCCACCACGGCACTAAGGGATGCCACGAAGGCACAGGGGCCAAAGAAAAAGACACTGCTCCCCACAAAATGGATGCCTCTCAGAGAGCTTTAGAATTCATCTTGTGTGTCAAGATGGCAGGAAGAACATTGGCAGCTGAACTTTCCCCTGGCCCTAAGGTGTGCCTGGTTGGACAATGGAGCTAACTACTCCCCACTGTGTCATCCTAAGGGAATTTAATCAGCGCTCTGAGCAGACCATTACTTACCCTACCAGCAGGCATCCCAGCAATCAGTCAGTATTCAAGAGAATAGTTCAGGCATTCAGTTGGGTCATGATGGCTCATCAAGCCTCTCCTATCTTTTTGTTGGAACCCCAGAAAAGCAACCGGTTCTTTGTCTCTGGCTTTCCTGCCAGCTTACGCCATTTTGGGGAGTAAATATTGGTCGTTTGTCCTTTTGTTGTGTGTGTGTGCGTGTGCGTGCGCGTGTGTGTAACCCTGTTAAACTTCCTCCCTTTTCTCTCAGCCAGCTCTTGTATGCTTTGTGTGTATGTTTTCCTTGCTTAAAATATATTTCTTGTTTTACTATTTTTTAATAAACCCAATTTTAATTCTACAACTGCCTGCTCATAGGTTGTAGATCCTAGTTACTCCCTCTTGGGTTTTGTCTCCAGGTAATTCCGCAGGCCAAGTGGAGACTGCCTACTTAGGGTAACCATACTTAGGGTACCCAAGACAGGTAGTGTGGTGTAGTGGTCAAGACATTGGATTAATGTCTGGCCAGTGTCTGTTGAACTCCCCATTTGGTGTGAACCACAGCATCAGATCTTGAGCCAGTTGCTGTCTCTTAGTCTAACCTACCTTACAAGACTGTTGTGAGGATAAAGTAAAAAAGGTAGATTGTCTTAACTTCTTTGGAGGAAAGACCAGATAAAAAGCAGGCTGGGAAAAAACCCTAGACATTTGTGGGGGGGGGGGGGAGAGATAATTAACATTGTAATATTTAGGAGAGACGACTGCTACTATTTACTACTTGTTCTGTTTTCCCTTTAGTGTTAGTTTTCAATCTTAGATCTATTAGTTGTGTATCTTGTATGCAAGCCTGTTAATACCATTAACAGGAGCAGTGGCTAAGAGCAGGTGCACTCTGATCTGGAGGAACCGGGTTTGATTCCCAGCTCTGCCGCTTGAGTTGTGGAGGCTTATCTGGGGAATTCAGATTAGCCTGTACACTCCCACACACACCAGCTGGGTGACCTTGGGCTAGTCACTGCTTTTCGGAGCTCTCTCAGACCCACCTACCTCACAAGGTGTTTGTTGTGAGGTGGGAAGGGAAAGGAGATTGTAAGCCCCTTTGAGTCTCCTGCAGGAAAGAAAGGGGAGATATAAATCCAAACTCCTCCTCCTCCTCCTCTTCTTCTTCTTCTTCATTGTACTCTGTGTGTTGGTTAGGGAGACTGTGAATTTTGTGACTGACATGTTCAACAGTCAGTTGTGTCATTTTCAACTGTCATCATCAGACAGATTGGCAAGTTCAGAACCAAGCAGTTCAAATGCCTACTAAGTCAGTTTGCATCGGGTTTTGGAAAAGCACTGAAGTAAAACCCCACCCCACCCCCAAATTTCCAGGTATTTCCCAACTCAGAGTTGCCAGGGGCCAAATAGTCTGATTCAGCAAGCTTTACTTGCCTTCTTAAAAGAATAGCACAGAATGAGTTTTTAAAAGGTTAATGAAAACTTACGGGGGAAATGTACAGTCCTGCCCAAAGTAGTGCCAAATGCTTAATGTCTTTACATCAGGTCTGTTATTCAAGGTCCAGGAGCATAGCTAGTAGAGCTGATGTCCTCTAGGTGGGGCCCAGAGTTCCCCTGCAATTACAACTAATCACCAGATACCACCTCCTCCAGAGGAAATGGCAGCTTCAGAGGGTGGACTTTGTGGCCTGCTGAGCTGCCTCCCCTCCCCAAATGCCACCATCTCCAGACACCCTGACCCCAAATCTCCAGGAATTCCCAAACTTGAGTTGACCACCCATAGTCAGCAGTCAAATGAAAAGATACCAGTCTCAAGCTTTTGATTACAATCAGATGAGAGGGAAAGGACATCCAGTCTAGGCTGCTCTAAGCCCCTTTTCAGAGCTGGGTTCTCCGGCGGCTGCCCGGTCCACCTTTCTCCACCAGGCATAACAGCGAAGCCCCAGCCTGGCTTAGCTGTGTTTTTGGCTCTGACAAGGTCCTCCTAGCTGAGGCCTCCCTTTGCCCTTGTTTGTGCATTATTACTATTATGGGCCTTGTTGGCAGAGTGTAATACATGAGCCACTGGCTTGCTGCCCACAGTAGGAGTTTGGCAGAGCAGTACCTAGCCAAGAACCCAGCTCTGCAGTTGCCCAGTCTGCAACAGGCCAAGGAGGAAATTGACTGGCTGTCAAAGGGCGGAGGGAAGCATCTGATACACAGTTTTGCAGCAAGAAAGAGAGTGGCTGTCTGTTAGACCATGCACAGATCTCTCAGTATCTTGTTGTGTTGCAATATTATAGACTGATCAGAATAGCACACGGAATGAAATCCCAGCATTTACTCCCAGCTATGGCCAGTAGGGGGCAGGCTGTGCCTCTCCAGTGGCTTCTATGGTGAACCGATGAAACTTAAAGAGCCCCAGCATCCTTTTTAAAATGTATCTACCACTCTGTTGTTTCCATCTTTGGAAAAGAAAAGACCCAGTTTGTTGTCATTTGGCTCTTTCTTTCCCTGCCCTAGCTCTGTAAATGTGAACTCCATGTCCTCTTCTCCTCCTGTGCTCTTAATGGAAAGGCAATTAACAGCTACCACCAGCCCCTCTGGGGGTCTTTGGACAGATTTTTTTTTCAAATTGCTCTCACTCAGTTGTTGGAAGGGAAAACAGGAAGGGTGGTGGCAGAGGTGGTTTGCTCAAGAAAATAACAGGCCGGGAGCATAGGAGGAGGAAGCGGAGAGAAAGCTTGGTTTAATCTCACTCTGCTGGATTGTCAAATTGTCTGAAGGGGGTTGATGGAGTTCTGCCCTGTTCATCAGCAGATAGTAAAAGCTAAAGGTGGGTTTGTGTTTTGCTCCGGCATGGAGTGGGAAACGTGGTTGTCTCTTTTTATGCTGTCTGCTGCTGCAAATGATTTCACACATTACCTTTTTCAGTCTCACACTCAAAATGTGTTTGGAAAATGGTCACTGGGGTGTCAAGTTGTCAAACTCCAGGTGAGACCTTGAAGATCTCCCAGAATTACATATGATGTCTAGTTCTCCCCTGAGGAAAATAGCTGCTCTGGAGGGCTGGGTCTATGTCATTATACCTTGCTGAGGCCCCTCCTCTTCAAACTCCATCCTACCCACGCTCCACCCCTTCACACCAAAATAACTCAAGGAATTTCCCAACCCAGACTTGGCAGCCATACATTGGGCCAGTTCTCTGACAAGACCACCTAAGCAGTTGGAGCAGTAGTGGCGTAGTGGTTAAGAGCAAGTGCATTCTAATCTGGAGGAACCGGGTTTGGTTCCCCGCTCTGCTGCTTGAGCTGTGGAGGCTTATCTGGGGAATTCAGGTTAGCCTGTGCACTTCCACACACGCCAGCTGGGTGACCTTGGGCTAGTCACAGCTCTTTGGAGCTCTCTCAGCCCCACCCACCTCACAGGTTGTTTGTTGTGAGTGGGGAAGGGCAAGGAGATTGCAAGCCCCTTTGAGTCTCCTACAGGAGAGAAAGGGGGGATATAAATCCAAATTCCTCCTCCTCCTCCTCCTCCTCCTCCTCCTCCTCCTCTTCTTCTTCTTCTTCTTCTTCTTCTTCTTCTTCTTCTTCTTCTTCTTCTTCTTCTTCTTCTTCTTCTTCTTCTTCTTCTTCTTCTTCTTCTTCTTCTTCTTCTTCGAGGACTGTGCTATGAGACTCAGTTTGCTCCCCTAACCTGGGAATGGACTGAGATGACTTCATTAGTCCACAGAACTGCTGCCATTGCCATGGGAACTTCTTTGGCCTGGCCAGGTCAGCAGGGACATGGACTCAAGAGGGCGGGGGTGTATATCTCACATGGGGCAACAAAATATCCAGCCCCAATCCTGATGCTTGCCATAGCGGAGAGGAATAAGAGCACTGCATGACTGTGTGGAGGGTCCATAACTCAGTGCTAGAACATCTGTTTGATAAATAGACAGTCTCTGGTTCAAGCCCCAACTAAAGTGGGCAGAGATTAGGTGAGGCAAGAGAAGGCTGCTTTGGGTGTTCATGTGTTCGACACACACACACACCTGTGCAAAAACTAGAAAAGCTCATTCACATTTCCAGACTTGGTGTGCCTACCTCACACTCTGGCAGTGAAGTTGAGCCCTCTGGTAGACATCTGGTGTGTCTGTCTACTACATGCATTCTGCCTCCTACATGGAATTTCTTTCTGTACCCAAAGGTCTCAAATTCCGAAGATGCCCTCAGGACCAGTTGCTTCTGTACCCCTACCAGGGTTTTCTACCTCACTCCTATCATGTCCATGAGAAGTTCACCAGCCTTCTCTAAGTCAGCAGTCTGTTGCAGGTCCTTTTTAATTATTCCTCTGGACCTCTTAGAACTTGGTTCAGACATTAGGAAGGGCTGAATCCACAATGTCTTCCTACCCTCCGAGTGATCTCTACAGCGCAGGGGATGGAAAGTGCTGTTAAGTCACAACTGACCTTGTAGGGTTTTCAGAACAAGAGACAGAGGTGGTTTTGCCATTGCCTGTCTCTGCACAGCAACTTGGGATTTCCTCGATGTTCTTCCATTTAAGTATTAACCAGCGCTGACCCTGCTAAGCCTCTGAAATCTAACAAGATTGGGCTATCCTGGCTGTCCATTTCAGGGCTCCATAGCACTGGACCAACCCAATTCAAAAGGGTAGTCCTGGTCAACAAAATCTGCTGACAATCAGGAAAATCTAATAGCTGGAAAACAACCCACTCCTCCCATTTGATGAGGACAGCAGGGATAGAACCATGTCAGGAGACACCTGTACAGTTGTGATCTCCCACCATGATGGCATGGGTGTAATGTCACTCACCCGTGCGTTTCCTGGTGCCAACTTCTTTCTTCCCCAAAGCATCCTTCCCCTAAACAAAAGAAGCCAACAGGGCATTCCTTCACTTTGCCAGGGTGGGAGGCGCTTCAGAAGAATACAAAAGAAGAACCCAGAAGACCTAGAGGTCTTTAGGGGATGCCATTTTGTCGAGTGGCTACCTCCATCACAGTAGGAAGCATGATTTGAAACCTCCCAATAGTTCATAATAAGCAACACACCGCCAAGTCGCCCCTGCATAGCAGCCATTTTGTGATGGCACCAAATCTCTATTCTCCAAATGCCAGAAAGTGCTTACCAGATCAACAAGGCGAGAGCCTTCTACCGTACGAAGAGCCCCTCCCTACTGCCGCCGCCAGATTTTTTTTCCCTTTCAGCACTTTTTCTATTGCTCTCAAGTGAGTAGGATTAAAGTCTCCATTCATTTTTGAAAGGAAAGAGGCTACAAACCCTTCAGTGCAGGGAGGAACGCAATTCTTCCTCTCCTTCAAGATCATCTTGTGCAAAACACAAGGATAATAATTCTACTTCCCATCCTATGGCTTCCCCAGTTTCAATCTTCTCTTTCTTGGTCCATTTTAAACAACTGCACATACAATCAGGTTTTGGGGAGGGGGATTAATTTTCACCCCAGCCAGCAAAATCTATTGAGCCGGCATTGTGTCCTTGCCGACCAGTTGCCAGCTACCATTTTTCAGCTACAGTCACTGAAAGGAAAGTCATTCCCAGGGAGTATTTTTGCTCCTAGGAAGATGACTCCGTAATTTATGTTGCCTGCTCATGCTCCGTTTCCTGTCTGCCGTTTTATTGCGTTCGTGAATCCTCGATGCAATAATGACTGTCTGGCAACAATAGGGGCCCATCGATTTCCTCTTACACATGCGCAAACCCAGGACCACTTTATATATTGTTGCCTAAGCAAAAAAAACCCCACCATGATAATATCAGATGCTTCCTGAATGCTAAGACGGCTGCCCCGGGGAGATACCAGTGTTCAGCAATGACAGAAGCAGACGTTGCAGGGTTCCGGGGATTGCACTGTAGTCGATGGTAGAAATGGAGCAGCGGGGACAGTGAGCTCCTTGTGTGAACAAGGAGCAACAGCTGGCAAAACGCAGGGGAACGCTGCTCTGCTCATCTCTCAGAGGCGCATGAGGGCATACTTAGCCGCCGCCACTCAATTTGCTGATATTTTATGGGCATAATAAGACACGCAAAGCTTGCCAGCCAATTTCGGCTCAATCAAGAGATGTGAGGGCTCTGGGTTTTGTGAAGTCCTTGGGTTGGGTACAGGGCCATCCCATGGGCTTTTGGTGCCCTGGTCCAGTTGACCAGGTGCCAGCCCAAAAGTACACTGAGCTGCTTTCTGGGATGCCCAGACTTGCCCAACACCAGGGTCCTGGTCTATATCAGCTCCTTTTTGCAGCTCAATTCATGTTGGAGAACAGTGATCCCCAGTATCCTATGCAGGGTTCTTTTGGGCCAGGCTGCACTTCTGGCTTGATCTATGTGCCCTCTTTGTTATGTATTCTGTATCCAGGCAGTCCCAGTTCTGTGTCTGGATTTTGCAGCCTAAATATATGATGCTAATCCAGCTCTGAACTCCTCCTCCATGGCATAATTGAGTCTGGTTGCAATATTCATGGAGGAGAGGGGAAGTCCTCCTACACCCGTTCTGTGGGAATCTTGTTCTGCTTCCTCTCATGTTCCCAGGAGTTAACTGCCTATTCTTTCTGAAGCACATCTGTATAGCCATAAGGACTTGAAACTTGAGTTCTTTCCTGAGAGTTTGATGACAAGGGGTGGATTATATATATATTCGCATGCAACCCCTCTCTGACTTTTTACAAAACGGAAGGCAATCTTGGACGCCGCACAGGTAAGCAGTAAGCAATTGGAGGGTTATTTAAGCATTCCCCATCCAGACTTTCTTTTGCTCATAACTGACATTCCCCATTTTTCACTTGTAGGGGGAACGATGTGGTGAACAATCTGGGCAAAGGGCAAAGTAGGTGCTTGCTCGGCCTGCCCCCAGGGCTGACTCTGCTTAGGGGGTATAGCTTCCCCACCCCCCCACCCCCTCCACCAGAAAAGGACCAAATAAATCCCCCTCTGGAAATCTCTTGACCTTGGAGATTTTAGTGGAATGAAGCCCTTGAGATTAGAGACCCCCTTTCCATTACCCTACCCTATTGCACATAACAGGTGGGGGGAAGCATTTCTGGGAAATAATGATATTCACCTGCTGAGGGTGAGAACAGGTGTCAGCTGCAATGCATTCCTTGTTGCTTTATTGTCTCTCCAGAAGGCAGTTGACGTCTTGGGATTGCTGAGGAGACATTTCTGGGTCACTCGAAACCATTGCTTTGGACTAAGATGAAAGTGAGATATCAAACGGAGGGAGGGGGATCCTGTGGCGCACAGGATCAATCAGCGTTAACCACACGTTCCACTGTGAGAACATACATTTGCTGGTGGGGAAGGGCAGAAAGCCTGTTTGAATTCCCTGTCATAGGAAAGAGGCTCTGTCTCGTACAAATTCCAAGAGCTGTCGTATTTGAGACCGGCAATTTATAACTTCATACAATTTGCAGAAACCGGAAGGAGGGAATTACAGGGGGGTGGGGGGCGCTGTGGCTGTGGGGAATGTTTGTCTCAAAGCCACCTCCTGCACTGCATTTAAATTTCATTCCATTTGCTTGTTTTGTTTTGTTAAGGAGCATGTATAAATACGCAATACATTAATTTACAGAGAACAGTGTTTGTTGAGGTTTAACGTATAGCAAGTTAGGGGTTAGACTAGGATTTCAGAGAGCTGAGTTCAAATTCCCACTCTGCCATGGAAGCTTGCTGGGTGAATTTGGACCACTCACCCTCAGCCTCGCCTACTTCTTGGGGTTGTTGTGAGCATAAAATGAGGAAGGGAAAACTATGAGTACCTTGGAGAAAACAGTAGGATAAAAATGTGACAGTCCATAAAGTTAGATTATGAGGCTGACAGCCAGATTCCTACAGAAGCTTTTTTTTAAAAATCCTCTCTCAGATGTATATATTCAGTTGTTGCTGTCTCAGCTCTTTTTCAAGTTTTAAGCAATGCATTCCCTCAAAGTCAGAGGTTTACAGTTGCACCATTTACTTGCAATTAGGATTTTGTGTGCTGGCAATAAATTCCACACGGATTCTTGGTGTTACCCTTTAGCAAGGAATTCAGTGTGTTTCTGTACAGTCAAATTAGCTGAAGTGGCTGCTGAGACTGAGTTCTCGTGCAGTTTCAAAGGACCCAGCATTATCTGCCACTGGAAGAATGACACTTGAAGTTGTAAGTGTTGACTTCTGGCAGCAGGCAAACTCCTGTCCCTGCTGTCATCCCTCCAGTCTCAAAAATTTGAGGAGCAAGAGTAAAAATGGGGGGATGGCATTGGTGTATAAATTAGGACTAATTAAATAGAATTAGGACTAATAAAAGGAAACATTTCTTCACGCAACGCGTGATTGGTGTTTGGAATATGCTGCCACAGGAGGTGGTGATGGCCAATAACCTGGATAGCTTTAAAGGGGCTTGGACAGATTTATGGAGGAGAAGTCGATTTATGGCTACCAATCTTGATCCTCCTTGATCTGAGATTGCAAATGCCTTAGCAGGCCAGGTGCTCAGGAGCAGCAGCAGCAGAAGGCCATTGCTTTCACATCCTGCATGTGAGCTCCCAAAGGCATCTGGTGGGCCACTGTGAGTAGCAGAGTGCTGGACTAGATGGACGCTGGTCTGATCCAGCAGGCTCTTTCTTATGTTCTTATTATGGTGATCCTCTAGGAATTTCCCTCAATCTGTATGGTAAAGATCATAGAGACTGGGGAAATTTCTAGAGCAGCAGCCAGAAGTGATGTCAAATTTCCTTGCAACTTGCCCCTCCCCAGGCACTGGCCCCCAAATCTCCTAACATTTGCCTGTATGGAGCTGACAACCCTATCATTCTACCAAGTCTGTTTCAGGTGACTTAAAAACGAGGAGCCATCCAAAGAGAGAGAGCTGGAGGAGTTTTGAGAAGTATCCCCACAACATTTAGCACCTGGAGACCAAGTAGAGCTGACAGTCGGTTGAGTTGTATTCCTAAGGGTTGGATCTAGAGTAAACTTTTCAATTATAGAAGGCATTCCACAGAACTAAACAGGATTTTCCTGCCTCCTGCTACATTTCACTGATCTCCCCAAATTATGCTCATGGGGGTACAGGGGACTCCTGAGAATGACATGAGGGGTGAATTGCATCAGTAAATTGGTGGAAATTTCCCCTCCCCTTCTCTTAACAGAAAATATAATCTGGATCAAGCCTTACTCTTGATAAAATGGCTGCGCTGGAGAGTGGACTCTATAGCATTGTACCCAGTGGTGGGATTCAGCAGGTTCGCACCATTTCGGCAGAACTGGTTGTTAAAATGGTGCTTGTAAACAACCAGGTGTTAAATTATTTGAATCCCACCACTGCCTGTACTCTCTCCTTCCCACCAAGGCAGGTAGTTCATTGTTTTTCAGGGGAAGTTTGAGGATCTTGACAACAGTGTGAATGTTGGAGTCCCCTGCCTGCTCAGGGAAACAGAAAAGGAGGGAGGCAGGAAAGGATGAGACACTCCTTGTGTGATGGATGGAGCATGGCGGGAGAGAGGAGTTTGTCAACATGGCTGCTGGAGGTAACACCTCAGAGGTTTATTAGAAAGGCTGTGCAAGGAGAGACGTCCTGGGGAAGATGGATAAGAGGCTGTCTGTGTGCCTGGAGGGAAAGCAGAAGAGGCCAGACAGCAACAGCTGCGGCACGAGAAAAGCCACACAGAGAGGCTGGTATAGTGCAGAGCTAAGAAGTCCCCATGGAAATCTCTCCCCAACCACAAGCTCGGCAGGGAGCCATATCATCCACACATTGCAAAGTCCAGGTGGCTGCCAGTACTTGGGGGTCCAATATGTATCTGGATCTCAGGCATGCTCAGGCCTAATTCAGTACAAGGCTATGGCACAAGGGGTAAAGCACAGGTGTCAAACTTGCGGCCCTCCAGATGTTATGGACTACAGTTCCCATCATTCCCTGCCAGGGGATGATGGGAACTGTAGTCCATACCATCTGGAGGGCTGTGAGTTTGATCTGGTAAAGGGTTTTAGCCTTTGTCCCTGTGCTGTTTTCCAAACCTGAAACAGCTCCAGGGAACTGCTATTTGCCCCTGTGGGGAAAGCCCTCAGCCCATTCAGTTTTACCCCAACAGGCTAATAGTGTGTCCCCGGGAGCATTTTTGGAAGAAGGGTGGGGTGGAGAGGCTGAAGCCTCTCTCAACATCCACGTTGCTCTTGATGCAAACTCCACATGGGGTTATAAGCCCACATCAAGTTCTGTCAAGGCACAGCTGTCTTTCAACTACTCTGTAGAGTTTTCAAGGCAAGAGATGTTCAGGGGTGGTTTGCCATTGCCTGGCTCTGAGTAGCAACCCTGGGCTTCCTTGGTAATTTCATACTGAAGCTCTATCCAAGTCTGATCCTGCTTAGCTTCTGAGATCTAGTCATCAGGCTAGCTTGGGCATCCAGATTTGGGCAAGAGGCATCTAGCAGGCTGCTGTTGGAGACTAGGGTCGATTCCCCATGGTCAATTAATCGCGTGATAGTCACACGAAATATCCAGGTTTCAGCAAGAACTCCCCACTGCTTGAGTGATGAACAGGGATTCATCCCGTTTCTGGTGGTCGTTCTCCCCCTTATCCCATGTCCCGGCGGAACCTGCTTGCAAGTACAACTTTTCCCTTAGCACGCTTTCGATCCAGTTTCGTGGGGAGGAATGGGGGTCCAATCTATGTTTGAAATTCCCACCGTGGAGCATGACACAAGTCTAGCAACTAATCAGTTCTCGGCGGGCACTAAGCGACACACGCGCAGCCTCTTCCGGGTTTCAATTTTGCCGTTGGTCTCGGCGGTAGCGTAATGAAAAACCGCTTAAAGGATTAACCGTTCACCCTTCCAAACGACCGAAAACCTGCTTAGCACCTAAACACTTAAACGTTCATCCTTGCAAACGAGCGACCCTCAGGTTAGCAAGTTGCAGGGAAAAATTTCCTGCCCCAAAAAGGTCCCACCCCAACACGGCACGCCAGCCAATCAAGAGAGACCCACAAAGGAGATTGCGTGGTAGTGGGGATTTCTACATTTCTGGGATCCGAGATAGGCCTACATGTCTTCGCTGCGGTGGGGAGGTTGAAACCTTGATTAAAAGGTGCAGTTTCTTTACAAACTTGGTTTGATCAAGATAGAATTTCCCCGTGGGGAATCGACCTAGATGGTTCCCTTCATTTTGTATCCTGACACCCACTTCTTACCCAAAGCAAAGGCCTAGCTTTCTTCCATCATATGGGAGCAGGAAGTGCTTCAGAAGAGCACAGGAGGTATCATGGTTGTGTTGTTTGAAAACAGCAACCATTTTCACAGACTGTCATGGTTCAACCAGGACTCGAGGAATCCCCTCTTTTTCTGAAGAATCCCCACTACCCTCAAGTCCTGACTGAACCACAACAAAAACACATGGCTTGGAACCTCCTAACATTCTGACAAACTTCTCAGGATTGTGTGATTTCCCCCTATCCACACCTCCTGCCTCAATTGCATCCATTTTGTAACTGGTCCCACACACCCTGTGGCAGCTGTTCCATGGCTGGCTATGTCCCATGGCTGGCTATGTTACCTTCATTGACTGTTTTAATTAGTTTTTAGGTGTTCTGTATCTTTAAATGGGAGATGAGTGTAGATTGGTTAGTTCAGTTTTACTGGTTTCCCTCCCACTCTGTTGTTTAGTATTCTAGGTAGTGTTTATTGTATTGTTTATAATTCCTACAGAGCTAGTATCTTAGATTTGTTTTAGGCTTAGTTTAGTGATGTGATATTTTATTTTTTAGATTAGTCACTAGGCTAGGCTTTTGCACTAATGTTGTAGATTGTTTTGAGGGTTTGTCTTAGGTCACTGTATTTTCTGTAGTCTTAGGCTACAGAAGGGAAAAGTCACCATCTGTGCTTATTTATGTTGATTATTTATGAAGCTACATTTATTGATGTTTTATAGTTTATGTTACGAGTATTCGGTGTTTTGCTGTTAGAATGCTATGTTTATTGATGTGTTGTAGTTTGGTGTTACGATTATTGATGATTGCTGTTATGCTGTTGTTGTTCACCGCCCTGAGCCCTTTGGGGATGGGTGGTATACTAATCAAATAATACAATGCAATACAGCACGGCAACCGTTTGGTGCTGCTACTTGTTTTCAGAATTCTAAAGTGCTGAAGATTCTACAACACTGGGGACTTCTGGTGTAGATTTTTAAGGTGTCTTTTACAGTGGGATAATAAAGGTGACTTCTTGGACCCAACTCCGTGTTACGCTGTCTGTCTCATTGTGCCAAATGAAAGGGATTTTACTGTTCACGGGATATGCAAATAAGTGGCGTCTTGGCATGGTCTTCATGGACTCTAGATAAATGCTCCTCTACATTTGCTCTCGGTGACAATAAGCAATAAAAACATTCAAGAGTGAAATGGCAACATGGCCTACATTCTTGTCATGCTGTCTCCAGCTGACTGTTCTGCTATGAAAGATCAAGGCAGGGCACCTGATGCTCTCTTGTTATTCTGCAGGAAGTGGTGTTTTTCTCTTGGATGAGTCTCCGTTTGTGTTCTCACTTTTTATTTCCCCATCAACTTCCCTGTGAGCTTTTGAACTCTCTCGCTTAACACATTTTGTTCTTTGTGTCCTCACCAAGCTTGTCCTTTGGAAGGAGGCCACTGCTCAGAGAGGCTCCCTGACTCTTAAGCCGCAAACTGCCTATAGAGCCAGTGTGGTGAAGTGGTTAAGAGCAGGTGGATTCTAATCTGGAGAACCGTGTGAGGATTCCCCGCTCCTCCACCTGAGTGGCAGAGGCTTATCTGGTGAACCAGATGTGTTTCCGCACTCCTGCATTTCTGCTGGGTGACCTTGGGCTAGTCACAGTTCTTCAGAACTCTGTCCACCCTACCTACATCACAAGGTGTCTGTTGTGGGAAGGGAAAGGAGCTGGTAAGCCACCTTCAGTCTCCTTACAGGAGAGAAAGATGGGGTATAAATCCAAACTCTTCTTCTTCTTCTTCTGTAGAAAGATAAGTGAATTCTTGTTAGGACAACTCATGATGTGGGTCAGTTTAGTTTAGGGTTGCCAGCCCCACCTTAAGGGTGGGATATTCCAAAGCCTTGCCTCCCATTTCCTGTTCCAATTCAGAGCAGCAGTGGGAGAAAAAAAATTCAAAAAATGGCTATCAGACCAATGCCATTACAGCATCTCTGGGGAAAATGCAGAATTGAAGTCAGTTCCCTCTAGGAGTCTATGGTTTCACCATAGAGTTTCTGGTGATTTCCAGAGTGGCATAATGTCATTTCCTGGTTTTCCTGCCAGTGATGTCACACCATCACTGATATGTCCCCACCAGCCCACCCCCACCCCCCACCCCCCACCCCGGTCTTCTATTGGTTTCCAGCCTATGCCTGACAACTCTAGATTAGCTTTAAGAGCAGGTTGTGACTGAGAAGTAGGGTTGCCAGCCTCCAGGTGGTGGCTGGAGATCTGCTATTTCATCTGATCTCCAGGCAAGAGAGATCAGTTCACCTGGAGAAAATGGCCACTCTGGAAGGTTAACTCTGTGGCATTATACCTATGGAAGTCTCTCTTCTCCCTAAATCCCACCATCATCAGGTTCCACCCCTAAATTCTACAGGTAATTTCTAACCTGGAACTGGCAACCCTACTGAGAAGGTACTGTGTATGTAAAAAATGCTACATTTGTTCCTGGTTTAAAAAATCACTGGGCCCATGATTCTTTCCATGAGATTCTGAAGAGCATCTGCCAATCAATGTCATCAGTACTAGTCTAGATGGACCAATGGTTTGAGAATAAGGTTTTCTCAAACTTTCATTGAAATTCCGGATTAGGGCTGAACCCCACCACAATAGATTGGATGCTATCAAAGGGTTCTGCAAATCATTCACAAAGTCATTTTCCTATTTGGACAAGACAATCTAGTAACACATAATGGCTTTAATACCAAAAGTGTGCAATATTTATTTGGCTTTATGTTTGTTTGTGGCATTTATACACCATGTTTGTCCCCCACAGGAACTCAAAGAGGCTCACAGCGGGGAAAAAGATACACTCATATACTGGTTGTGGTGAATCCGGCCGTGATTCCGGCTGTGAAAGCCTTCGACAATACATTACACTCATATAGTTTGCACTATTATTCTGCAAAATGATCTGAGGAAATCAACTTCAGGGAAAAAATGCAAGATCATAACAAGGAAAGGCAGGGAGAATAGTAGCTGGATGGTGCTGTCTGAAACCCTTGTTATAAAGGTGTGTGCAAGTACTAATAGCTTCACTACATCTAGTGCAGAACTACCTTTATTCACATGGCTGCTTGCCAGATCTCTCTTCCCGCAGCGCTGCATGGCTGCAGCACTAATCCAATCTCTGCCTAAGCTGAGCTCTGCTCCGAGCCAGCTGCATTGACCAAACCTGTGTTTTCCTCTGCCCAGGCACCGATCTCTTCCTCCTTTGCCACATTCAGTTTTTATTCCTGGCGCTTTTTTATTCCTCCCATCTGTGGGTTCTCCCTTGGCACAGGAACAACTGAAAGCGGCCATCCTGCCCATCCTGCTACAGTTGCCAACTTCCAGGTAGGGCCTGGAGATATCCCAGAAGATGGAGATTAGTTCTCCTGGAGGAATTGGTTGCTCTGGAGGGTGAACTGCAGGGCATTATACCCCACTCTTCTCTCCTTTCTTCCAATCCCTTTCCCAATCAGGAGTTGGCAACCGTACCTCCTGCTCATATTAGGAAAGCAATTCCCATCTTTTACACAGTCTGTCTCTGTTGGAAGAAACAGCAGCCTTGGAGGACAGAACATGTGACATGACATCCCTGTTCAGCTCCCTGTCCAAACTATGCCCTTTCCAGGGGCTGCCCCCAAATCACCAGGAATTTCCCATGTTGGAGATGGCAGCTGTCCATCATACCAAAATACAGTTTGATTAAGGACCAAGGGGTTGAGAGGTTGGTCACCAAAGGGCTGCAGCTTAGTGTAAGGAATCTGCTTGGCATGTGGAAGGTTCCAGATTGAATCTCTGGCATCTTCACTTAAAAAGATCAGGTCATAGGTAATGTGAAAGACTGTGGCCTGAGGCACTGGAGATCTGCTACCCGTCTGAGTAGACAGTACTGACTCTGATGGTGCAATGGTCTGATTCAGTAAAGGCAGTTTCATGTGTGGAAACTGTAAGGAAGCTGAATAAGGGCGTCCTCAAGATGCTGCTCCGTCTTGGTAAACAAGTTTCCTCAGAAAATTGGGTTGCAGAGACTTCACACCATTGATGGCTGGACACCAGTGGTATTTGTGGTTATGGGGACTGTTTGTCAACCAAAATAAGAATGTGAATGCAGTTGGTCACCACTGATACTTTCTGATGCACCTGAATGATTTTACACCAGGACCTCCAACCTTGTCGAATTGGGGACCACCACAAAATGGCTGCCAGGGGAGGACCAGCCACAAAATGGCTGCCAGGGGGTTTGGCTCCGTCACGAAGTTGGAAAGTTTCACAAAATGTTAGGCACTTCCAAGGCATGCATCTTTTACAACAGAGACTGCTGCTTCCAAATGAGTAATCCCTACAGATCCAAAGGAAATGCCTCCCGGATTCTTCTGAAGTGCCTTTATCTCCAGTGAGGTGGATGAAAGCCAGGACTGTCTCTTTGTTTTGGGGAAGAAATGTGGGCACAAAGAAATACACTGATGAACATCATGGCTCCCATGGACCCCACTGATTTACACAGCTGCTGAACATAGCAGCCTGAGTAGCTCAGCTCATCGTGAGTTTGTCAGAACTTGGAAGCTGAGCAGGATCAGCCACAGTTGGTACTTAAACTGGAAACTTGGATGGTCCTGGTTTTTAAAAAAATGAGAGATTCTTCAAAAATAAAAAGCTGAAGCTCCATACTCTCCATACTGGCATGAGTGTTATTCCAGATATTTTTCAGATTTTTTGAAAATTTTCAGATTTGTGAAACCTGATTCCTCCAAAATCCCAAGCCTCCAAAGTATGTTTTGGAGGTGGGAAGCTGTGCAGAGTTTAATGTTCAGCTTTGTGCTGCTTGCAACAACAAGCCCAACGTTCAGTTCTGCCTTCGAAGTCCTTATCAGTTTCAGAGGCAGAAGGACCAAGCCGAACACTGGCCAAGCCCAGCATTCAGCTGTCTGCCACTTGCCTCCTCCCAGCCCATGTTGACTGTGGCAGCCAGTAGGTAGGTGAGTGAGTGAGTGAGTGAGTGAGTGAGTGAGTGAGTGAGTGAGTGAGTGAGTGAGTGAGTGAGTGAGTGAGTGAGTGAGTGAGTGAGTGAGTGAGTGAGTGAGTGAGTGAGTGAGTGAGTGAGTGAGTGAGTGAGTGAGTGAGTGAGTGAGTGAGTGAGTGAGTGAGTGAGTGAGTGAGGGGAAAAGGTCCCTCCTATCTTTTTTTTAATGGCAGCGTGGCCAAAGTAGCCTGAAAAAAACTAGGTTGAGCTGAAATGAAACGTCCTGAGGTCATTTGGGGAAAAAACCTGTGCGGAGTTCCTCTTCAAGAGGCTTCTTTTAACATCCTCGAGACATTTTATTTGTGCTGTGAAGAATGGGCCCCTGTGTCTACAGTTAAGAAGCAACTGAAATTGGCAAGAGCAGTTGCTTTAGTAGGAGGAAATTGACAAGGGACTGTTGACTATTGTGTGTTACTGCAGTTCTAATTTGGCCCAAAACGTGGTTCTTTGGGTGTGGGGAAACTACACATTTCTGTTCCTTCAGGTAATAACACCAGTAGGTTTTTTTGTGCTTGCTCTTATGCATATCCTGTGTAGTTGCCCAATCTCCCCTTTAGCCATTTTCTCTTCCCCTTCCCTTGTTTTCAAAAGGAATTTTTATTTTTTTTCCCCTTTGTCATCTTGAACGTTGAGGCAGAGATAGAAACTAGCATGGTCAAATTGGATCAGCTTTGTTAATTTCACATAAAACTTGCAATTTTAATGTTCATGCAAAAATACAAATTAGCATAGTCAATGAGATCAGTTTTGCCAATTCCACATTGTAGTACCTGCGTTAGAGCAGAAAGCAATTTTGAAGCTGGGAGCCACTGAAAAGAGTACCAGAAGTAATCGCTGCATGTAATCAGGGACTGGGAAATGTGGTTCTTGTGGGAAGGGGAGGTTATATGTTTCTGTTACTTCAGGTAATGGTGCCTGCTCCAGGAGTTGTTTTGGCTTCCATTTGTTGGTAATATAGAAATGGAGGCTAAGACATTTTTAATTGCTACTTCAAAATGTACCCATGTAGTAACCCAAGAGCACAAATGAAATAACTGGGGGGAGGGTTGTTCTTCTGGGTCATGGATGACATCCCACCACTATTAGGAATAGTACATTTTCAGCAGTAGCATTGGAATAACTGCAACTGACGAAACAAGGAAAGAAAAAACCCAAAACGATAGGACGAAATGTAGAATGATTTCACAGAAAACTTTTCCAAAACACAAGGCTTGACCACTGGGAAAATCTGTAGTAAGATCTGCACTCAGAAAAGGCCCATGTCTGGGAGGTACATGGGTAAGAGAAAGATCCACAACGGATTGACCAAACAACCTGTGTTCTCTTAATAACCAGTGGAGAAATTTAAGCTCCACTGTAGCTAGAGGCAACTCCCATCTCTCCTAGAATCTTAATGAGTCACAGAGACAAATGGATCATTAAGAAATAATGCCAGATTGCAGGATTTCAGGGCCCCCTCCCTTCCAACCGCTGCATCAGCAGAGATAACAATCTTTACCTTGCTTTCTTAATCAACCCAGCAGCTGCTGCCAAAGTTAATCAGGTGTTTAATAAAGTATCCCTTTCACATCAGACCCGCCTCCCTGCCTTTTCTGGCAGCAGAATATTAAGCATCGTAATAAACCAGCAACTCACATCTTCTTCTTGAAAGGGAAGGTGCTGCCAGAGACGTGTGAAACTGAGGGCAAAGCATTAACATCTCCACCCATCTCAGGGTCACTGCGGATAGGCTGAGGTTAGTGAAGATATCTAAGCACAGTTCAAGTTGTTGGCTACACATGGCTCTATTTGGTATGCCTCTGTGTCAATCGGGAAAGCAGCAAAAACAAGCTACTGACAGCAATGTCTTCCTTCCTGCCATCAAAGGGCCGGGGATAGGTAGGGGGCTTCACACCTGGCTCAAGGGGTGTGGTATGTTAATGGACCTTTCTTCTTTGCTTTCATTTTCCACTTCCCTTAATGCTTGCAACTGTAGACAAATAGGAGCGACCCTGGGACATTCCCGGTGGGAAGAGGTGGCAGGTGTCTGGAACTATCACTGCGCTGGCCTTGAGATGCTCAACTCCCAAATACCTTTCTTCTGCTGTATTGTTCGCACATTCCATGGGAAACCACGAGGGGGGATTTATGGCAGGAACTCCAAGAGGATAAAGGCAACTGTATTTTGGTTATCTGACAGAACTGGCTTTCTGAAAGCCAGGTACCAGCTGTTATCAATAAAGACTTCTGATCCAGCATCTAGATCAGACTCCAGCATCTAGTCCACTTATTGACTTCAGTCTCAAGACTTGACATAGGGACAGCATTACCAATCTTCAACTGGCAGCTACCCAGAAACTTCAGGGGACAGAGACTAGTGGCATAGCACCCAGGGGATGGGTGGGGTGTCTTGCACCAGGCGCGCGCCAGTGCGGGGGCGTGGTGGGGGCATTCAGCGGTGTGGTAGGGGCGTGGTGGGGGTGCAGGACACATACATGCCCTGGCCCCAGTTCCCAGGCTCTGTCAGAGACTCATCCCAATGGCTTCCCACAGCAACACATTGTGCATTCTGGCTGTATAACCAATAGTGACATCACTGTGTCATGTAGCAGAGCTGGTAAGGTGCAGTAGGATTTCCCCAAAACTCTATGGTAAAAACCACTGTGCTGCAGGGATCGAGCACTATGCAGCCAGAGGTAATGATGCAGCATCACAAGACATCATCTCAGTCCTGCTGCAGAGGCAAGGGATCAAACTTGACGCCGGGAGGCTGCTGACCAAAGTGGACAACCTGGTCACCCTAGGAAGGGATCTCTACATGCTTGGGTTAGGAGCACCACAGGGATGCAAAAAGATGTGACTCATTTGTGTAAAGAAGTGATCCCCCGCCCAAAAAAAACCCCCAGCCTTATTTGGACTAAGTATGCTTGAGAAGCCCAGAATGTCAGTTAACAGGGGGAAAGGAGTCAAAACAAAAACCTGCTCTAGAGCCTGAGAACTTACATAGATTCCTGAAGGAGTAGATTTTGGGTGGGATATCTTCATTGGTCTCCTGTCCTTTGATTCCAGTCCCCCAGCTTATGTGTCTGGATCACCTCTTTTGGTTCAGCTCACAGAGAAAAGCAGTGTTGTTGTTTTTTCAAGTACATAGGCAAGGTACATGGATCATGTGAAATGCACTTTGATGCAAACAAGCTGTAGTTTAAATCTTCCTGAGGAAGCCAGGAAGGCTCCCATTCTTGCGTCATTCCACAGAATGTGCAAAGCAGAAATGTCCAGGGGGGCTTTTTCATGAAGGAAGAGAGTTGTGGTATAATGGAATGTTTCAGAAAGGCAGTCTTATAAAGGGAGTAAGATTGTATGCAGTCTATTGCACAGGCTGTTGTGGATTTCCAGGCTGTGTGGCTGCGCTCTGGTAGCTTTAGCTCCTAATGTTTTGCCTGCATCTAGGGCTGGCATCTTCAGAGGCATGTGACAGCAAGATGTGTTTCTCTCCATGGCCCAGTGCAGAGTGTGAGGAGTCTACACAGCTCTGACTACATTGCTTTCTACTGTTCAGATCCAATTTCTGCATTGTTTATGGTGGGCCATTGGTTAAAGTGATGGGTCTTTGCCTACGTTGTTTTGTAATTTTGTAATCCTGTTGCATTGTACCTTGGCTGTTTGCATCATTTTTATATTTTGTAATCCTCCTAGAGTCTTGGCAAGTAAGGCAGAGTACAAGTGAAGCAAATAAATAAATGTCTTATATCACCAATAAACCTACTTAGATCTGCAGTCCTAAGAACACTTGCCTGGGAATGAACCGCACTGAATACAACAGAACCTTACTGAACAGAACCAACAGAACCGCACAGAATACAACAGAACCATACAGAATACAACAGATCAACCTTAGGCTTGATTAAGAGTGCTTTCTTTCTGCAAGCCATTTACTCTCAGTCTCAACTCTGCAATATAAGGCATTGTAGGGATTTTTGTGAGCTTGTATGTGAAGCCCATTGTACAGTGGAAGTGTAGTATAAATGCTACATGCTATATAAATGCTATATAGCATCTGTGGAGGGGGCAGCAGTGGTGCAGCGGTTAAGAGCAGGTGTACTCTAATCTGGAGGAACCAGGTTTGATTCCCCGCTCTGCCGCCTGAGCTGTAGAGGCTTATCTGGGGAATTCAGATTAGCCTGTACACTCCAACACACACCAGCTTGGTGACCTTGGGCTAGTCACAGTTCTTCTGAGCAATCTCAGCCCCACCTTCTTCACAGGGTGTTTGTTGTGAGGGGGGAAAGGAAAGGAGTTTGTAAGCCCCTTTGAGTCTCCTTACAGGAGAGAAAGAGGGGATATAAATCCAACTCTTCTTCTTCTATATGTTGTTATTTATACTTGATTCATGATGGGCCAAGTGACTGAACGCTTCTCCTTTTTGTGACGAGCTCCTAACTAGTGGGGGATCCTACCATCCTCCAAGGATCCTTCCTCTACTAACCCAAGGAAACTTCCTCTAATGTAAGTGGCTCTTTCTTCAATGGAAGAGCTACTGAAGAGTTCCCCATTGAGGCAAATAGCACTTCCCCATAGCCTTTTCAGGATGGAAAAATGGCTGAAGAGCATCCCCTCCCCAGCGACTGCATTCCTGATCTGAAATTGGGCCCTGTGTGCGTGAGAATTAAATTCCCACAGAAGAACTAGTAAAGCAGACATTTGACTGACAGCTGTCACAGCTGACCCAAGGACTGTATATCATCCAGCCAGCAAAAATCAGGGAAGTTTCTATCAAGTTTAATGAGACATTTTACTCATTCTGCTTTTCATTCTGCATTTTACATTTCATTCATTCTCTCCCCCCCCCCCCCCCATTATCGATCCCAAAATCTTTGGCATTTTGCGCAATACACAGCAACACATCTGCATTTTCCCACTAGTAGACCTTCAACAGGGAGCTGTCCAAAACTGCTGCACTAGTAAGATATATACCAGATGGGTAACTGTTTTAATCTGTTGCAGCCAAAAAAATGGAGCACCTTGAAATACCTTCAAGGCTAACACATTGACCGTGTTTGAAGCTTTTGTGGACCAGAGTCTGTAGCATCAGTTGCACTGAATATGTTTGCAAACATCAGTTCTCTGGGCTTTCTAAAGGGGGGCTTCAGAACTGCTGGATCAGACCAGAGTCCATCTAGTCCAGCACTCTGCTACTCGCAGTGGCCCACCAGGTGCCTTTGGGAGCCCACATGCAGGATGTGAAAGCAATGGCCTTCTGCTGCTGCCACTACTCCCGAGCATCTGGTCTGTTAAGGCATTTGCAATCTGAGATCAAGGAGAATCAAGATTGGTAGCCATAGATTGACTTCTCCTCCATAAATCTGTCCAAGCACCTTTTAAAGCTATCCATCTGATTGTCATTTGTGTATACTGTATATACTGGTATGGTCCTGTGGCTTTCCCTTGAGTTTACACATATTGCTTTAGAGTCACATTCCATGACATTTAGAAGCTTACTTTTTCCCCATCAAGTCACATCTAATTTATAGCAACCCCTACTGATGTTTTCTAGGCAAGAGACATTCAGGAGTGGTTTGCCATTGCCTGCCTTTGTGTAGCCACCCTGATATTCCTTGGAGGTTTCCCATCCAAATAATTACCAGGGTCAACCCTGCTTAGCTTCTAAAGTCTGATGAGATCAGGCTTGCCTGAGCGACCCAGGACAGGGGAGAAGCCTACATAGAGTGAGAGTATAACAACTGTGCGAGATCTGGGGATGAGTTGGTTAGACCTAACAGAACACATCTTTGAACTTGGATCTTTGAACTGCCCAAGTGCCCATTTGGAAGTGTACTCCCCTTCCTTATTTTTGTGTCTGATTGCACATTCTTAAAGCCCAGCCATTTGTCACGTTCACACTTAACATCCTTGATTAGACCTTGAGAAGCTCTGAAAGAGAACATGTAAAACAGCTCAGTTTCAAAAGCAAATTCCTGGGGAGCCAAGTAGGACTAAGAGCAGAAAACCACCAAGGCCAGTCCTGGCAATACCATTCACGCTGGCTGTCAGCCGCAGTCATTTCATCCTCTAACAAACTCTGCCTCTAAACACATCTTGAAGGTTTGAGCCATTCTTTTGATGTCTCTGACGCCCTGGTTCTTCATCGGTCTACTGAAGGTACAGAAGCTCTTAAGAAGGTGTCATTAATGCTAACAAGGCCCACAATCACTTTGCAGCTTGGTCTCATTGCTGTTTAATGACCTTGCTGCTGTGGATCCATTCAATCATTTAAGCAAGGTGCATTTGTCAACGATAGTCGGGATGAAGAATGAACACTTTCCTAGGGGCCGGGCAGTAAGAAACCAAGAGGAATGGGGAAACATGCTTTGCTAGAGTGCGTTACTCCTACAGTGAGGCCGTGTTCAAGATCTATCCATGTCATAGAGCTGTTGGCACAATGCGGAGCATTTTTAAACTCTATTATTTAAATAAAAATCCATTTCATACATTACACAGTCTCACTCCAAGGCTTGAAGCAAGCATACACCTGACAGGAGCTGATGTTATTCTCAGCTTTATGAGAATGTGCACATATGAGCACCTGATGATGCACCTAAGTTCAGAGTAAGGGGGAAAGAGAGAGAGTTAAGCACAGGTTTAATGTACACTTCCGTGTTATCTTTGCAACCAAAAAAGAGCTGGAAACTCTTCTGGGGAGGAAGCTGGAAATTCAGAGGAGCTAGTAATGCTAGATCATTATAATGTTATTGCGCTATAGGACCATAGCAGCTGCTCTTCTTTTTGTTCTTTGGAGTGGCAGAATATGCAGAAAACAGGTGTGGAATACAGCAACTGGAAGAGACCAGCGCACACTCAACTCCAGTGTGGACATTTGTTGTTTACAACGGCCCTGAAAGGTGTCTGTGTGTAAAGGGCCATCAAGTTGCAGTCAACTTATTACAACTCCTGGTGGGTTTTTCAAGGCAAATGATTTAGCAGAGGTGGTTTTGCGATTGCCTTCCTCTGCAGAGTCTCCCTTGGAGATCTCCCTGTAAGTACCAACCCAGCTTAGCTTCCAAGATCCGACAAGATCCGGCTATGCTGTTCCATTCCACATTCCCCCAGAAAGGCAGATCAATATTATTACTACAGAAGAGAGCTAATGACCAGGGAATAATGACTTGCCTAAGATCACTACACTAATTCTAGGCACAACCTCTGCCCGTGGTGGCGAACCTTTGGCACTGTTCTGTTAGGTCTAACCAATTGGCCATACTGGCAGGGGCTGATGGGAATTGTAGTCCATAACATCTGGAGTGCCAAAAGTTCACCACCACTGACTATGCTGTCCAGTCCACCAGTTAAGATCCTTTTCTCAAGCTATGTTCTGACTACTTTGCAAAGGAGAAGTGAGTGTGTCAAGCAAAGGCAGAGCTTTTTTATTGGTGGCCCCTTGCCTTTAAAATGTGCTCTGCTGTGAGGCTCACCTGGTTTCTAGGTTGCTTTCTTTAGGCATCAGCCCAAAACGTTTCTGTTTACCCAGGATTTTAACTAAAAGGCTTTTAACTATTAAATGTTTTCTGGTCTGCTTCTTGCCCAAAGATCATTTCATTGACATCATTTTAGGCTGCTCCATGTATATTTTATGCTGTGATGCCTAGCTCACTTTAACAGTGTTAGCTTGTTTTTAAGGGCTTGGTGTTATTGTCTTAGTTGTAAGCTGCTTCTGGCAGATCTCTAGGGAGGTGGCATATAAGTGTTCAAAATAGATAAAGGGGGACTGGAAAGATGCTTGCTGAGGTCACAGACAAAAAGTATCCTTCATGCTATTTTACTATGTGATTCCTTGGGGGAAGGGGCATTTTGTAGACAGAAGGGATCACGGTGAGGGTGAACCAGAGCATAGGAAGGCAAGGTGGGAAAGTTCTGTGGGTTTAATTAGTGCATGCGAAGCACTGGGAATGACATTAGTCTCCCCAGGTTTACAGGACAGGATGGATCTAAATAAGCAGAAGAAAGAGGAAAATGTTGGTTTTGGCATGCCTTTGTGTCTTGTTGTGAAAACAGGCACATCTTTCTGAGTTTGTATATCACTTGATTACTTGTCTAGTATCCTGAATGGCTCTTGGCGAGGGAGAAGTTAGGATTCCCAGGTGCTTGCTAGTGGCAGGCAACCTCCCAGGGCTTTCTTCCGTTGCCTGCCAATGCTTCGCTGGTCAGTGGGGGAAGCAGATCATCCAAAAGTAGGGGGGGGGGGATCTGCAATTCTGCACAACGATGTCACTTCTAGCACAATGCAGATGCTCTGTCACAGCCTTGGAGGGGATGCTCTGCACTCTCAAAACTCTATGGAAGCCATAGAGTTTTGGGCAAGTGCTAAAGTGTGTTGCCATTGTGATGCCAGTGCTTTCACACTGCAGTGGAAGTGATATCATTCCACGAGTATGCGGATCGTCACTGTCCCCTGTACCTAGGAGGGACCTGGCACCCCAGGCGGAGTGGGAGGGAAAAATGTTCCTGGACAAGCCTCCCCACACATCCTACCAAGGCCCAGCCCCCAAAAGAAGGCAGGAAAGGAAGGAGGGAACACAAACACCTCAAGCAGCTTGGCTAGATGTCTTCTACAGCTGTGCTTGGCCCAGACTGGGAGCCACCTTCCATGAGTCTGTAGGCCTAGTGCACAGCGGAAGGACTAGGTGCCAACTCACCCTTGCGGGGGGGGGGTCTGCTGACTGTTACATGCCAATCACTGCAGACCCAGACAGAGAGGCTCCGACCTTTACAATTCTGCTGACTGTTACATTCCAGTCATTCTAGACCAGCATATGACCACCTTGCAATTTTCAATATCCTGACAGAGTCACCTTCCATGGACCACATCTGCAGGTGGTGGCTGAAGATCTCCCACTATTACAACTGATCTCCAGGCAACAGAGATCAATTCACCTGGGGAAAATGGATGCTTTGGAAGGTGGGCTCAATGGCATTATACCCCCACTGAAGTCCCTCTCTCCCCAACACCCCCCTCAGGCTCCGCCTAGGGTTGTCAATTCCTCCACTGGCTACCAGTGAGGGATGCAGGGGAATGCCAGGTCTAGATTGGGAAACTCTGGAGATTTTGGTTTGGAGCCTTTAGAGGGCTGAAACCTCAGAGGAGCACAATGCCATAGAGTCTACACTCCAAAATATCCATTTTTTCCAAGGGGAACTGGCCTCTGTAATCTGGAAATGATCTGTACTTCCAGGGGATCCCTGGGTTCTAACTCCAGGCTGGCATCCTAAGTTCCACCCCCAAAATCTCCAAGTTTTTTCCAACCTGACAGCCCCCACTGTGCACCATCTTTCCCAGTCCTTCCATCCCAGACTGGACCAGCCCAAGAGGAGGAGGCAGGCAATAGGACCAGTGGGAAATTCCCCAGTGGCTATAATGGCCAGTCCACTAGTGGCCACTAGTAACAGGAATTTATGACACACTACCCAGCTACTTGGACAGGGTGAAAGGAAAGTAAGAAACTTTCACCCGTGGCCTTGAATCTGGAAGAAGCCTGCATTTTTAGTGGCAAAAAACAATGGAAGGGGGCATGCTCTAGACTTGGGGAAATTGGTCCTGCATAAAGACAGGTCATATTTGGACACAGGAGATATTTAACTAGGTCCCTGCTTTAGCCTTTCTCAGTTTGCTTGAATTATGTAGAGCCAGCATTGTGTAGTAGTCTAGGATCTGGTTTCAGAGGGTAGCCATGTTGGTCCCTGGTAAACAATTAAGTTTGAGTCCAGAAGCACTTTAGAGATCGACAGGACTCTGGGGCTGTAAGTTTTAGAGAGTCAAAACTCCCTTTGTCAGATACCAGATAGGCCTGGGAGACTTCAAGTCCTAGACTGGAAGTTTTTTGGTAGCCTTGGGCCATTCAAACACTTCTGGCCTAATCTTCCTCATAGCGGTATTGTGAGGATAAAATGGAGGAGAGGTGAACAATGTGAGTTTCTTTGAAACCCTCTCCCACTGGAAGAAATATATGAAGTAAATACATAAATTAAAAAAATCCAGAAGCTTCCAATGGGGGGGGGGGGATACTTGATCCTTTGTGTTCATTCCCTTGACAGTGATGAAAATCGAATTGTCCCTTCTGATGAAATTGAGTTAACAGCAGAGCAGCTGAGGGAGACCCAGAGGCCTTGAGTTTACAAAGCCCAGAGACTCCTTAAGGAGGATAAACCGGGCCTGTCCGATTAGCTTCAAGCTGCCCCTCCTCTGCTTCGGAGGCCAGCTCGGTGGGTTCCTTGTCTTACAGCCTTTCTGCAAACTCCTCCGTCTGCCTCCAGCTCTGCGCTGCTGTGTGTGTGATCCGGTTAATGCCGGGCCCAGCAAAGCAGAGGGAGAGGGGAAGGAAATTCGCAAGCAAGCCGTAGCTCTTATGTAGGTCACCGTTGCAAGCAGCAAAGTAACAATATGTGTGTTTTAAAGCCTTAGCAGGGTAGCGCTAAGCAAATTTCCAGCCCGTTTTATCCTGCTGACAGCAGGCTTCTAGTCAGGATTGTACATTCATCTCCTCTGGAGAACATCTTCCCAACAGGATGTAGAGCAGCCGAGGGTCAGGCAAAGCTCTGCCCAGCTTCCCCCCCTGCTCCGTGTAAACCTAGTGGAAGCAGGTCTTGTACACAGTGATTGCCATTTTTTTTATCTGTTGAGAGTAAGCCAGGCTTGATATGTCTGTGAGCTCAGCCTCAGAAGCTGCTCTGTTGCCAGCACTCAGTCCTGCAACTTAAAAAAATAAACTTTTACCGGGGTGCTGCAAATAGGAGCTGAAGAGAGGCAGGTTTGAGGGTGGTGATCTGTATCGCCTGTACAATGACGTCATTTACGGTGTGATATGGGAGTGTGGACATCGCATCAGTAGGGTGCTCTAGCATTTGCTCAAAATTCTAAGCTACCCATAGAGTTTTTGGAGAGAGTGCTAGAGCGTCTCCTCAGGGCTTCCACATTAAACCAGAAGCGATGCCATTGTGCAGGGGACATAGACACTCCTTCTTCCATCAGTCTGCTTCTAACCACCACCGCGCAAAAGCAGGCAGTGGCAAGAATTGGTGGTAGATCGCCCACCATTATTGGGCTGTTGGGAACCCTAGCAACAGAGCACACATAGAGTGCTTGTGTGTGCAATCTAACAGGATTTGACACAGGACACTGTTGTTCATGGCCAGGCCTCAACCACAGGCTGGTGAATTCTCTAGCACTCTTTGTATGCCCAGAAACACCTTTGCTTGAGCCTTGACACCTCTCATTTTAAAAATTAAGTGCTGAGCTCAATGGCTAACTGCTCCACGCCCACTGACAAAATCAGTCCTCTGTTCATAACCCTGTCCCTCCATCTGTACAGCCCCTTTCTGAGTTCCATTCCCATGTGTGAAGGAGAAGGAACAGTGCCTTTTGTAAGATTTCTTCTTGCTATGTAGTTCCCATGTAGAAGTACTTTTTAAAATATTAAAAAAACATTTGGCTAACCAAGGATGTGTTTTAGTTGATGAAAATGCTTTGAATAAACTAGCCTATCACATCAAAAGTTGCAGACCAATTTTTCTATGTTAATCATCATTTAAAGAACCACTGTGATGTTGGAGTTAAAAGCAGTAGGACTCTAATCTGGTGAACCAAGTTCAATTCCCCACTCCTCCACATGAAGCCTGCTGGATAACCTTGGGCCAGTCATAGTTCTCTCAGGATGTTCTCAGCCCATGCAGAGGCAGGGCAGCGATGGCAAACCACCTCTGAATGTCTCTTCCCTTGAAAACCCCACAAGGTCTTCATAAGTCTGCTGTAACTTGACAGCACACATACACACCAGCATTAATTTGAGTGTGGTGGGTATACAAGATGTGCTTGGTTAGGAAACTTTCAAAGAGGGAGTAGATAAATACATGGGGGGGGGGGCAGGGATAGCTCTTTAGCTCCTAACCCACCTCACAAGGTTGTTGCAAGGATAAAATGGAGGAGAGGAGAACGATGTAAGAAAGGTGAAGTGTGTGTGTATATATATATATATATGTATATATGTGTATTTATGTGTGTGTGCCCCCTGTGGGTCAGATATCCTGGCAGCTGGCTCATGGTCAATTCAGCCATCCATCCATTCCTTGGTCGGTAAATGAGTACCTAGCACACAGCTAGGGGGTAAAGAATAGCCGGGGAAAGCAATGGCAAACTACCCCACAAAACCGGCTTGCCTATGAAATCACTGCTTGCAGTGGTACCCCAGGGTCGGACATATATATAAATGGCAGTAATTCACCATGATGACTGAATAGAACCCCTGTGTTCAAAAACAGTTTCCTAGTGGTCAAGGGGTGATGGAAATGTGTTGCATTTTTGTTCTTTTATGAGGCTTCTCGGAGTTACCAGCCTGAAAACAGGATACTGGACAAGATTGATCCTTGGCAGTCTTAGTGATTCTGAAAACCTGGGCAAAGGTCTACTATGTGGCCCCAGAATCACTGCAACTCCTCCCAACCAGGACCCGCCTCCCCCTGCCACCCCAGTGGCTGAACGGTCTGCTGTCCAAGCCCCAGAGATGATAGGCCCCTCTTATTTCCCCCGCCGTTAGTGGTCCAGCCTGGGTCCAAGGGCAACTATCCTAGACTTTCCATGACTAAGTCCACCCCTGACCCATAGCCAAATCCAGTAGCAGGACTTCTTACATTGCTGTATTTACTTTTTAAAAATCCCAAAGAAATGCAGCCATGCACTGACATGTGAAAAAGTACGGAGGGTTGAATGAGGTAACGGAGATCACAGGTTTCTTGAAAAGAAATCCACCGGAATTTATTTTCCTTATCTCAAAATGGTCCATTTTCGAGGCCTCACATCTCTCCGCCTCTGCCGGGCCAGTGAACATAGACCCAGAGGAAGATGTTACATCTCGTTCTCCCAGGGGCGTTTTTGAGCGACGCTCTTCACCCGAACATTAAAGAGTTCCATTCATCTGAGGATAAACAAGGTTGGGGATCAGTTCTTCTCAGTGCGGGGGAGCATGAAGATAATCTTCTCCAATGAGCTAGAAAATGTTCATCTGTCAGAGGAGACACAATTGAATGCCAAGACGCTGGCCAATCCCAGCATTGTCTGGCACAGTGGAGGCCCATCGAGCTGCCAGGCATAGGTAGTATACCTTGCATAGGGCGAGGGGCAGAGTGTTATGTAAAGGCATCGCAAACAGCAAAAGAATCCCTGGGGTATATGTGCTGTGTCTCAAGGTAGCAAAAGAAAAAAATTCTGCATCAAGGAAAGCCAAGTTCTGCAAGCGCAATAAGTTATGCAAATTAAATCTATATTGTCTAATGAATGACTTTTCTGCTAGTAAGGGGATGGAGCAATCATTGGCCACTGGAGTGGAGCAAAAATGTTCTATTGTCATATATTGCCAGTCCTTGGTTTGCCAACTATGGCTTTGGAAATTACGGGAGGTTTGTGGGGGTTGTTGTGGAGGTTTGTGTGGCAGAGTTTGGAGTAGGAAGGGAGTTCAGTGAGATGCAGTGCCTCAGAGTCTACCATCCAAAGCTGCCATTCTCCTCCAAGGGATCTGATCTCCGTAGTCCGGTAATCACTTGAAATCCCAGACAGAGGATTGAATTGCTAATTACTACCCTACCAGAGCATAGTGACAGCTTAACCTCTTTTTAGTGGATCAAGATAAAAGCTTGGGGCAATTCAGAGACCCAATTTTGTCAGAGAGCCAGCATGATGTAGTGGTTAAGAGCTGGTGGATTCTGATTTGAAGAACTGAGTTTGATTCCCCACTCCTTCACGAGTGGCAGAGGCTTACCTGGTGAACCAGATGTGTTTCTGCACTCCTACATTCCTGCTGGGTGACCTTGACCTAGTCCAGGGGTAGGGAACCTTTAACACTCAAAGAGCCATTTGGACCCGTTTTCCACGGGAAAAGAAAACACTTGGAGCCGCAAATAAATTTTGACATTTAAAATAAAGATAACACTATATATATTGTTTTTTTTTTACCTTTTACTCCGGTCATTCTGAGAAGCGCGTGGATGCGTCCGTCCTGCTGCCTGCAGGGCGGGCAAGGATGGGGCCAGCGACTCGGCCTTGCTGGCCGCCAGGAAAGCGCCTGCCCTGCTCGAACGGGGCGGGCGAGAGGGGAAGCCCGTGGTGCGGCCCAGCCGACGGACAGGGCAGGCAAGGATGGGGCTGGCTGCTCGGCTCATGGAGCCGCAGTGCAAGGGCAGAAGAGCCACATGCGGCTCTCGAGCCGCAGGTTCCCTACCCCTGACCTAGTCACAGTTCTTTGGAACTTTCTCAGCCCCACCTACCGCACGAGGTGTCTGTTGTGGGGAGAGGAAGGGAAAGGAGCTTGTAAGCCACCTTGAGCCTCCTTACCGGAGAAATGGGTGGGATATAAATCCAGATTTCTCCTCTTCCTCCTCTTCTTCAATGGATAACAGTTTGTGCACTGTTTCCATTGTTTAATTACATTCTTACCACTGCATCTTGCTTGTAAACTGGCCCTTTATTTAAAAGCTGCAGGCATATCAACACTGACTGAACCATGCTATTTTTAACCTCCAACCTGGACTGCTGGAATGCGCTGTATGTAGGGCTTGTCTTTGAAGATGTATCAGAAGCTTCAGTTGACTCAAAATACAGCAGTGAGACTCCTGTCTGGGGTCAGCTGTCGAAATATAGATATCCAGTGCTACACCAACTGCATGGATAACTTATTTGCTTCCAGGCCCAATTCAAAGTGCGACTTATTGATTTTCACAGTCAAGCATTAGGGGCCATGGGGGACATTAACAGCACGATGGAATGACTTCACTTCTGGTGAAAACCAGAAGTGCTGTCATGCCACTCTAGGAGTCATGGGAAACTCACATACCTGGAGTAGCATGGAGATCCTTCTGTATTTTTTCCCCTCTGGAAGTGACATAGCACCATCTGCCTGAGAACAATTTTTAAATTAATCTTTCTGCCACCAGTTGACAGAGTGGTTCAAGAAGCAGGGTTTGCTGGTAGGAGATCTCCTGCCATAGGAGAACCTTAAAACCTTCATGTTTTGAACCATATATCCTGATATATTCCCATGAGTCCGCTATATTCTTCAGGCAGACTTTTCCCTGCCATGTCTTCCGTCAGCAACAGCATCAACCCTAACACAGTCTTTTCCCAAAGTGAGTTTGGTCCTTTGGAGTGACCCACCAGTATCTTTTCTTTATCAACCACAAAACTAAATTGTGGTTGGTATTGTGGGGAGCTCTAACCACTGCATATTACTGCCTCAGTCAGCTGCCTTCTGTCTCTTTCCAACATAGCATTTCTAAGTATTCACTTAACAAGCCGATGCTTTTCTTGCAAATTACGTTCTCACCTTCCTGGTGCGTGAGCCGCTGAGAGAGAGATACTTGATCCTCTTTCAACTAATTCCAGTTTTAAGCAAATAATTACTTGCTACAAAATTATGTATTGAATTAGCTGATTCCACGCCAAGCCCATTCTTCTTACTTTTTTAAAAAAGCAGAATATGTTTTTGTACTTCGAGCAGCATAATAAAACAACACCATAATTAGTAATGTAATAAAGTGCCTGATTCTCATTATTCTTTTTCATTTAACAGCATGTTTAAAAAGAAGCAAAGGAAAGGGAGAAACACTGTCTCCTTCTATATTTGTGCTTCTGCAGATGAAAAATATATGGTGGGGGGAGTTTGACAGATCATAACTGATCTCCGATTCCAGCTCAAAGTAACATTCTCAAAACTTCAGGCCTAGTCCTTGTTTCTGAATGTTGAAGTTGAGTGCATTCTACATATGCTCAGGTTAAGGGTTTTTGGGGGGCCAGTTCACACAAACTCTTTTTCTTGTCCATGTAAACAGTCTCAACTGGCATCGTCGCAACAACCCTGTGAGGTGGGTTATGCTGAGAAGATGTGACTGGCCCAAGGTCACCCAGCAGGCTGCATGTGAAACAGTAGAGAATTGAACCTGATTCAACTGGATTAAAGTCTGCCGCTCTTAACCACTTCACCGCACTGTCTCCTGGGGGTGTTCAAAAGCCATTAACCTCAAGATTCTGGATAGATTGGCATCCATGACCCTGCAGATTGCGCTGTGGATCACCCAGGATTGTCAAACCTTGCTGTTGCTCCAGCAGAATGTCGGGGATGTCCATATTAATTATGGAAGATTAATGCTGCTACGGTTTTTATTTATGTTTTAATTTGGGATTATTCGATTGTTTTAGTTGCAATGTATTGTGTCTGGTTGCCTGTAAATCGCCCTAAGCCCTTCAAGGGTAGGGCGGTCTAATAAATCGAATGAAGAAGAAGAAGAAGAAGAAGAAGAAGAAGAAGAAGAAGAAGAAGAAGAAGAAGAAGAAGAAGAAGAAGAAGAAGAAGAAGAAGAAGAAGAAGAAGAAGAAGAAGAAGAAGAAGAATTGGCATTGTGTCAATGTACAGTGGAAGTGACATTATTACTTTGAGCAATGATCTAGTTTGCATCCAATACTCTATCGTTCAACTATAGAGTATGAGAAGAGTGATAAACAGCATCCTGGTATGATGACATCACATCCAGGTCCCATTGGATGTGATGTCATGCTGTCAGCACAAAGCCAAAAGCTCCCCTCCTAATGGTAAGCAGCATCTGGACAAATAGACCTACCACAAAAGTCCTGCTTCTCATCCCCATGCCCCACTGGACCATCATTGGGTCATCCTTCCCTTTGATCATTTAAACTCTGTATTCCTAAGTATGAGCAGCCAAATAGTCCAGAGTAACCCCATCTTGGAAGAGCTTGGAAGCTAAGCAGGATCAGCTGTGGTTAGTACTTTGATAGGAAACCAGTAAGGAAATTGTGGGTTGCTATGCAGATGAAGGCAATGGCAAACCACCTCTATCTCTTGCCTTGGTCTTAGGGTCACCCTAAGTCAACTGGACTTGGCAGTGTCCAAGAAGCGGTATCTCTTTGTTCTCCCCAGGCCAGAGCCAGCTGCATATAGGTGACCATAAATTGCCCCGTGGCTGTGAAGCTGTTCCCTCTGTGGCATTCTTGTTAGCTGTCAACCTGTAGAGCATCATGTTGAGCATGTAAAGAGTGCAGACCCAATTATTGTCACTCCAATGTGAATCCTAGGGTGTGAGGCATTTCATAAAGGAATGAGTGAGATCCTTTCATTTCAGCCAGGGCCATAAGCATGCTCCTGTTTTTGTCCACGAGCCATTGAAAGCTCCCCAATTCTTCATGACAAGAAAGTATCTCCAGAATATCTGAGTGTTTTCAAAGTTTTACAAAGCTGGGCCCTTGAATGCACACTGCTTAATGCAGGAACTGTACTTAATCCATGTGCGACTCCAGCTTTATTTCGAGCCTGGCTGAGATGCAGTGAGGTTTCCAGCCGTACAAGTGGGGATGCAGGCGTTTCCCCCTTGCTTTCAGCTGGCTGGGGGGGAGGAGCTTAGTGGGAACCATGGCGACTGTGCTCCTTTCCAGCCACAGTTGAAAATTGGCCTCCTGCTGCTCTTAAACTCGTTTCCCCCTTAATTACGGCAAACAACTTCCCCTTACAACAGGCAAACCTGGAGCCGTCCAGTGAATTTAAATTCTGTTTATGCTTCACGGGGGGTGTTTGGAAGGGCAGAAGCTGCACTTGAAACCGTCAGAGCTGTGAGACAGACTCTGTGTTGTAATGTTTATCCAGGCTTGGGGCTCAGAGGCTGCGAACCAATAGAGATGCTCCCAAAGCCAACCAGGCTCATGACCACATGAAGGTACCTCATCCTGCATCCGACCCTTGGTCCATCAAGACCAGTACAGTCTGCTCAGACTGGCAGCAGCTCTACAGCTCACAGGGAGAGGTCCTTCACATTACCCACTATCTGACCCTCTTAACTAGAGATGTTGAAGATTGCGCATAGGACTTCCTTCATCATGCCAGGCAGGTGCTCTGCCACTGAGCCATGACCCCTCCCATACGAAGCTGATTTAAACTGACCTTTGACCTATCAAGGCCAGTGTTGCCTACTCAGACTGGCAGAAGCTGTCCAGGGTCTTAGGTGAAGGTTTTCCACCTCACCTAGTACCTGATCCTTTTCACTAGAGGCTGTTGGGGGCGGGACTTTCTGCAAGTCAGGCAGTTGCTCTACCATTGAGCTATGGCCCCAACTTCAAAATGAGAACCAGGCTACACGCCACACCGTTTGGAGCAGCTGCAAATTCGCTACTTAGCCAGGATCCCATCACTTCTCTAAGGGAGAGGGTGGAAGAGGGTGTGTAAAGGATTCAATGGTGTTGATGGTGAAGTAACCTTGAGTGCATTCCACAGCCCGGGCGATGGGCCAGATGCATCGGCGGAGACTTTATCTTTGCGCGGGAGATGAAGCCTCTGTTCCCATGGGAAGCAGGAAGGGGGGATGGGGTGACTGGTATTATAACCTGTGCTTCTGGCGGGAAGTGTCATTCCTGCCACTGCGTGTACTTGAGCTTTCTAAGATGTCTTAATAAATGGACTTTTACTCCCAAAGCCTTTTATTTCTGCGTCTATGGAATTCCTTACATTGTGGCAGGAATCCTAATTCATCTATATTCTTGTGCAGTGGACCTCTTGTCTTGCGATGGAGAGGTTGAATGTTACTGCGGAAGGTGCGGTAGCCCCCAAAGAGGGCTCCGACCTTTCCCTTCTGGATCTGGAGAAACCGGCAGGAGAACGGGCCTCGCTGGTGGCTCTTTCCCGTCCTCGTATCAGCACGAGTCTTCCTTTACTCCGTTGGAACGAGGGACGTGACGGCGACAATGGGGACTTCCATGAGTCGTTTGGGGCGCTGTCCATGGATCGAGCGCCTGTGGATCGGATCTCTACCCGTTCTCATGTGGATTACAAACCTCAGATGCAACCTGTCATGGAGGAGACGGGCTTGACCACCTTTCATGCGGCAACCCAGGAATCCATGGAACGATTCCTGGACTCGTATTTTGGTGATGCTCCCAAGGAACCACCGTGGCACAGCACTGGGGCCCGCCCAAAGGACACCGGACTCAATCTGGAATTGGGAGGGGTATCCGCACCGCTTCTCGGATCGGACCTTCCCGGTCCGGCGACCGCACCTGAGGTGCCTCGGGAGCCACCGGTGGCTACGGCGGCTACGGTGTCTCCGAGGGCTCGCTTCCTGATGACGAAGAGTCTGAAGAAAGTCTGCATTCCCAGCCGGACCGGTTTCCTCTCCCAGCGAGAGAAGACTGGGATGAGGAAGTGGGGCGACTTCGAGATGCCCAAGCGGCATGGAACCGTGAACGCCAGCTGTGGGAGGAGGAACGGGCACAGCTGCAGCAAGAGCGCGAAAACCTGCAGAGGGACCGGGAACAGCAACGCAAAGAAGTCCAGCTCGAGTTGGACCGTGCCAAAGACGCAGCTCCAACGCATAATATGCCCAGAATCTGTCAGTCCATGACAAAGTCCTGGAACAGTCCAGGCTGGATTTACAACGGCAACGCTGAAAGCGTTCAGGCTCTGCGCACGCAAAGTGAACTCACTGAAGCCCTTAAACGGGACGAACTGGTTAAGTTAGAACGAGAAAAAGCTGCTTTGCATGCGCACCAAGATGCATTGGCTCGCAAGGAGAGGGAGCTGGCTACGTTGGAGAGGGAACTAAGGAGGCAGCAGACCAGGGGGGCCCAAGTTGGAACCTATGCTGTTACTGATCATGCCGGTGCCAGGGGAGCCACGTACCTGGGTCTCGCCACCCAAAGCGCCAGCGCACCGCCAGCGCCCGATTCCGGCCCCGGTACAACAGCTGCCTGCCCAACCTGCTCAGCCAGCGCGAACCACCTCCCCAGCAGGCCAAGGGCGTCTTAGCCGAACGGGCTACTTTCGCCCCCGATACCAGCCCGCTTTGATGGGGACCGCTTCCAAACTTCCCTACTTCATCTTGCAACTCAATGCCCACTTGGAAGACTATGATGATCTATACCGGTCTGAACGCGAAAAAATACGGGACGTCGGCTCAGTCCTGGATGGGGCAGCAGCCGACTGGTTCGGGTGGACTGTTTTGGATTTGCAGGATGAGGACTCTCGCATACAGTGCCCGGTGATTCCTCCAAGCTTTAAGAGCGGCTTTCAAGATCCAGGTGCCGTAGAATGAAGCTATCCGCACCATCAAAACCATCCAGCAAGGCAACCGCCCGTTTGCAGAATTTGTCCGTGAATTTCCGTCGCGGCTGCTCGACTTCCTCCTGAGTGGCCTGAACGCATGAAATGCGAATACTTCTCAGATGCGGTGGACAGCAAACTACGTGAAACGGTAAGTTTTTAATTCGGGTTCCTCGTAATTCATTGCAGATTGGATCCAGTTAGTCTCAGGTGGCAAGCCTCGTTTGGAATACGCTGGCTGCGTCAAGGAGGCCGCCCACGCCCTAAAGCCACTACTGTGTCCACCAAATCAAGCCCAGCCGCTCCTACCGAAACCACCTCTGAACGCCGACTTGGATTGTGTCTTTACTGCGGAGGGCCAGGTCATCTAGCCGCCAACTGCCCCAAGAAGCAAAACCAACCGCTCCAGCTCCGCGCACCCCCGCCTGCCAAACCACCACGCAGGTCAGGGCCGCCTCCCACTGGCTCGTCTAAAGCAGTGACCGGGCGACCCAGAGGAGGGGGAAGTAGCTGTTTGCCTTTCTTCAGCCCCCATGGACATGGGCCCGACTCTGACGCGGTGAGTGAAGGCAGTGCTCCCATTACTGTTCAATCATTTCTGGCCAACCCCGCTAAACACACTCGCATTATAGCCTCGCCCCCTGTGGATTCCGGCTGCTCCCACTGCTTAATGCGTCCCCATGTGGCAGAGGAGCCATGTCTAGACCGACCCCTGGCTAAGCCCATACCATTCACCCAAATGGACGGCAGCCCCCTCGGAAACGAAGGACCGGCCCAGTACAAAACACAGCCGGTTCTCCTCCGTTGCGCCGACCATTGGGAAAAAATTAGTTTCATTTTGGCGCCAGTGGCCAAACACTCCATAGTTTTGGGCATGCCTTGGTTATTGTTACATGAACCAAAATTCATTTGGAAAGAAAGGATCCTAGAATTCACTGACCCTCCCTGCGGTGAACACATGAATTGGGAAGAAAACCCAACGCCTCCTGACACACCCCTCTCTGGCTTCCTCAGTGAGTGCTCCCCGATTCTATTGGCATCCCACCTGCAGATCGGGATCTAGCCAGAGTTTTTCAGGAGCAGGAATGCCATCAGTTGCCACCCCACAGAGACACTGACTGTAAAATTGTCATACAACCAGGGGCACAACTACCCAAGGGTAGAATCTACCGCATGAGTCCCAATGAGGAGAAGGAACTCCGTGCCTTCTTAGACAAGAACCTTGCTCGCGGGTTCATACGGCGGGCTACCAAACACACACACGCTGCTCCCGCTTTGTTTGTCAAAAAGAAAGATGGGTCTTTACGGCTTTGCACAGATTATCGAGGTCTCAATGCGGTCTCCCTGTCCAATAAATATCCTTTGCCTTTGATCAAGGACCTTTTAGATGCACCCGGCAAAGGACGCATCTTGACTCAATTGGACTTGAGAGAAGCTTACTACAGAGTCAGAATTGCTGAAGGCTATGACCACCTGCCTGCGCTTAACACAAAGTTTGGCGAGTTTGAATCTTTAATAATGCCATTCGCTAAGTGGGGCCCTCGGAGCTTTTATGGCCCTTTATCAACGAAGTTCTCCATGATTTACTGTACAAAGGAGTTGTTGTATACTTAGATGACGTTTTAATTTACTCACAAACCATAGAAGAGCATGAAATGTTGGTTCGAGAGGTATTGAAACGCTTGCTTGACAACTCTCTCTTTGCCAAACTCTCCAAATGCTGTTTCCATCAGACCTCCATTGACTATTTGGGTTACCGGATCTCGCCCGAGGGCTTAAAAATGGATCCTGCTAAAATTGACGCAGTCCTCCAATGGCCTGCCCCCACCAACCGCAAAGAACTCCAGTCGTTTCTTGGTTTTGCTAATTTCTATCGGGACTTTATACCCCAATTCGCTGAACTGACTCTCCCTCTCACAGACCTCTTACGCACTAAGGGTAAGGATCCACTGTCCGCCAAGCCCGGGGCCCCCCTTTCCTGGTCTGAGGAATGTCAAACAGCCTTTCAACTGTTAAAATCTGCTTTTACCACTGAACCTATCCTAAAGCACCCTGACCCAGATCTCCCGTTTGTGGTTCACGTGGACGCCTCGGACAAAGCACTTGGGGCAGCCCTGTTGCAGAAAAATAAAGATGGTAGGCTGGTTCCGTGTGCTTATTTATCAAAAAAGTTCTCTGGTGCCGAACTCAACTGGACTGTGGGAGACAAAGAGACTGCGGCCATCAAAGTAGCACTCTCCACTTGGTGCCACTGGCTGGAGGGGGCTAAGCACCCCTTTCAAGTTTGGTCGGATCATAAAAACCTGGCAGCTCTTTCCACCCCCCTCAGGATGTCCGCGAAACAACTTCGTTCGGGCGATTTCTTTTCTCGTTTCTCTTTTACAGTCCATTTTTTTCCCAGGGAAACCAACAAACTGGCTGAGGCGCGCGCGCGCCTGCCCGGGGAGGGGGGTGGAGCTGCCCACGAGACATTCCACGCACTGTTCTTTCCCTCCCAGTTGGGGTTGGCTGTCACCCGATCTCAAACGTCCACTTCTCCTCAAAACCCCATTCCCAGTATAGTCAATCCTTTCCTGCGGGAACTGGAGGAGGCGGGCTGCACGAGCCTCCAGCAGCCAAGGAGACTCCCACTGCGTTTGGAGAATGGAGTTTGGCGGAGGGGGGGATGGTGGGAAGTGCCTCCCCCTCGGCCGCAAGCAGGTTCTTGAGGCTTGCCACGATGCCCGTTCGGCTGGACATTTTGGCTTTTTGAAAACTCTGCATTTGGCCCGCCGGCAGTTCTGGTGGCGCGCAATGCGCAAAGACATTGAGGCATACATTAAAGGCTGCTCGGTTTGTGCAGAAGCCAAGACCATTCCGGGAAAGCCCCATGGACTGTTGAAACCTCTCCCGGTAGCCTCCCGCCCTTGGGAGGTCATCTCTATGGACTTTATTACAGACTTGCCCGAAAGTCATGGCAACACAGTTTTATGGGTGGTGGTAGACTTATTCTCTAAGCAAGCCCATTTTATTCCATGTGCTTCCATCCCTCCGGCTCCTAAGTTGGCACGGCTGTTTATTCAACATGTTTACCGCCTCCATTCCGCCCCGTTAAGGTGGTCTCGACCGCGGCCCCCAATTCATCTCAAAGTTCTGGAAAGCGTTTCTGGGATTGTTGGGGCCGCAGCCCGACCGTCGCCGCCCCTCTACCACGTTCAAAGTGACGGCGAGACGGAGAGAACGAACAGAACCCTAGAGCAGTATTTACGTTGTTACACCAACTACCACCAAGACAATTGGTGCGAGCTTATTCCGTCTGCGTAGTACGCCTACAACAATCTGGTCCATAGTAGTACAAAGACAACCCCCCTTGAAATTGTTTCTGGTCGCTCCCTCTCGCCGTTGCCACAACTACCCGCAGCATCTTTGGACCCCAGAATTTCAACAATGGATTTCATCCCTAGCCGAGGGATGGAAGTCGGTCCAGACCGCCTTTACAACAAGCTAAAAGGACTCCCAAAACTGTAAGCGGATAAACACCGCCGGATTTCCCTCTGCGTGTGGGCTCCTGGGTGTATTTATCTACAAAAAATCTCAGAGACGTGCATAGATATTCCAAACTTGGCAAGAGATTTGTGGGACCTTTTCAGATTACTAAAGTGATTAATTGTGTCACTGCCCGCCTAGAGTTGCTTAACTCTCTTAGTAACATCCATCCTTTCTTCCATTCCAGCTTCCTCAAGGAGGCTCCCGGCTCCGATGCCTGGCTAACGTAATTCGGGCCGGAGAGGCCTCCCCCACCGACTATTATTGATGGCCACAAACACTTCACTTAAATTGACGCTTATCCTGGACTCTCGCTTTAATCGCGAAACGCTTGCAATATTTAGTTTCTTGGGTGGGATATTCCTCTGGGTATAATCAATGGGTTTATTCCGAAAACATTGAAGCCCCCACCCCTTATTAAGTTAGCTTTCCAATCACTTTTCCGACAAACCTGGGGGAAGGGGTCTTCTTTAGGGGAGGCAGAGGTAAAGGATCTCAATGGTGTTGGATGGTGAAGTAACCTTGAGTGCATTCCACAGCCCGGGCGATGGGCCAGATGCATCGGCGGAGACTTTATCTTTGCGCGGGAGATGAAGCCTCTGTTCCCATGGGAAGCAGGAAGGGGGGATGGGGTGACTGGTATTATAACCTGTGCTTCTGGCGGGAAGTGTCATTCCTGCCACTGCGTGTACTTGAGCTTTCTAAGATGTCTTAATAAATGGACTTTTACTCCCAAAGCCTTTTATTTCTGCGTCTATGGAATTCCTTACAGGGTGGAAGCTAGGACCCAGCAGTGCTTGAATCATCTGCAGATCTCTATAAGAGAACCTGTCTCTGGCACTTGATGCATAAGAATTTCCCAAGGCAGAGTCACAAGATTTATAGTGCAGTCTTGAACAGACTTGTACCTTTCTAGAAGACGTTTCTGTGCTGGTCACGCCATACAGGGATCACTGCATGACACATGCAAGACCCAACAGGGTAACACCCCCCCCCATCTCACTTTCTGTCTCCAAGAATCCTTTTAGTCCCATCAAAACCACTGCTTGCCATTCCATTCACCTCCTGGTTCTTCTGTCCTGTCATCTACCCCTCCAATAGACTTTAATGCAAGGATTTAATATTCTTTTTTTAACAAGTCTTATTTGGTTCTGTATGGAGACCACCTTCGGCTCTGGAGCCATAGCCTGCAGTTCCCTGCCCTAAGTTATTGGCTCCAGTGTCTAAATGCTCTTCCCTTTGGGATGCTTCTCCTAATGTTCAACTTAAATCTACCCCAGAGGCGTAGCTTCAAGGGGATGGGGGGTGCGCAATGCACCAGGCACGTGCCCCTGCAGAAGTGTGGCAAGGGCTTTCCAGGGGCGTGGCAGGGGCAGAGGATGCACCAGTGCATCAAACGCTTTCCCCCCTCACTACATCCCTGATCTACCCTCCTGTGACTCAAGCCTGTTAGACCGAGGCCCCTTCCGTTCAGGCAGAATAATGCACTTCTAATCCACTTTCAATGCACTTGGGAGCTAGATTTTACTGTGCGGAATAGCAATATCCATTTGCAAACAATTGTGAAAGTGGATTGAAAGTGCATTATTCTGCATGTGCAGAAGGGGCCCAAGACTTGCCCTCTGGAGCAGCAGACAAGAAAGGTATTAAATTAGGGTAGCTGCCCTGGGCCCCAAACTGGGTAGAGTCTCTGACACCCTAGCTGCTCTATTGCAGTTGAACTCATTCCAACTGATCTCTATCTTTCTTGACACAAAGTGACCAGAACCAGACACTGGTCTCTAGAGGAGTTCTGATCAGTGTGCCGTAGAGTGAACCTATCACTTCTCATGATTTTGATGTTATGCTTCTGTTAAGGCAGTCTAAAACAGCATTTGCCCTTTTTTGCAGCCACATCACCTGGTTGGCTCATGCTCAGCTCATTTCCTCTGAATGAAATATCACTGGAGATTTAAGGTAATGGATCATAGGATCAAATCCCATGTGTGCTAGATTTGTTTAGCCCCGCAGCCCACTTCGTCCTGGGCTAGCACTTCCATTTGAGCAAGGGCTCTTTGAAAACCCTTGATCTTGTGCAGACTGATGTGCCAGAGCAAGAGGAAGCCAGCTCCATGGTTGATATAGATCACATACGGCTATAGATTACATACAGAAATTTTTCATATGATCCAAACCCAGTGTTTCTGTCATATTTGTTTTACCTGTGAATAAAGAAGCAGAGATGAACAGGCATAGTTGTGGTTGGTTTACCTGACTGTGTGGCTGTGGTCTGGTGAATCTTGTTCCTAACGTTTTGCCTGCATCTGTGGCTGGCATCTTCAGAGGGAAGTCTGTTACGCACTGTGTCTAGTGAGAATGGGAATGTTTTAGTGGGGTATAAAATTGTCATGTCCCTGGGTGGGGAACCAATCAGTAAGTGTTTGGTGGAACTTGCTATGGAAAGGTGTGGTTGATAGTATAGTATGGTGAGGTTTTCCAGTCCAGGGAGTGATTCACATTTGCATTCCCTGCAATAGCAGCAGTATTGGTGAATGCAAATCCTGTGTTTGGGTGGAGTCCATTGTACATGAACTTAGAATGCCCTTGACCTTTGCTTCTGGTGTTTTTAAGTACCGGCAACCAAGCCACAGATGCAGGCGAAACGTTAGGAACAAGATCCACCAGACCATGACCACACAGCCCAGAAAACCCACCACAACCAGTTGAATATGGCCATGAAAACCTTTGACCAGGGGTCTTCAAACTATGGCCCTCCAGATGTTCACGAACTACAATTCCCATCAGCCCTGCCACTTGGCCATGCTGGCAGGGGCTGATGGGAATTGTAGTCCATGAACATCTGGAGGGCCATAGTTTGAAGACCCCTGCCTTTGACAATGCAGTGAACAGGTATGTTTGCAGGGGATCCTGATTTATGTTCAATTCCAAGAGCCAAATCCTGCATCCAGGTTGCTTGCTTCAACTGACTCACACACTCCACATAAAAAACTGCCCAACCCATTTCTGATGCAGGGTTTGCCAAGCACTCCACCCAGAGGGTGAATTGCCCATTCAGGAGACCACCCACAGCCATTAAGAAACATTAACCGGCTTTTGTCAAATCCTGCCTGCTAATCAGGCATCACTTTGCAGCATTGCCATCATTCATGGTAATCAAGCAGAAAAGTTAATAACTTCACCTCCTCTGAAAGGAGTTCTAGACCTCAGACAAAGTCTAGTATGGCCCACAGATCTCCAGACAAAAAAAGATAAATAGACAGGTTAATAAGAAATCTTAAATCTATGAGATGATTCATCATCAGCTATTCAAAGATCACAAAAGTATTTCTCTTTCATGAAAACCCGGGGGAGGGGGTTATCTTGAGACTGAAACATAGGCCCTTCTGTGATTTCCAACCAGACTGATGCTCACCTTTTATCCTAAAACTAGGATTCCACCTGCAGACACATGCCAATCTGCAGGCAGAGAACTCTTTCAGGTACCTTCTTTCTCTCTGCTCACAAATGCACCTTAGAGCATCCCCAGCCTAGACAGCTTTCCCATTCCAGGCCCACACTTTGCTTTACTAGATGAAACACTAAAAGTGCAATCCAGATGGGGAGGACCACGGACGCTGCCAGGGAAACTCCAGAGGCAAAGGTTGCAGAGCAACAGTGGCACAACATCCAGAGACAAGTGGATGAAAATCCAGTTGTCAATAGTGCAGTTATATAGTGTAATAGTCAGCGGTGTGCGGATGCAGCCTCTTGTCCTTTGGCCAGGAGTGACTGCAGCTGTGAATGGATTTGACACTGTGGTGAGTCTCTCCTGGTCTCAAGAGCGCATAGAAGTGACCCAGGTTTGAGCTCTAGATCCTGTGAGCTTGGCCCCTGCCCCTCTTTGCAACCCCAAGGCTCTTTTCAGGCATGTGTCAAGTTAACAATAATGAAAAAGGGGCTCCGAGCAAGTCCAGAGGGCATTTCCTCGATACTAAGGAAGAAGCTGCAGTAGAACAGCGTGTGCACAAACGTGCCTTCATTTTCCAACAGAGCTGCCTTTTTGCCTTTCCCCCTCCACGAGCATTTATTCCTCCCTTTGGCAGTGATTCTAATGCCGGCCGGCCTTGCATGGTTTGCAGTGAATTTTTGTTTTGTTTAGTTTTTTGCTGTTGGCAATAATGATCTCAACGAGGTATCCTTAGTAGCCCTTTTCAGATGTTTGATCTCCTGATACAAGCACAGCAATGTGGGCAATGTGAAGAAACTAGACAACTGTCACACTATGCCCACTGGCCAAAAAACAACGTGCTTATATGCACATTTCACAGAGTCTTCATCAGCCAACAATATCTATGGGGGCCAGGCTCAATTTAGGAAGGTCTAGTTATACAAACAATAAATCATAATAAAACACTGTTCAAAAAAATACATCGAAAGATATTAAAAAGTTCCAAAGCTGGTAATACTTACAAATATCAATGAGTTAAACCTGTATAACCTCCCCTCTGACTCACCACCGAACGTTCCTGAGCACAGTATAAATTATACAAACAGTCAGGAGCAATATAAGCAGTAGTGCGTAATTGGAAACAGATGTGCAGCCACTCTGAAAAATGTTAAAGGTAAGTATACAATAATAATTGGTCATTAATGCTTAACATCATTTTTCTTTTTGAGATACTATCTAAGAGATATAGCTTCAAGTAATGAAAAGAATTTAGAACAAAACAGAGGAAAAGTACACTGGAATGTATTTTGCAGGAAACAAGAAAAATCCACATCAGAATTAAGTCCCAAAGCAGAACTGTGGGTCTCCAATTTTAAAATTCATCTCAATTCCTCTTGCAATAATTTTTAAAATATATTTACTCTTTAGTAGCATGATCTCTTAAACACACAGAGTATACAGAATTTAATATCCTTATATGAGGATTATTTTCAATAAAATGCTGAATGAGAGGTGAATCTCCCCTTGCTGTGCATTCCCATGAAGCATGTTCAAGCACGTACTGTCTTGCCACTGTTGAGGTGATGCCTACATATAGGGATTGACATGGGCAAGCAATTAAATAAATGTGCTCATGGGTTCCACAAGTAGAGTAATGTTGAATGGACCATTTGAAATTAATGAAAGGATGACTGAATTCTTTAATATTGATCGATAATTCGCATGCGGCGCAATGGCCACATTTAAAATAGCCCAACACTAATTCTTGGCTCCTATCAACTTTCAAAAAATCTGATTGTATCAACATCTGTCTAATATTAGGAGATCTTCTGAAGCCTATTCTAGGTGGCTGGGCACACTCAGGAATTTCTGATAAAATGTGCCAATTCACAAACATTGGATTTTGGCCAGTGGGCACACTGTGATCCTCCTGATATGCATGATTTTGTGGTAACAGGGCAAAGTGTATAGTGGTCCAGACAGATATAGTTTTAGCATGTGTGAGTGTGTGTCCTCACAAATCTAGTACCTCATTTGTGTGCTAAGTACCTGCATTGCCGTATTCAGACAAAATGGGAGGTGTGCATTCTGGGAAGTTTCCCCTCCTGTTACATATAGTTGGTACATCAAAAATCAAAATTTTGAAAAAGGCTGTACTTACTCAGGAATATAACTGTGGGAGGGGAAGATTTGCCACCTCAATTACATGTGACAACCCTGACTTAAATCTTTACCATCCTTACTTATGAAGATTTGGGCTGGGGCAGCCTGAAAACAGTATTGAACTTCTGGTTGTGGTCGGTTGTCCGGACTGTGTGGCCGTGGTCTGGTAGATCTTGTTCCTAACGTTTTCCTGCATCTGTGACTGGCTTCTTCAGAGGTGTATCACAGAGAAAAGTCTGTTTCACATTGTGTCACAGTATTATGAATTCTACAATTCGACAATACATAGTATTGAACTTCGTTTCTCAGTAGGGGAAAAAATTCTTCTTGAAATGCTTCTGATATTCAAACCACAAATGAAGGTGGAAGTGTGACAGACTCTTGGGGAAGCAGAGCTACCAGACATTAGATTTTGGGGGAGGGGCACTCTCTCTGCCAGCATGGTAAAGTGGTTAAGAGGAGGTGCACTCTAACCTAGAGAACCGGGTTTGAGTCCCCGATCTGCCACTTGAGCTGTGGAGACTTTCTGGTGAACTAGATTAGTTTGTGCACTCCAACACATGCCAGTTGGGTGACCTTGGACTTGTCACAGTTCTCTGGAGCTCTCTCAGCCCCACCTACCTCACAGGGTGTTTATTGTAAGGGGGGAAGGGAATGGAGTTTGTAAGCCCATTTGGGCCTCCTTACAGGAGAGAAGGGGGGGGTATAAATCCAACTCTTCTTCAACCAAACCTCACGAAATCTGAGTAGTATCATCAGGAGAGTCACCCAAACAATCCCTGAAAGTGTGGTGCTGCTAGCCTAAAAATTGCGCCCCCTGCAGGCCAAAAAACGAAAAACACTAAAAATACAAAAAAAACACAAACGGAGGGCAGAGCTTCGGACATGCAATTTGGGGGGGGGGTTGAACCTGGGATCCCCCCCCTTACCTACGTCCTTGCTAAGGTCCCTGTCCTCCCTACTTTCATCCCCAAACCTCCAGGAGTTTTCCAACATTAATCTGCCAAGAAAAGAAAACCCTCACCCACTGCTGGTGGCCAGAGGATACCTGGCAACCCTACATAATGTTTCACCCACATCACTTTTTTGAAATATTTGCTGCCAGCTGCTGGATGGTGGCTGGCAATGGGAGCTAGAGGCTGGAGATCTCCCACTACCAATAGGTATATGGCATCCCTAGACTTGAAGCAAGAACCAAGTAGGTTTAACAGCTATCTTTTTTGCCTCTCCATGGGTAGTAATAGACAAAAGGGGTGGAGTCTGTTTTGACTGGTGAAACTAAACTGGAGTTTCCTCAACAGGTTTGCCAGCTCAATACTTGCAATCCTGCAAAATGTGTGTGGTGGTGGTGGGGAGTTGTGAAGAACACTGTTGCAATGTCACTTCCAGTATGAATGTGGAAACGACATCACTACATCCATGAGACACTCTAGGATTCATCTGAAACTAATGTGAGAAGACAGCAAACATTTCCAGATTTATTAGAGTCACAGCTGCTCTGTAATAAACATCCGATTAACCTTCTGTTAAACTATTAATGTTTTAAGAAGCACCTTGCTGATTTATTAACACGTATGCTTCAGATGCCCGTGAAGGGCAGACTAGTGCACAGTACCCAAATCTATCAGATGGAGAACAGCTTTCATAATCAGCAGGAAGTACTGGACACAGGCACTTGATGCAGCGGTTCATAGGGGTTCTTTTGCATACATTTGGAAGGGCTATGTTATTTACCCACTGATTCTTTACTTCCTCAAGGAACATGTAGTCCAAAGGCCATGGTCCAAAGCTTGGGGATTTTGTGCATGCAGGGCTAGCCTCCTGGCTGTGTGGTTTTGTTCAAATGGGATTCTCTTGCTACAAAACATCCACAGCTGAGCTGATCCACCATTTGGCCCACTCACCCCCACTTCCTTTTTCTGTCCAGTTGGGAGGAACTGCTTTTTTGTGGGTGGGGAAAGCTGGGAGGAGCAAGGAAGCCGATAGATGCAAAAGACATGTTGATTCCTCTCATATTCCCTTTGCTTTTCCCTAAGAAGTCACGCTTTTACCAGTCTCAGAAACCATCGGGAGAATATGATTTGAGAGCGCAGTGATTTCTGAAGAGGGGAAAACATGTGCATAACCAAGAATCCAGCCCAAAGGGAATGTACAGTGAACATGAAGGAGACCAGACATGGTAGTCAGCCTTGGTCTTGGGATGAAAGAGGGTACTGGAGACACATCTGGTGATCTTTGTAATGTTTATTGAATTTTGTTGAATTAAGCAAGCTGAGTGCTTTGAGTGCCAGTGATTTCTAAAGCAGGCGGCCCATTCACTCATTTCCAGGAAGAGCAAATGCCAGCTGAACGCACTTCACCTTCCGTGAGCTCAGAGCTTCCAACGTTTTCCCTATGCAAACTGTCTAGCTGGCTCCAGGCTGCTTCTCTGCATCTCTCTTTAGATAAGTGCATTTTCCCCAGACTGGTTCTCCAACCAAACCACCCAAGTGACTTCTTGGGGGCCAAATAGGAGGGGGCTGGCATAATCTATTGTATTTCTACTGCCACTGTAGTCCAAGCCTCGCTTCACCCAGGTGGCAGAAACGTGGGCATAGAAGATGACTGGTGTCCCTTACTTGGGGCATCAAAATATTTTGACCTGGCCCTGAATGTTTCAGTCATTGGTCACAATTCTCTGGCTTTGCTTAGGTGTCACATTTCAAGGGGGAGGAGCAACAAGGAGCATTATAAAACATAAGAGGCCTTCTGGGTCAGACCAGTGGTTCATCTAGTCTAGCATCCTTGTCCACAAAGCAGCCAACCAATTGCACTATAGGGTTAACGAATGGAGAACAGAAACTAAGGCCTCCCCCTGGGAGCACCCCCTGGAGTAGTAGTTAGAGGCTTAATGTTCTGAATGTGGAGTTAGCTACCATGGCTAGTAGCCACTGATGAACCTCTCTTCCATGAGCCTGTCTAATCCCAGACACTTTTATCAAACCACTGCCCTCCATCAGGTAACACTGTGGACATGCAGCGGACCCATTTGCCAAGGGGAGATTCTCAGACTTGCAAGACTATCTTCATTATGGAATGATGGAGGCTAAGTGTGCCCCCAAGCTCAATACTTCAATGTAGTAAAAAAAATTTTTACCACAAAATTAACCAGGGTTCTCAAGACGAATGTTTGTGCATTATTGCGACGCAAGACACCTTGACCCAAAATACAGTGTGGTAGTTAGAATATCAGATTAGGATCTGGAAGACCCAAGTTCAAATCCCCATTCTTCCATGGAAGCCTCCTGGGTGACCTTTGGTCAGTCACACAACACCATCTTAATCTACCTCACAGGGTTGTCAGGATAAATGAAAATGAGGAGAATGAGGCAAGCCACTTTTTTCTGGTGGGATATAGATGAACTAAATAAAGACCAGTGGGGTATAGATAAGCTAAATAAATATGTCTCCAAGAACCTCACAATTTATTACTGGAGCTATGTAATAGAAGAGTCCAGGAATCCTTAATGACTAGAGATGTCAAATTACTGGAAATGTTGGAGTCAGGGGAAAAGAACTCTTTGGAACATTTCAAATACGTGCAATATTGACTTCTCTATTAAACTTAAGCCCATTTTGTTGTTCTAATAACATGAAATGCATAACATATACCGGTAACTTAACATATATTAATTATAGTGAGTATATAATTATATAGTATTATTATAGTATAGTAATTATATAGTATAGTATTAATTATAGTTAGTATATAAAATTGTATGAACGGATGTTTGTCAAATTTATAAGCAGTTTGCAGTTCAATCTTAAGACTCAGCTGTAGTCGGCCACAGCGCAACAGTGCCACTGCTCTGTTCCATGTGAGGAGATTTCCACAGTGGCCGGAAGGAAAGGTGGTATGTGTGTGTGGGGGGGAGGGGGGGGGGGGGGGGAGGCGGGGCTTGAGCCCCACTGCCCACTGCTCAGTTTACTCACCTGCTCAGAAGTTAATCATGGTCAACCCTGGTTAGTATTTGGATGGGAGACCACCAAGGAAGTCCAGAGTCACTATGCAGAAGTAGGCAATGGCAAACCACATCTGAATGTCTGTTTCCTTGAAAACCCTGTGATACTTCCATACGTTGGCGGTGATGTAATGCCACCATTATGCATTAGTTCATAGAGCCTTACGACTAGCTGGAAGTGTGTGGTACCTCTGAGCATGTGCAAAGCACCCTTATAACTTAATAGTCAGCCAGCTGTTGTGCTTCTGGGCTGAAGTAGGGAGCATTGACTCTAGAATGTTCCCTTATTAAAAAACAAATGAAGAAGTTACGTTATAAGCAGATAGTTTTCGGGCTAGCTCACAGCTCCTCGATATTCTAAGGCTGAATCCCCTCTGGTCCAATCCGATTGCGAACACAGCAGGGGCTGTTAGGCACAGCCATGGAACTGCAGGATGTCATAGAGCAAAACACCCTCTTTGCCAAGCTCCATAAGGCCTATGGCCCCATGGGAAATTAACACTTGTCTGCAGTTGGTGGAAGGGTCATCCATCTGCCTGCCCTAAAGACCCATGGCCATCCATCATAAACCATCCTGGGGGGCCCCACCCCACTGCCACCATGCTGGGATTTGTACTGCCCTCCCCAAATGTTGCAAAAGCAGGAGCGGCTGCTTTGTTTGGTGGCAGGGGACAGTTATTTGTCACTGCAATTATCCTGGGCCATGCGATCCCGGGCCCCATCGTTATGTGGGTGCAAGAGTCCCAGTGGAGGTCATTGCCCCCACGTTCGACAGAATGATATTAAGACTTGATGATCTTGCTGTTGTGTTTGTGCTGAGCGTTTGGTTGAGGAGCTACAGTTTCTTTCGTATAAATTCCCTTTCTTTGTCTCTCGCCAAGAATCACTATCTGACGCAACCACACCGCTTCTTCCTTTCTACTCTGGATTCTGAAATCATTTTTTTCCCTAGATTTGTTCAATGCTGTGCCACTTAGGGATCTGTATGCGAAGCTTTAATTATCTTGAAGTATGAGTAGCCGCAGGGCTCAGGCGACTCTGAGATATGAAGGGAAGGGATGTTCTCATATTGCATTGTGTGTCTTCGTCGGAAACAGCTGCTCCTGTAGTTGCAGTTGGCTGGGCAGAGTAGGAAACGGATCCAAGCTGGCTGCTGCTCCTTTTGTTTTCCCCAAGTCTCTGTCGCTGCACTGAGGTGTGTCACCAAACAAGAAACATGTTGCAAGTGAAAAGATGCTTTTGTTTGAACGGATAAGTGTTGGAAGCAAGCTTGTGAGTTGCATCAGACTCTTCTTTGGATTGCAAGTTCTGAAAGGGACAAACAATTTCACTAGGCTGTTGTTAACCTGTTTGCAACACTGCAGGGAGAGCAGAACACTGCATGTGTATGTTATTTACCATCAAATCATTTCTGACTTATGGCGACCCTATGAATTCATAACCTCCAAAATATCCTGTCATTAACAGCCTTGCTCAAGTCTTTCCAACCAAAGGCTATGGCTTCCTTTATTGAGTCGCTCCATCGCATGTTGGGTTTTCCTCTTTCTCTACTGCTTCCAGCTGTACCTACCATCTTTTCTTCTCAAGAGCACTGAAGCGGTGCAAAATCCACATAGAAAATAGCAACTTCAAATAAGTTGGTTTCCTTAAATGTTCATCTCTTTTCCCTCCCTGTGGTTTTCCCAAATGCTGCTTCTTTCTCCTCCCTTCCTAGATGGAGTCATCTGACCCATTGAGGATCATGCACTGAATGGCAAATAGTCCCAACAATTTATAGCCAGTCAGAGGTCCTTTCCACACAAATGATTTAAAATGTTTTCAGGCAGGAAATAAAACGTGTCTTCCATGGAGTTCTGCATTTCCCTTCCCCACCCCACCCCTTACATTCCAAAAACATCTTTCCAGCTTGGTAACGTTTAATCTGAAAATCCTTTTACAACAATTCTTTTGTGTGAAACATTTTCAAAATGTGTTCCTTGCTATGTGGGCATATTTAAAACATTTTATCTTTCCATCTTCATTTTCCACATCTCTGTACCATCCCCAAACTACCCCTTCAGTACCATTTTATTGCTTCCCTGAGCTCACTCTGTTTCCCCTTGCCTCTTTATTTTCATCAGTTCTGTGGGTTTTAAAAAATTTTGGTTAAATCTTCAAAGCATCAATTACACACAGCAACAGAGAATTCATGCACTGAGTCTTTAAAGCATCGATTTCTACAAAAAAGCAAGAAAAAAAAACCCTCATGGCAGCCTTGGAATATTTTGAGGGGGTGAGTGCAAACGAACAGGGGGGATCAAAAACATTTTGCAAATGTTCTGCAAACGTTTTAGGTGACTTGTGCAGAAAGGGCCAGAGTTGTCTTGGCAACAGCATCCGTGGGTGCAAGCAAAGGCAACGCAGTAACCTTTTTTCGAGGAATGCTGAAAAATTGCCTCAAATGGTTGTTTTTCAACACAGTTATCCGTTCAGATTCAAGCTTGGGTCTCCGCAAAGTGATGACAGGCTGGTGGGTTGTTGACATCCTGGATAGCCACCAATCAACCATGGTGGGAAACGTGTATCTAGGAATACCCTAAGATTTTATCTTATTTATTGCTAAAATGATTGCTAAAATGATAAGATTTTATTTTATTTATTGCTAAAACGATGGTCCTTCAATGATGCGGCTGGCCTCTACCTGGGCCAGGGCCTTTACAGGCCTGACCCCTGCCTGGTGGAATGCTTTCCCACCAGCTATTTGGGCCCTGCGGGATCTTGGTGAGTTCCGCAGGGCCTGTAAGACCAAGCTGTTCCACTGGGCTTTTGGAGAGGCTGGCCGCAGATTGGCTGCCCCCTGATGAGGCCCCTCCCATATGTTGTCCTCTTTGGCAATACCTTATACTGGCTCCATCTTCTGGCATTGCCGCCCCTCCCAGCCTTGGGACCAGGAGCCACCCATATGGAATTTAAGCTGACTCTGTTTTTAGGATTCTGTATGCTGCTACTGATTTTAAGGGTTCTAATTGTGTTTTAAATGATTGTTGGATATTATGTGTTGTGTTGTAAACCGTCTAGAGCCCTCTGGGGATGAGGCGGTCTACGAAATCCAAATTAATAATAATAATAATAATAATAATAACAACAACAACAACAACAACAACAACAACAACAACGACAATAATGATGATGATGATGATGATGATGATGATGATGATGATGATGATGATGATGATGATGATGATGATGATGATGATGATGATGATGATGATGATGATGATGATAATAATGATAATAATATAGATTTTATTTTCATTTATTTAAAACATTTTATGCTGCCTTTCCACCCAGCTAGCATTTTTAAGGAATGCTCCCTCAGTGCTATAAACATTGTAGAAAAAACATTACTCAAATGAATGAACTAGAAAAATACAAGAAATTTCTTTACTTTCTTCCATGTTCCCCATACCCATAACTATAATTTCTTGATCTCATTCTTTACTCCCCACTTGCCTTTTATTTCCATCTTTCAAATTTCTTGCCAGAAACAGAAATCTCAATCCTTTGCAAACTTGCATCATGGAAAACATATCAATTATTCAAAAAAAAAGGGCATGAAGATGTATATAATTAATTCTGATTACAGAATCATTGATACAAAATATTATTACTTGTTCCTGTGTGTGTATGTGTGGATATATGTGTGTGGACAGACAGACAGACAGACAGACAGACAGACAGACAGACAGACAGACAGACAGACAGACAGACAATTGATAGATACACAGAGATATAAAAAAATGAGTGCATAAAGAGACCTATACCCTTATATGCACAAATGCAGTTAATGTGAAATTGTCCCAGAAATTTTCTGCATTCATTCATTACAGACTTGATTATTTAGGTGACTTTGCTTGTAAAGTTTCACTAAGTGAAAGTAACAGATGGAGGCTTTTGGACACAGTTGCTCAAGAGAAGGAAAACTGGGCTATACAGTGGTCAGGATGACCTCTAATTTGAGCATTTTTTCCAGAGGGAATTCTCAACAGACCAAGAGTTAGGGACTGTTTAAATATCAGGACAGGTTTATTAATCTGTTTGGCCTCCTTGTCCTTCCCTGGCATTGAGATCGTTTGACAAGCATGACTGTTCAGTGAGGAGCGCTTATTCTTTTCATTTTGAAGAGCAAGAAACAGAAGCCTGGCACAGAAAGTCTATAGCAACACTTCATTTCTGAACCAAGACTAGTGTTGCCAACTTCCAGGTGGTAGCTGGAGATCTCTTGGGATATCCAAGTGACAGAGATCAGTTCCCCTGGAGAAAATGTCTGCTTTGGAAAGTGAACTTTATAGCATTATACTTCATTGAAGTTCCTCTCCACTCTAATGCTCACCATCCTTATGCTGTGCCCTCAAAATCTCCATGTATTTCCCTTCCTGGCAACCCTCACCAAGATTGGGCAGAGAATAAAGAGAACAAATTAAATTCTGCATCTAAAGCTGGAACACAGCACAGACAGACATCACTCCAAATGTTTGTCTTCTATAGTCTCCTGTGAGATCAATGACTCAGCCAGAGTTCTGAACATGGTAAAGGCACTTTTTGAAAAGCTGGATAGAGATTTTTCAACTAAATTGGTATCATGTGCCTCAGTTATTTACTGGGGAGGGACTGTGGTTTATTGGTACGGTATTTACTTTGTATGCAGAAAGTCCAGGGTTCAATCCCTGCCATCTTCCATTGAAAGAATCTGGTAGGAGGTGATATGAAAGATCTCCGGCTGAGAGAGAGTCAAAGTCAGATAGAGTAGCCAAGACAGAGTTCAATGGACCAGAGGTCAGGTTCAGGATGAGACAACTTCATGTAAGTATGTGTTCAAAATGAAGGCAAAAACATTGGGAATTCCACATCCATCTAATGCATGGTTGGCCTCTTGCTTTAAAGCACAGGTGTCAAACTCGTGGCCCTCCAGATGTTATGGACTACAGTTCCCATCATCTCCTGCCAGCATCATGCTGGCAGGGGATGGTGGGAACTGTAGTCCATACCATCTGGAGGGCCGCGAGTTTGACACCTGTGCAAAGAGAAAATAGCTGTTGTTCATTACGTTGGAAACTGATCCTGCACTGCTAGGCAGAAAGGCTTTCTTCCCTGGCACTACATTGTGATAGTCATCATCACATTGGGGAAGCAGGACCATGGACAGTTCCAGGAACATGCAGAACTCAGCCAAGATTTTGATGTGGACCTCAACCATGATTGATCCTATACACACCACCCCAAATGTGCATAAAAGTGTCATACTATTGCAGGGATGCTCATGCAGTGGCTCGAGGGCTACCCATGACTTTTTGCCATGCCACATGTGGCTTTTCTGAGCACTGTTCCCCATGTTTCAGGGAATTGGGCAAAACCCTTGGAAGGGGGTGAACTGCTGAAGGGAAGGTAGCACGGTATAGCCTGATCTGATTAAATCTTGAAAGTTAAGCAGGATCACTGTTTGGATGGGAACCTGCCAAAGAAGGGTCTGCAGGGTCTATGGCAAACTACCTCTGCTTCTCACTTGCTTTGAAAGCCCCTTGCTGGGATCACCATAAGTTGGTTGCGACTTGAAGGCACATTCACACAAACGTAATGTGGCTCTCTGCCACCTGCAGTGTGAGCACCACTGTACTATGACCTTGCCCTCTGTACCTCCACGGTAATTTGTTGCTTTGGGGGCCACAATGTGTAGATTTCCTAGAGGGGACCTAGAGGAGGCTGACATCCATCAATTGTGTCTTACAAGTAAGGAAGGGGAAATTGTTTCATACTTCAGTAAGCCTTAGTTCCAAGGTGCAGGCTGTTTCTTTTTCCCCTCAGTTGTCGGCTGCCAACATTAAGAGGGAAATGAATTTTTCATGTGGTTTTAAAATATTGATTCTTTTGCTAGAGCACTGAGTAAAAACAGAAAGGCTTCTGTGGAAATCTGACATTTGGGGATTGCTGTGATATTCTCCCAGAACTATTCTGTGGGCTGTGATACAGCAGAGGAAAAGCCACCATAACTTATGTCTCCACTCCATTTGTTCTTTGGCCAATTAGGTAAGTGGAATTGCACGTTTTCCTCCCTGCCACTTGTGTGTAGCATGGAAACATCCTGAATTTAGGGAGACAGTGCAGTCCTCAACAGAGCTCCATGGGCATAGAAGGGTGTAACTGCTCTTAGATCAACCTGTCACAGTCTGTCCAAATCAGACAAAAAAACTTCAGTATGACCACCGTCCTAAATCTTGAGCAGACTCAATGCTTCTATGTTACTAGTACATGCAGCTAGTAATGTAGCAAAACTGACCCCTGAGTTAGATTCAGACTAAGGTAGCCAACAGTCTTAAAGGGAAGATGGTATTTGGAGTGGATGGGACATCTCATTTGGAAGACTCTCTAGGAATTTCCCCTAACCTCTGTGATGAACGCCTTATAAAAATTCCTAGAGTCATTACAAAGGCCGTTTTTCAGCCATGTTTTCTCCTGCTCCTCAATTTCTCAATGGCAAAAGATTGGGGCTGGGGGCAGGGATTTAATTGCCATGGGCAAGCCTAATCCAGAGTACCTTTGTCATTTTCCCCTCCCACTTCAACAAAAATGCTGCTTCCGGGTGGTAGGGGAGCCAGAAGAATTATATGACAGGGGTCTGTAGTGGGAAGAGAGGAATTTCCTTCTCAATCTGAATCCAGTCCCCTGACTCACAAAGATATAAGCAGAGCCCTGCCAGATTAAACCGAAGGGCCATCAAGTCAAGCATCAACTCTCCTTCCTACTTGGCTGTCTCCAATGTAGAGGCTTTCCCCCATGTGGATAGTAGGATGTTTTCTCTGTTCCAGGGAACATTCGCACAATGTCATGCTCATTCTAAGCATGCCTTGTGGGCTTTCCGGGCTTTCCGCTGTGATCCAGCTGAAAGGAGGAACTGCAGGTGGATGCAGGTAAAGGGGGCCTGAGGACACTTTGCCCGCAAACAGTATGAGGAGGGGAAGAGCTGAGCTTTTTGTTTGTTTCACAGCAGAGATGAAGTACAGCTTTTCTGCAATGGGAGCACCCATGCAGAAACAGGCTGGGTTTCTCATAGGTGCTGTAAACCTATCAAAAACGTCTCAGCCTTTTGTACCATAGAGAATGTTCCTTGAAATCCTAGGTGGGGTGGTTTCTCAGGGTTGCATAACTTGATACCATTGAGCAGACTTGTGGGTTTTTGTCCTAGAATGACCATTTTGCAGGTGACTCTGCAAAGCTATTGCTGCTGGTTTGTGCTCATGAGCTCCTATGTTGGCAGACTGCCATTTGGGGTAGACAGTATTTCAGTCACCTGATAAAAACTGGTCCAGACCTCAGTTGACTTTTTTTTTTCCTGCTGGGAGCAAGTCAGGCTCGACAAGACATGCACTGATCACAGATGGAGAGCAATGAATTTCTCAAATCAAACCAGAATCCGAGGAGTTTGTGTCACTCTCCTGTTCCAGTCTCTGTGATTATTCCCCCTACCTCTAGCCTCAAAGCCAACTGTCAATTATAGTAGTCCAGCCAGTTGATGGGATAAGCCATACTTGTCCCTTTTTTCTGTTTTTAAAGCCACAGTGCATCAAAAAGCTTTCAGATGCACTGCCAACTGAAACAGTCCCCCCCCACTCATGTTTGTGAGGGTAAAATGAAGTAAGAAGGAGGCACTGTGGTGTGTGTGGCAGTTAGAATATCAATCTAGGATCTGGGGGAGCCACTCCAGTTCTGGATGAAGCTGAGCCAGTGACATACTGTCAGCCTTAACTACCTCACAGGGGGTGTTGTGCACATGAATTGGAGAAAAGATTAATGATGGTGCAAGCCACTTCGGGACCCCACTGGGGGAAAACGTTGGGTGTAAATATCTAAATAAATAAATGGCCACCTTGAGCCACTTGGAGGAAAGGTGGGATAAAAGAAGAAAAGACAGAAGATTGATTCGTTTCATTTGTTTAAAATATTTATATTCTGTATTGCTGAAGTCTTTCATGGCCGGAATCACTGGGGTGCTGTGTAGTTTCTGGGCTGTATGGCTGTGTTCTAGTAGCATTTTCTCCTGATGTTTCGCCTGCATCTGTGGCTGGCATCTTCAGAAGATCCTCTGAAGATGCCAGCCACAGATGCAGGTGAAACGTCAGGAGAAAATGCTACTAGAACACGACCATACAGCCCAGAAACCACAGAACACCCCAGTTTATAGTCTGCTTTATTTCCTTGGTCTCGAAGCAGCTCACAATACAACAAGAAGCTGTGTGGATGTAAAATGTCCATTAACAGATAACAGCAGGGAGAGATTTAAAAACACCTCAAAAGTGTTACAAAAGCACCATCAATCTTCAATGGGGACTAGAATCCTGAGTGGGGTTTTTTAACTAGTAGACAAGTTCACAGAAGATGGGAGCCAGAGGCAGTACTGTCCAATGGGAGGAGTGCTGTAAGGTTGGGGGTTAGAGTCCTTTGAGGTTCCTTACAAGTGCCTTCTGTGCACTTTATATATTCATTTGCCAACAACGAGCTCTTTCAACCAAATCCAATTTACACATTCATTGCACAGTTAGAGCATACCCAAGGATACATATGGATAGATTTCATTTTGGAATTTGGAGTTCCAGTACATTAAAAAGACAGACCATTGTTTATAGAATCTGTTCACACCAAAATCTGAACACATAAACAGCATGTTAATTTTATCGTTATGACCTTCAATAAATATTGACTACAGCCCCCCTAGGAATCACCCTATTCTTGCACACCTCTTGTTTTTTTCTAGGGTGTCTTCTGAGGAGAATATCCTAGTGCAGGGGTCGGCAACCTTAACCACCCAAAGAGCCATTTGGACACGTTTTCCACGGCCCCGAAGATCTACTGAGCCGGAGAGGCAGCCCCACACGGAGCTGCCTCTGGTTTCGCCCCTCAACTCACCTTTCCTTCCAGCGCTGCTCTGGAGGGGTGGAGGGACACGCCCACACTATCCTTCGACCTCCAGGCCACGCAGAGCCACAGTATAAGGCTGAAAGAGCCACATGCAGCTCCAGAGCCGCAGGTTGCAGACCCCTGTCCTAGTGGATGATGAACCCAGAACAGAATTCATAGTGCTTTTGGCTTTGTGACCAAAAATTGCTATCTGGACTATTATTCCCCCCCCCCCCCCAGCTCCCCGCTCCTGCACCCATCATCTCATCCTGCCCCCAAATTTCTGCTTGCATTCTTGAAGCTCCCGGATAGAAGCTTCCACTAACTTGCAGGTCTCTGGGGGCCCTCAGCTCAGTGCCAACGTCTTTATGAGAAAATTACAAGGCTTCCTCGCCCTCTCCGTCTCCAGGCCTGACTTTGTTTATTCCATCTAATTTGCCTGCACAAAAGCCAGCGCACTGCATAATGACAGGCTTGGTTAGCTGTTGTGACTTTTAATTTTTTAAAAACTGGAGCTCTCACAATGTTTAAAGGCACAGCGAGGGGTGTGAATATAACTGTGTGTAGGCTGGGGTGGTTTTTTTTTTCTTTTAATACCAGCAGATGGATTTCTTCCCCATTAAAATTCGCTTTGGCTTGCAATCATAGCAAATAATAATCAGTTGAATTTGTACGGCACTTTTGAAACACTTTCACGCCTGTTATCGCAGCCATTACGTTGCAGGAACAGCGAAAGCCACTGGAGACACCTCTATGCTTAACAAGGAACTATTTGGCTGCTGTGGGTTTTCCGGGCTGCGTGGTTGTGGTCTGGTAGTTTTTGCTCCTAATGTTTTGCCTGCATCTGTGACTGGCACCTTCAGAGGCATGTCACAGTGAAATGTGTTTCTCTGCACACACAGAAACACATCTCACCGTGATCTGCCTCTGAAGATGCCAGCCATAGATGCAGGCAAAACATTAGGAGCAAAAACTACCAGACCAAGGCCTTACAGCCTGGAAAAACACAACAGCCAGTTAATTCCAGCCATGAAAGCCTTCCCCAATACAAGAAAGGTTGGCGGTTTGCACATGTGGGACTGATATTTAGCTTGGGGTCAGTGGGTGAAATACCCGCTTTATTGGAACCTCCTTATGAGGTTTGGGGTGGAGCAAGCCAAGGGGTAACCTGCCCAGACGTGGGCTTCTATGGCTTGCACCCCTGGCAGCAAAGAGTCTTCAGGAAGTGGCAACCGCCCATCTGGAATCTCACAGCTGCTCCAGCGTGTGATAATTTTTCATCAGCAGGCGTGCTGTAGAAAAATTTAGGTGTCTGGGGGACAGCACTCGGGCTGCCCAGTACACAGCTCAGACCCCCATGCTGCGCCTTACGCTTTGTTTACCTTGAACCAATTTTTGTTAATAAAATGGCTATGGCTAACTTTTTACCACACAAAAAGCATGTTGTGTTCAATTTTATTCATGGTATGGCTAGGAGGGTTTTAGTTACTTCCCTCAAACAGCAATAGGAAGTCTGTGTTAGTCATGCTTCACTTTTCATTGTGGTGGTAGAAAGTCGCATCCCGCCGCCACTGACTTATGGCAACCCCATAGTGTTTTCTAGCTTCTCCTCTGAGCTTGAGATGGAAACCTCAGCTGGCTGGTGTCTTGCTGAATCACAGGGCCTGTTGAAGAACTGCCACTGTTGAGCAGTAGCTGTTATGCTATTCCTCTAAATTAGACCTTCATCGTCAGATTTGGTGTAATCATGAATAATCTTGTAGGAAAAAGTTAATAACCGGTAGTATAACTGTGCTAGTTAAAACATCTTGGTAAACTTAGTTAGAACAGAGGGCAAAAGGCCTCCTTTCAATTAAGAAAGTATACAGACCTCTGTATAATTTTATGAGTCTTTTCTTAGTACCCTCCCATAACCATTTTATTGAAGGTAACGTCAGAAAAATGTTTTTGTTTTAGGTCATAGAAATTGTTTATCATTTTCTTTTCACTGCATAGTGTTTGTATGAACATGTGAGTGGTTGTAGTAGCTACCTTGCTTGGATTTTTATTTGAAGTAGCTGTATCAACTTCCCTGAACCTTCTATTAATTTTCTAATGAATATTTTCTATATTTTAAAAATTAAAAATGGTGTAAGAAAGGTTGCAATTTTAAAAACACTTACCTGGAAGTTGTGTGAGTTGGGCAACATATGAATTTCTCATGCATGTCCAGGTTCCATTCAAGTGAACCAGAACTCTGATTTTTCAATCCTACACAAGTTTACTCAGAAGTAAGTTCCATTTTTCAATGACTTGATGGTATTTTTCACAGCTCCATTTTTCAATGACTTGATGGTATTTTTCACAGCCGTTCCTTACTATGGTATAATATCCATTAACATGGAACCTTATCAAGGAAAGAGAGGCAAGAAAGCAGTGGAAACTAAGCCCTCCATACACCAGGATATCTCCTGGAGGTTATTCTTAAGCCACAGGGTGTCTGGCTTGTGGTTTCATGCCAGAACGCTGCTCCCCACAGCTCTGCTGTATCAAGTGCAGTGCAAATCCTGACCATGGCCAAGGGCCAGAGACAGCAAAGAAAGACCTAGAGATACAACTCTTTCATCTCCTGGCCCAGCTCTGTATCCTCCTCCTGGCAAGTAGCAATTTCTCCTCCGTCCAAGCCCAGAGCTGGAACATTTGTTCCTCTGCAGCACACCCTGGGGCCCATTCAGCCACAAATTGGTCATGCAGTGAAATGGCCTCTGCATTTCTGCTTGCTTTAGGGAGGAAAGGAACATCTGTCTCCTACTGCCTAGCTATTCGGGTGTTATGCCGTCATTAGGCCCACTGGCAGTGGATTGCACAATTTAATTTACTCAGTGTGTAAAGAAGTAGTTATGTTTGATGCTCCTGACAAAAGGAAATAATTCTTTACTCACTGAGTAGTTTGGGATTCACTGCCAGTAGACGTAATGATGGCCACAACCATAAATGGGTTTAGAAGGGGAATGCACACATTCATGGAGGAGAGTTCTTTCAGGGAGGCTTTCCCCACTTACCTTCTGCTGCGCGCTACTCCGGGAAAGTAGCGCGGGGGTCCAGCGGCGCTCCCCACTTGCAAGGGCAGCAACCACACAGCCGCCCCGACGCTGCCGCTCTTGCACCACCTCAGCGTGCGTCATTCCTGGCGCTGAAGAAACGGCACCTTTTGATGACCCCGCGCAGAGCCGTTTCTTCAGCGCCAGGGGTCACGGGGTTGTGGGGAACCCCAAGAGCGCGCCAGGAATGACGTGCGCTGAGGGGGCGCGAGAGTGGCGCACAGCAGAAGGTGAGTGGGGAAAGCCCCAGGGACTACTAGCCATTGTGACTAGAGAATCTCCACATGCAGAGGTAGTCATCTTCTGAATACTAGCACTAGGAGGCGCTATTGAGGGAAGACATGCGTTGCTGGTACAACAGGATGCAGGACTAGACTGACCACTTGTCTGATTCAGCAGAGTTCTTATGTTTTCTTGAAGGGCAGAAATAAGTTTCCTCTGGCAAATTGCCCCAAGCAAATTTCTGCATGGAGGAATTCTCCAAACCATCAGTCTCTGAACATTAACTATCTTTATCTAGCATCCTCCTGTAATTAAGTTTCAGTACTGAACACAATTTAAGAGCTGGCATGCTGATATCATAACTGATATTTGGTATCTGACATCTGATAGTGCATCAAAAAAGTGAGTGCAGTTTCATACTGGATGCCCCTCTCCCCAAAAAACTATTGAGAGATGCCAAAAAGCCTAAAATGTTGAAATTGCAAAATTTCACATTTTAAAACCTGAGTTCAAAATTCACCAAATTTTGAATACTGGAGAATGTTTTTTCAGCCCTGGTCTCATGCTGGTATAAAAATGTGTCCTCAGATTTGGTTCCTCAGTCCCTAGTCGCACCATCTGCAAATGACTGCAAGTTACATGACACATAGCCTAGGACAATGGTGGTGAACCTATGGCACGGGTGCCAGAGGTGGCACTCAGAGCCCTCTCTGGGGGCACGCGCAAACAGAGTTCATCCTGTGGGGGGGAAATTGCCCTCCTCCACACACATCTAGGGTGGCCTGGGCCGCTGGGCTCGATTATTACCATTAAACCTAAGACCTAGTTTTGGGGAAGCAGTGTAGGTAACCCCGTTAAGCTGTTAAACCCCACTGATTTTCATGCGAAGAACTAAAGCACAATCCTTTCCCTGGGAGTAAGCTCAGTTGCTGGCAATGGGGCATGCTTCTGAGTAAACCCTCCTAGGGTCGTGATTCACCTGTTCGAAGAGTTGCACAGTTGCTTCAAAGCAAACCCACTGACTACCACCAAACTTACTCTCGAGTAACGCACGCCTCGGAGCCAACTGTTTTTTTCTAAACTAAAACCTCAGTATTCAGTTAAATTGCCGTGTTGGCGTTTTGCGATAGATAAGTGGATTTTGGGTTGCAATTTGGGTTAGGGTCTCAAAAAGGTTAGCTATCACTGGCCTAGGACCAAAGCAGCTTCAGGCTTGTACACACATACAGGTTATCTCCATTGACAAGCAATGGGTCTGATAGGGAAAGCAGCCTGTATAGCCCAACCTTATCAGATCTCAGAAGCTACGCAGGGTCAGTACTTGGAACGGAAGACCTCCAAGGAGGATTCTGCAGAGGAAGGCAATGATAAACCACTTCTGCTTCTTAGGCATTTTCCCCACAGCCAACATATCCTGTGTTAAGGAGGTGAAACATCTCGGTTCGACCATGACTTCCGGGTCTAACACGGGCCCGCCCCACAAGATTTCCGCTCCCATGCAAACACTGTGGGAGACGAACAGGTTTATTTTTCCCGCCTTGCCACCTGCAGCCAATCAGAACATCGGAAAAATGGGACAGTTCGCGCATGTGCGGCAACAGTCGGCAAGGAAAATGAAACTAAACTGTGGGCTGTGCAAGTTCTTCCTCCCGGCCTGAACACGCTGACGGGCTGCCATGCGGAGGGAGAAACCGAGATACAAACATCCCAATATGTATGATCCCGGTTTCCCTCCGAGATAGGTTGACAGTGGGGGAAAGGTTCTCAGTCACTTTGAAAGCCCCTTGCTAGGGTTGCCAGAAGTTAGCTGTGACTTAACAGCACTAATTTTTTCATTTTGTTTTTGCTGCCATGTCACAGCTGGATTGTGATAACCCCGTTTCCAAAGCAAGAAATGGTTTGTCATTGCTTACCTCTATGTTTTATGACCTTGGTATTCTCTGTAGGTCTCCCATCCAAATACTAACTAGAGTCAGGGCTGAGAGGGTGACTGGCCTGGCCCCAGGCTGCCCAGCAAGCTTCCATGACACACACACGATACACACATAGATCATTCCTTAGGTCAGTTATCATAGTTAATAAATGATGTTCTTGTATGTACCAAGAAGTAGTGCTGAGCAAATGTCTCCAAGGATTGCTCTAGCATAGGTGTCAAACTTGCGGCCCTCCAGATGTGATGGACTACAGTTCCCATCATCTGTAGAACTGTAGTCCATCACATCTGGAGGGCCACGAGTTTGACACCTGTGCTCTATAGAATGGAACCTTAGGATCCAACCCAAAGCCAGTAAGGGTCAGACAAGAGTATCCTATGCGAACAGAGGGAATGTACCAAAGCTCCCAGATATTCCAGCCATCACTTTTTCTCATTTCCTTGGTTCCTTCCCAGGTAAATCCTTGCATTGCCCTTTGAAAGGTCAGGTGTCATATTTAAATGCTTTGATGTAAAGCAATAAAACTGTAACTCTGTAAGGTCCAGTTCTCTTTCTTGAATCTTTATACATTATGTCTCTGAGGGAGCAAGACAATGCATGTCTAGCCCATATGCGCGTAACTTCTGTGCACAGGTGCCAGGCAACGCACAGCGTACCGTTTCACACTTTACTGCTGACAAAGCATATTTTCAACTTTTGGGAGAATACTGTAGCACAGCTGGGATTTTTGAAAAGACAGAAGAATCAATACTTTTAAAACCAGAAGAATCAATACTTTAAAAAAATTAATTAGTGCAACATGCAGCACCCGGAATAAAACCTGCAGCAGTGTGTAAAAGATTGGGGAGGGGGCTTGGGTAGTAATCCTGACCTCATTACGATTTGGTTTTAGAACAGATATTTTGAGGGCTAAAAGGCATTTTATGTGTGACATGAGTTGGGTCATGGGTGCTTAACCCAGCTGTCAGTCACATGCTCACACAGGGACTAACCTTTTTTTAAAAAAAAACACCCTATGCAAATGTTGTATAGGGAAAGGGGGGACTTCAGGCTTTCCTCCAGCACCATTTTTGTCGGGAGAAACTGACATGAGGGTGGTCTGTTTTCCCCTTCCTCAGGCCCTGGGATGGACACATGGAGTCTGAGGAAGGACCAAATAGGCCTCCTGGAGCCATTTCCACTGGCCAAAATAGCACAAGAAAGAAACCTGAAATCACCCCTTCTCCCTTGCCAAGTTTGGAGCCATGTAGAAGGAAGAGAAATTGAGAGGTTTTTAAAGGTTAGTCCCTGTGTGAATATGTAACCAAGTTACCATGTAACATGTATTTAGGCCAACAAATAAAGTTGGTGTGAGAATCAGCTGCATACTTGTCCCTAGATCTATCCTGCAGAGTATGAGTTCCCAGAATTGTTTGTTTGTTCGTTTGCTCGTTCATTCATTCAAGTTGATCCCCCCCCCCCCCTCCCCAAGCATCGCAGGGCTCAGGGTGGCTAACATACATAGTTATAATCACATTAAAACAATATATTACTAAGTTCCAACATTTCAATTAAAACATTCAGTATAAAATTTCCCTGAATGTCAATTTAATCAATAAACATTGCCCACAGAATAAAACGTTCATTCCCACCGAAGGAGAGGGCATAAGGCAGGGCTAATATAGCACTTTCTTCATACGCTGTCAATTATAGCTTCGGCAAAACTCAAGACAGAGAAGAACTGTGCCATATCACATCACAGGGCTTGTTTTGCATTGCTACCCACAATCAGTCCGAACCCTGCAGCAGGTGACAGCCAAGATGGTGGGGTTGGCTGGTCTCTGGACCTGTTTGAGCCCAGCAAAGTCATTCATCAGCTTCTGCCTTTCTGAGCTGAATGCCATGCTGGAGAGAAGGGCTGGGAGGTTGTCAAATTGATTGATGGGGGCCTGGCTTCAAGTCTTCATTCATAAAGCTGGCTGAATGGTCCTGGGCAAGTCCCTTGCTCTCATTTAACCAACCACAAACTTTTCTGGGAAGGTGAGAGAAAGCCAATGTGGTGTAATGGTTAAGAGTGTTGGACTGGCATCTAGGAGATCCAGGTTTGAATCCTGACTAGTGCCATAGAGGCTTGCTGGGAGACCTTGGACCGGTCATGCTCTCTCAGCGTACCTCACAAGACTGTGGTAATGATAAAATGGGAGAGGAGAATGATGTCAGCTGCTTTCAGTTCCTATTGGAAGAAAGGCAGGGTATATAAATAAAATGACTTGGCAAGAGAATGGAAGGCAGCATGGCATAGCCCAGTCTTGTCAGATTTCAGAAGTTAAGCAGGGTCAGTATTGGTAGTGGAGACCTCCAAGGAAGTCTCTGCTGAAGAAGGCAAAGGCAAACCACCCCTGCTTCTCACTTGCCTTGAAATCCCCTTACTGGGTCACCATAAGTTGAGTGTGACTTGACAGCACTTTTCACGCACAAAACTTTACAAGTGATGCCCCGAGCATCTCAGAAGAAGGATATGGGATGATTGTGGTTACAAGGGCCAGGACCTTTACGGGCTTGGCCCCTACCTGGTGGAACAAGCTCCCCAGCGAGATCGGGGTCCTGCGGGGTTTGAATAGTTCCAAACAGGCTTTTACATCTGGCCAGCTGGGTCAGAATTGAATCAACGTTGTCTGTGACCTCCCAGGGATATGTTAAGGGCATGGGATGATGCCATCCGTTGTTATTGTTTTGAACGGTTTTATGTTTTTATGATTATTTGCTTTGTATGTTTTATCACTGCTGTTGTTCATTTGCCCTGAGCCCTGCTGAGAAGGGTGGGTTATAAATCGAAATATAAACAAAATACATAATGTTTTCTTTAAAAATTACACTGACTTATGTGAGCCACACGACAGTTCTCTTTTGCCTTCATGAACAATAAGTTTGCCAACTCCAGGGTGGGAGGTTTTGGGATGGAGCCTGAGGAGAAGAGGGATTAAGGAGAGACCTCAGCAAGGTATCATGCCACCCTCAAGGCAGCCATTTTCGCCAAAAGAACTGGTCTCTGTAGTCTGGAGATCAGCTGGAATTCCAGCGGATCTCTCGGCCCTGCCTGGAGCTTGGCAACGATCACAACGATCATCTTGCACTGACTAGTAAGGCATAGCATGGATGGATTAACTGCTGATGCCCTTTCTGAGGATGTGTGTGGTTTTACGCACTGGTTCTGTGAACTGGCTTGGCTTCATTTTATTGGCATACTTTCAAGGGTTTGAGCTGCTCTGTGGGTCTTTTATCGACTCATTTTATTGTGTTGTCCTTTGTTGTCTCAGTTTGTTTTGTTTTATTGCTTGAGTTGTCAGCTGCCTTGAGCAGGTCTGGAGAGGCAGCATCCAAATTTCCTAAATAAGTGAATCAAGAAATTCCCAAATAGAGATTTTTTTGACAATAATAAATCCCCAGAGGAGTCACCGAGAAAGTAGGATTGTCAAACTTCTGCTGAGCCAGCCCCAAAACCTCTATTCTGCTTGGTCTAAGTAACAAGGCTTAAAAAGTTAATTAGTGTCAGTGTGGTGTAGTGGTTAAAGTGTTGGACTAGGCTCTGGAAGACCCAGGTTCGAATCCTCACACTGCCATGGAAGCTTGCTGGGTGACTTTAAGCCATTCAAACATTCCTAGCTTAACCCAGCTCCCAGGGCTTTTCTTGGAGGAGGGAAGATTGAAATTGTCAGCCACTTAGAGGCCCCGTTGATGAGGAAAGTGGAATATAAATATCTGAACAACTAAGTAAATAACCAAATAACCAGCCAAAATTTTCCAGGTTCTACTCACAGCATACCAGATACCCCTCTTGCTCCACTTGTAAGATTTCAGCCTGCATCCTCCTTTTTGGCACGCCAGTTTCCATCCTGGCTCCACCCGATGCCTTCTAAATTTAGCCCTGGCTTTGTTCTTACTTGCTCATTTCCTCCAAACTTGACCCATGAGAGATCAGGTCACTCTCCCCATGTGAAGCTGACAAATCTACGAGAAGAAAGGTTAGCAGCAGAGGCATATGGGGGGGATGGTGCCCGGGGCAACACATGCTCAGGGCGGGGGCGCCCACTGCCCTTGCACCCCCTCCCACACCCCCTACCTTCCTTAGCCAGTGGAGGAGGGCAGCTGCAGTCCCGGACAGCCTGGCGGAGCTGGGCCTGGCAGGTTGCCCCTCGGCCCGGCCCCACCAGACTGCTTCGGCTGAAGCTGCTCCTTCTGCCAGAGGGACATGTGGGCACCTCTCCACAGGAGTGGTGTGGAGGTGATTTTGCACCCCCAACGTGACCGAATGGGTGGCACCCAGGTTAGCAGGCAGCACTGGTTTGAATTTTACCCAGTATACGGGGATCATCTAGGGTTGGCAACTCTGGGTTGGGAACTTCAAGAAGGTCTCCAGGTAGAGCCTGGGGAGGAGGGAGTTTGAGTAGGGAGGGATCTCATTGGGGTGTAACACCAGAATTTTCCCTCCCCCCCGCCCCAAACCATCCACTTTCTCAAAAGGAACTGATCTACATCATCTGGAAATCCACTGTAATTTCAGGAAATCTCCAGGCTTCACCTGGACATTGGCAACCTTATGGCTTTGTTATTTCCCACCCAGCCACAGCCATTCAATGTTGCAGAATCTTCTGCACTGGAATGGAAAACAACATCCTTTTAGCTTTAAATGGTCTTGTCTTCCACAGACACATTTATGTGAAAGCTCTCACGTGCCCAGTCTGGGCATTCTCAATTTTGTGACTATCTCATGGACCGGCTTCCCATTTAACAGACAAGGCTGGCGTCTCACCGATTCAAGGGTGCCTGTTGCTGTATTTGCTGCCCCTTCCGTTTTTAATGCTGCAGTTTTATATTTATGAATAATTGAGGCATGATTTGTGGCTTGCAGAAGCCTGAACGTGAAGCCCCAGTAAATCTACTCTGGGCATGGAGTGACCTTCTGCCTTTTTTTTTCAAAGCATGCAATGCCTCTCTCCCTCTCCTCTTTTCATTTTCTCTTTTCATTCATCCATTCATTCTGGCCTTCTTTTTTATGAGCAGCTAAAAATGAATTATGTATAGGTTTCTAAAAGGCAAAAAGAAGTGATAACGTTTTCTTAAGTTTGCTGTCACTTAAAGGTGATTGTTTTTCTCCTCAGTTCCCACTGTGGGATTTTATTAAAGGATAGGAAGACACTGACACAGAATTGCATCAAGGACTGTTAAATGTTTGAGGTCAGAAATACTGCGTGAGATTGCCAGTCAGCCATGGTGTCGTGGTTAAAGCGTTGGACCAGGATTTGGGAGACCCAGGTTTGAATCCCAGCTCTGCCACGGAAGCTTGCTGGGTCTCTCTCTCTCTCTCTCTCTCTCTCTCTCTCTCTCTCTCTCTCTCTCTCTCTCTCTCTCTCTCAGCCTAAGCTGAGAATTGCGGTGAGGAGAATTGTGGTGGAGGAGAATTGTGGTGGAGGAGAATTGTGGTGAGGAGAATTGTGGTGGAGGAGAATTGTGGCGAGGAGAATTGTGGTGAGGAGAACACAGAATTGTTGTGAGGAGAAAATGGAGGAAGTTCAGAATGGTACTGTAAGTCATATGGGATCCCCAGGCAAGAGAAAAGCAAAGTATAGAAATTTAAATAAACTCTGACACTTAGGAAGCCATTGATCTCAAGATTCTTCATAGATACCTCAAGAGGGTGGCCCAGATCCACTCATGACAGCCAAATCTATTCTGGTTCCACCAATAATACAGCTAATTTGGTCTTTTTCTGCTCTTATAATCTCTCCCGCAACACAGTTTCTGCCCTAGCTACACTCAGAAATAGCCAGATTCTTCCATGATCTGATCCACAATTTGCCATATTCAACAATCCACCCAGTTCCGCTCTGAATCCACCACCAGCCACCATATTCCACCCAAGCTCCACCCACAATCTGCCATATTCAACACCGGCTCCACCCACAATCCAGCCAAACATTCCTGGCTAGGCCCATGACCCTTCAAACACTTCTGTGTGGTCTCTGGACTCACTGGGGGCAGAATTAGTAAAACCAACAGTTTTACACCTGTTGCTCGTGTATAGAAATAGCCTGGGGCTACAGCAGTGTGGTTCACTGGTTTACCACGTTGGCTATAACCAAGGAGACCAAAGTTCAAATTCTTGCCCCTCTGTGCAGCTGGCTGTCACTTTTCCTGGACCATACCACTTCAGAATGCAGGGGGGTTGAATTCAAAGAAAAATAAACGAAAGCGAGCCTTTCTTTCCTAGCATATTTTTCAGGGGGATAGGCCAGGGTTACTAACTCTGAGATGGGAAATCCTCAAAGGTCTTGGGGCAGAGCCTGGGGAAGGTGTAGTTTGGGGAGGCAAGTGATGACATAATGATATAATGCCATACAGTCCACTCTTGTGCCATTTTCTCCAGGGCAACTGATATCTGCAGTCTCAAGATGTGTTGTACTTCCTGAAGCTCTTCAGGCCTCACCTGGCAACCCTAGGCAGACATTTAGATATCCACTTTCCCCTCCTGTATTGTGAAATAAAATAGTCCAGGAAAATTGTTCCCGCTTGATTCTTCTGATTGCATAAAGTGCCTCGGAATCTGAAAGGCTCACAATAGGGTGAGATCTGCTCTATCACATCTCATTTTCTTTGCTTGCTTTTCATTCTGGGTTCTTTTGTGCCTGATTCCGACAGGGAATAGTGGCAGCTTATTCAAGAAGTGCGGGACGCTTCTATAAATACTTCTTCAGTGGGGCTGGTTTGATTGAAGTTCCTGCAGGTAGGCTGAAGATGTGGATGGACGTCTGTAATCACCGCCAGACCCTTGCCTTCTCCACTGTCTTGCTTCAGTGGCGGAGAATCCAAAAAAGAGGTAGATTCCAAGACTGTTTCTCTAGCTCTTCCGCTTTCACAGGTCATTGATCAGCACAAAACACAAACTGAAATTACACACCCACCCTTGCGAACAGTGAAGCAGACTTCGCACAGCTCTCCGATCAGGATTCACCTAAACTGCTCCCAGCCATGAGTGATCCAGGGCATAGCAGATGGGAGGGAGCGGCTGGGGCGTGCCAAGGGGAAGGCTGGCAAAACCTCTGTTTGCATTAGAGAGGAAGGCACTGCAGAGCCCTTTGCCTGTGTCTGTCCAGTACAAATTACACTAGAAACCTTGGCAGCATCCTCCCCCCCAAAAAAATCACATGTCTGACCAACCCTAGAGGCTGACTGCACAATGGGAAGGTTTTGCCAAAGCCTCTGTCACAGTTCACTCTGGCAAGAGCCCTTTGCTTTTGTCTTGGATTCAGTGACTGAGGTACATTATAAAGGAAGAGCACTGACATAACTTCTATTGCTATTAAGAACGTCACAAGAACCCTGCGGGATCAGACCAGTGGTCCATCTAGTCCAACATCCTATCTTGCACAGTGGCCAGCCAGCTGGGGCATAGAGGCCAAGGCATTCCCCCAGTGTTGCCTCCTAGTGCTGGTATTCAGAGTCTGATCAGGCCCCTTCCGCACATGCAGAATAATGCACTTTCAATCCACTTTCACAATTGTTTGCAAGTGGATTTTGCTATTTTGCACAGTAAAATCCAGCTGCAAAGTGCATTGAAAATGTATTGAAAGTGTATTCTTCTGCATGTGCGGAAAGGGCCTGACAGCCTCTGAACATGACGGTTCAGTTTAGTCGCCATGGCTAGCAGCCACTGATGGAGCTCTCCTCCATGAATTTGTCTATTCCCCTTTTAAAGCCATCGATGCTGTGGCTATCGTTCGGTCCACTGGAGTGAATTTCACGGTTTAATCACTCATTGAGTAAAGATGTATTTCCTTTTGCCCCTCTGGGATCTGTTGCCCATCATCTTCATTGGGTGTTCTTAAGTTCTAATATTTAGGGAAAGAAAGAAAAAGTTCTCTCTAGCCATTCTGTCTGCCCCGGGAATAATTTTATAAATCTCTATAATGTCCTCCCCCATCAATCATCTTTTTTTCAAAACTGAAAAGTCCCAGCTTCTAACCCCTTATTCACTTTGGTCATGCTAATTGGGGATGTGGGGACTGTAGAGCCATTTGCCTGCATTGCAGTTTCTATAGCTGAAGTGTATATCATGAAGACTTTCTGCCAAAGCCTCTGTTACTATGTCCACTGGAGAGTTGAAGACTTTCTGCCAAAGCCTCTGTTACTATGTCCACTGGAGAGTTGAAGAGTCCTTTTGCATAGGATGGATTGAGGAAGGCAAGATAGCTGTGCAGGATTGCCCTTTTTCCAGACTATAGGTATATAGGTAGCACCACAGGCCCTTAGGCAGTAGAAGAGGTCAGGACATGATTTTTCATATCCCTATATGTCTCTTGCCACTCCCCCCAATACAGATTGTTCTGTGGATCAAGATAAAAAAAGTTGGATGGGAATATGGGAGGCACGCACAGACCTTCCTTTCCTCCTCGCCGTCTGTTCTGCAGACACACACACACCCAGAGAGAGAGAGGGAGAGAGAGAGAGAGATTGTCCATCAGGACTTAACTCTGGTCCTAGCAGAGCGACGTTCTGCTGACTTTGCAATACCTGTCTCCACATTCTTGGACTTGTGGCTTCCTGCAATATACAATCTGAGCAACGATCATATGTTTTCAACTTGATTTAAATTACCCCATCAGTGGTGCCATCCAAAGCACAGGTACACACTTCTAAACTCATTGGCCTCAATGGACTTAGGTAGGCTTTTAATAAAATGTGTGCAGGAGAGAGGATGGGAGTTTCTGGATCAAGCAGCACAACTGGACATGGTGGGTTGACAGTATGAAGAAGAGAGTGTGTCTAGGGATGCCCAACTGTCTGCCAGCAAGCCACAGCTTTAGCAGAGTCATTAGGAACATTTTACACAGTTGGTTTCCTTGTGATAAGACAGCTTGTGAAAAGTGGAGACTTGTGTTGGTTTTGTAATATTTGCTTATTGACAAACACAGCCTGGGAGAAGCTGGCAGGTGCCCAGGCAGACAATGCTAGTCTTTAAACAAAAGCAAACAGTCTGCAACCTGTTCAGGCCTCTCTCCAGCCAGCCAGCCACTACTTCTGAGACTTCTTTCTTTTTTCCAGCAACCAAACCATTCCTCGAAGGCTTTCACGGCCGGACTCAACTGGTTGTTGTGGGCTTTCTGTGCTGTGGGGCCATGGTCTGGTAGATCTTGTTCCTAATGTTTCACCTGCATCTATTGCCGGCCAGCCACAGATGTAGGCGAAGCATTAGGAACAAGATCTACCAGACCACGGCCCCACAGCCCGGAAAGCCCACAACAACCAAAAATTCCTCTTCATCTCTAGGATTACCAGTTTCTGTGTGGGGCCCAGAGTTCTCCTGGAACCACAACTGATATCCAGGCAACAGTGATCACTTTTCCTGAATGAAATGGCAGCTTCAGAGGGTAGACTCTACAACATCACACCCTCTTCAAATTTCCTCTCCTCCACAGACCCACCTCTCCCCAGGCACTAACCCCAAATCCTCAGGCATCTCCCAGGTGTGAGTTGGCAACCCTAGCTTAAGGTGACCAGATTTTTACTCCTGTAATGTGGGGCACGCGCGCACCCGCGCGGCCGTAGGAGCACACTGCCTTTTGCGGCACTCCCCAGTCAGGAAACAGGGAAGCGCCCCAGAAGGCAGTGCGGCAGCGCAGGAGGTGCACGCAGCCGCAGGAGCGCATTGCCTAATCAGGACAATTTTAAAACCCCGCGGGACGCGGGACACATTGCGGAAAAGCATGAGTGTCCCGCCAAAAGCGGAACGGCTGGTCACCTTACCCTAGCTCCCAACCAAGTGTATGAGGTGTGTCTACTAGTTAGAGGCCACTAGGCACTGGAGGTCATGAACTGGATCCAGCTAATCACCAAAAATTGGATTAGGGGTCCCCTTTGACTATTCAAAAATGCTTCTCAGGGGTATCATGCGAAATGGATAGTCCATGGTGAAGAGGGGGTTTGGGAAGGACAGAATGAAAAACCTGTTGGGATCCAACACCATTAATAAATTGTAAGCTCCAGAAACACCCATTTTCCATTGGTGACCATTAAATAAGCATGTTTTATGGGTACCAGTACAAATACCTAAAGATGGTGATCTCCAAAGATGGTGAAACCCTGCCAGGGCATTCCCATAATGTCATGTGTTCTTGCTGGTGTTTCTGCAGGTGCCGCGTGTCGTGCCAGCGCCACCCCCACCCCCACGAGACGGCAAAATGAGGAGGCTGCACACATGGTTATGACACCATGAAGAGCTACCATGGGGAGCGCAGCCAGTCACGGGAACTTCCTTGCCACTGCATCCCAGAGGCCTGTGATCAGCCAATGGAATACATCCACCATAACCAGGAATCACGCCAGCCATACCTTCTCAGTCCCAGTGAGCCGTGTTCCTTGGACCACTATTGCCCATCCCGGAGCTCCGGTGAGCCCCCGCTCAGCCTAACGGAACCCCTGTCGGCCGCCAGCAGCAGCAGCACCTTCCCGAGGATGCACCACACACCACAGCAGTACGACTCCTGCGACGAGTGCATGGCAGCCGCCCACCCTTCTGGCAAGATCAACCGGCTGCCCCCAACACTCCTCGATCAGTTCGAGAAGCAGCTGCCCCTCCACCACGACGGCTTCCACACCCTGCAGTACCAGCGTGCCAGCAGCACAGAGCAGCCACGCAGCGAGAGCCCCAGCCGCATCCGGCACCTCGTCCACTCGGTCCAGAAACTCTTTGCCAAGTCACATTCCTTGGAAGCACCGTCCAAACGGGAATACAACGGCACCAAGATGGAAGGCCGAGGAAGCGACGGGACGTACCACCACCACCACCCACACCACCACCATCGCCAGTCGCGCCACGGCAAGCGCAGCAAAAGCAAAGACCGCAAGCTGGATTCCTCCTCCTCTTCCCGCCACCGGAACAAAATGCTGGGTTGGTGGAGCTCAGATGACAACTTGGACAGTGATAGCAGTTACATGGTGTCTGGGAGGCAACACGCGGTTGACCAGGCTACCCAGTTCTGTGTGGATGCTCCGGAAAGTGCCTTCAGAGACTTGACCATAAAGAGTCTGAAGAGTAGTGGTGGGGAGGGGAAATGCTTGGCCTGTGCGGGTATGTCCATGTCCCTGGATGGCCAGACTCTCAAGAGGAGCTCCTGGCACACCATGACAGTCAGCCAGGCGCGGGAAGCCTATCCCAGCTCTGGAGGAGGCCAGGAGAAAGCGTTGATGCTCCAGGAGGCAAAGGCCAAGGACCGGTCCTACCATTATCTTCAGGTAAGGAGGTGGGTAGAGGTTATACAGCTGTGTGTCTTTGTTTCTAACCCACTGGCTTCTCTAAGTCTTGGCCTATAACAGGGGTCTGCAACCTGTGGCTCTCCAGATGTTCATGGAATACAATTCCCATCAGCCCCTGCCAGTATGAACATCTGGAGAGCCACAGGTTGCAGACCCCTGGCCTATAATAACCCACTTCCCTAAATCAACAGAGATGTGTAATGGCTACATTGGGAGGGAGTTCAAATACCATCATTTTGCCAGGAAAGTTCATTGCTGAGCCTTTGGGGAGGGCAATATATAAATATAATTAATTGATTGATTGATTGATTGATTATTTGATTGATTGATTAATTAATTAATTATTTGATTAATTAATTGCGTGACTTTGGGTCATGTGATCTTGCGTCCTTTTCCCTCAGCTTAACGTACCTCACAGGGTTGTTGTGGTGATAAACTGGCGGAGAGGAGATGGCTGTAAACTAATCTGGGTCTCTACTGGATCAAAAAGTGGGGTGTGCAATTCATTTTTCTTTAATATATTTTGTAATCGTCCTTAAGTCTCAGTGAGAAAGGCAGAAGATACATGAAATAAATAAATGTTCAGCCTCTTGGTCACACTGTATCGTGAAAACCAGGATGAAGTGGCAGAGTGCAGTGATGCAGATCGGGGTAGGGTGGTTGTGTGATTGGCAGTGCTTTGCCTTGGTCCAAGGAGTTTCTGCCATCTGATGCAAGAGGTTCCATCAAACTGATCCATAGGTTTCTATCTGCTGATACATGAAGGGGACATTCTTCCTCCTTTCCCTGCCACCGGGTGTTCTGACTCAGCTCTCACAGACAGGGTAAAAGTTCTTTGGGTTCAGACGGCACAGGGTCCCACACTCCTCTGGGAAATCTGGCTACCTAAAATGATCTTCCTTCCACACCGAAGTAAAAAAAAAGACAAGTAAAGGTAGTCCACTATTCCAACACCAGTTAATTATGAGACATGTTAACTGTGACACATGAAGTGGCATCATATCACAACATTCTAGGCAGACTATGTTAACAGGGCGGTGTGCTGTTGCCTTCCCCAATCATCTTCACTTTGCCCCCAGCAAGCTGCGTACTCATTTTACTGACCTCAGAAGGATGGGAGGTTGAGTCACCCTTGAACTGGCTACCTGAAGCCAATTTCCATCAGGATTCGAACTCAGGTCATGAGCAGAGCTTTGACTGCAGTACTGCAGCTTACTACTCTATGCCACACCTTTACCCAGAAGGGTGCTCTGAATAGGCATTTTGCAAGCTGTTAGTAAATCTGCAGCATGCCATCTTGTCTGACGTTTTAAAAAATCAGCCAGAGACATTCCATAGATCAGTGGTGGCGTACCTATGGCACGGGTGCCAGAGGTGGCACTCAGAGCCCTCTCTGTGGGCAGGCGTACACAAAGTTTGTCATGTGGGGGAGGGAGAATTGCCCCCCCCCCCAACATTTAGGCTGGCCTGGGCCGCTGGACTTGATGTGCGTGCACCTCAGAGAGCAGGGAGGACTCGGCTGGCAGGCCTGGTGCCTGTGCTCCATGTGGCTGCTGCCCGGGGGGGGGGGGGGGGGGGACAGAGGCTGACTGCCAGTAGAGATGCTAGGAGAGGCATGAGAGCGGCATGTGTAGTCCCCTGCTTGAGGGGGGTTATTCCAGGATTAAATCTCGTCGCGATTTGGCACTTTGCGATAAATAAGTGGGTTTTGGGTTGCAATTTGGGCACTCGGTCTCGAAAAGGTTCGCCATCACCGTCATAGATGCTTTTATGCCACCAGCATTCCCTGCTCTAAGCCAACAGAATAACATACCTGACCAGCTTTTATACTTTTTATAAAAGCTCAGCTTTTATACTGAAGGGTCCTGCTTTAAAAAAAAGCCATTCCTACTGGTGAGAACTGTGTTCTCCTGATAGGAAGACAAGGAAACTAAAGCATCTCTGGCTGCTGAACATCCTTACCACACTGGTGCTGAGGATAAATTTCAGTCCGTCCAATAAGAGTGCTGCCCCTGGGGTCTGGGTCTCTTTCAAAGCCTGGCTGTTTCCCCCAACCGCCAAGCTCCCTCCTGCTGACCCAGAAAGCTTTGCTGTTTTGTTCTCTGCTCCCTTTGCTCTCCTCCGCTTTCCCAGGATGCATCGCAGCTCCGCACCTTGATGTTAGTGATTAGAGAAATGTCAGGGCTATAATAGCCTCTTCCTGTAGAAAAGCACAAAGTGTGTGTGAGAAGGAGGAAGAGAGAGAGCTATCGGTTTTAAAGAGCCTGAGATTTCTGAAAAGCCAGAGACTGTCTGCTTCCCAAGGTGCCAAAGCACATCTGAGAGCCCCACGGGTCCAAACAAACAATTAGAAAGAGCCCCTTCCCTCGTCTCTCTGAGGGCAGCTTCTGCACAGGCCCAATCGATGCACCCCATACACTAATGAGGAGGAGAGCAGGCAAATAAGGGCACATCAGGACACACCAGTTTTTGGTTGTTTTTTTTAATTCCCCCATCTTCTGAGAAGCTCAAGGTAGAGAAGATGGTTTTTCCCTTTCTTCATTTTATCCTCACAACAACCTTGTGAAGCAGGTTTGACTCAGAGAGAATGGGTAAACCAGGGGTGTCCAACTCTGGCGCTTCAGATGTTCATGGACTACAATTCCCATCAGCCCCTGCTGGCATGACCAATTGGCCATGGGGATTGAAGTCCATGAACATCTGAAGCGCCAGAGTTGGACACCTCTGGGTTAGACCAAAATCACCTAAGTTCTGGGTTTTCTGGGCTGTGTAGCCATGGTCTAGTGGTTTTAGCTCCTAATGTTTCACCTACATCCATGGCTGGCATCTTCAGAGGCATGCCACAGTAAAATGGAGAGAAGCACATCTTATACACACCTCTGAAGTGGTTCATTCTACTCCTTTGCTTTATTGCATGTGGATAGAGTGTTCATTCTGAAGTGGTCTTAGATAGTGCCAAGAGAAGGTTGGGGGGGTGGAGTCACATGCCCATCCTGAAAATTGTCCACCTACTATGCCTGAACTAAAAATATTGGGTGTGAAAGACAGGCTTGTTTGTGTATGAGAAAGCAGTAGGCCGGGCAGAATGGAATCAATCCTCTTCCTTCTATGCCCACCTTTTTTCTGAGTCCCCTTCCCTCTATATCCAAGAATGCTTTGATAAATTTTTGACTTGTGTTGTAGAACCCTCTTTAATTGTATGTGTGTCTGTCTAAGCCTGGTTTTCACCTGACAGTAGGGTTGCCAGTTCTAGGTTTGGGAAACTCCTTAATCAATCCCAGCAGTCAGTGCGGTGACAGATGTTGCAGCCAGATCGCCCTCAGTCTATGGTCTGTAGACTGTATTGAGTACTTACTAACTCCTGAAGATTTGTGGGGAGGAACCCAGGGAGGGTGAAGTTTGGAGCAGGGGAGAATCCTGGCAGGTTATAATGTCACAGAATCCACCCTCCAGAACATCCATTTTCTCCAGGCAAACTGATCTATGTGATCTGGAGATCTGCTGAAATTCCAGGAGATCTCCAGGCCCAACCAGGATTTTGGCAACCCTGCCTAACAGCTGTTGGTTGGTGACATGGAATGTTTCCAGGTGTTCTAACTTCTGGGAGAGAATGGCAATTTCTAGAGGGACTGCAATGTGACTGAAGCACACAGAAGTAAAAAGTTGGCTGAGAAAGGAATGCCGTGTAACTGGGAAATCCATGGGCTGCTGGTTGGAAGTCAGGCAGTGACTCACAAGAGGTTGGAAGGGAGAACTATTGTAGGCCAGGAAGCCAAGAAAGGATTGGCCATAGAGCCAGAATTCCGGAGAAGAAAGGCACATAGATTTGAAAGTACCACCCAAATCTTGCATTGCAAGATGCTAAGGGTGCCATATGATTTTCCAAACGCTGAAACATTCTTAAACCTTCAAACTCCCCACCTTGGCTTGAACAACACACCTCCACACTCACATATGCACCTATGGCCAGCATGTTCTTTATGTTTCTTCTCTCCCACTCTGCCCCTCAACCAGCACTCACCCACTTTGAGTGGATAATTTATATATTGCCTTGATAGCTCTGTCCCTTTGGCTCAGAGTAGGTTACCCCTCCCTTGTTGTTGTTCTTGTTGTTGTCACAGGCACACGTGATATATTTTATTTCCCCCACCCACGGGTCTGAAGGGGTAGTAATGTATTAGGAATGGTTTATGGGGGGAAGCATGGAGACCCTATAAAATTACCTTCATCTCTCTTGTTCGTACATTTTGGCTCTTTAAAAAGTGGTGTAATAAGGACGGCTTTGGTCCATTGTACAGTGAATTCAACTTTGCATTTCTCAGCCAGGGAGCAAAAATCATTTTGCCTAATTTCCTGGACTGGCTTCCCAGAGCTCTGTCCTTTTGAGCCGTGTATTCCTCGTTTATATTCCTGGCTAGTTTCAGCAAGTGAGTGTTAGCGCTTGAGGTTGACAAAGAGGGCATGAAACCTGGCAGGATATGATGAGACTGGGGCCAGCTGATTTTGCTCCTGCATTTGCTTCATCCCAACTCAGAGGGAAGCCAGAGTTTTTCCGGAGCTCGAAATTCAGACAAATGCCACAAAATCTCAGTTTAACTCTTTGCATTTCAAACAATTCATCTATTGCTGTGAACAACTTGCTTACTATCTTTCTATCTATCTATCTGTCTGTCTGTCTGTCTGTCTGTCTGTCTATTTATCTATTTTGATGGATGGTCTGACTTTCAGACAACTAATGGATTAATTCACAGACTAACTGGTGAATAGGCAGATGATGAACCATCTGGTGATGGACAAGAAGATGAGTGAAACAGGTCAATTAAAAAATAATGATGTTTAAATAAATTTGCATGCTCCTCGTCTGTTGCTGAGGTGCTTTCCATTAGCATTTGAAGGAAGTATACCTTTCCCATCCTCTGCCTAAATAAGACAAATATATGGATCTGCTCTGCACCGAGTGTGACCAATGGGGTCCATCTAAGGTACCTTTCACATGATGAGGGGTTTCTATGGTTGTATCTGCCAGGGGGTGCATAAACACCCCCCACCAGGGCAGCCACAGCCACCAGGGAATGGGCAGAAATGATGTACACATACCCATTCGTGACTTGCTTACTGCTGCTTCTGCCCTCCCCCCTTGCTCATCCCCCCCTTTCCCCTATTATAATAGCAATGGTGATAGGACTCCTGATACACACACACCCCACAAACACACACACATATTTTCCCTTCAATTTTCCATGTCTCTGCTGATGAGTTAGGGTTGCCAACCTCCAGATGGGGGATGGAACTCTCCCAGACTTCCAACTGATCTTCAAATAGGTTTGCCTGGTCTCGCCTGCTATTCCCACCACTGCTTGGCAGGGCAGTTGGGGAAAGGAAATGGGGGAGCTGGTGCACCAACTGCGCAACATCACTTTTGACATAAACTCAGAAGTGACGGCACTGCATTGCTGTGATGCTCGAGGATCCCTCCCAAACTCTGTGGTAACCTGTCAGTGATGTCACTGCACCAGCATGACGTTCTAGGATCTCCCCAAAACTCTTTGGCAAAATGGTCAGGGCTAGAGAATGCATGCACATCCTGTGTGTGCATGCAAACACTTGTTCATAAGGAAGAGCCACTGCACGTTCACTTTACAAATGCAACCGGGGATCAGTACCTGGATAAATGGGTGATTCCAGTCACGTGTTCAGTTGTATGTGTGTTGAATGTAACATGAGAATTACTCTACACACATCTGAAGGAAGCAAGTTCATCCTGTACCCAGATTGCATGTGTGTTCACTGTCACTTGTGAACAGGTCTAGAGGGTCTCAGGAGGGATGCCATCAAACACAAGAGAGTGATGCAGGGCAGAATCAAGCAGAAGGGATAACAGCTTCCCACCTCGGCCAGGCACTGATTTCACCCCACAAATGCCCCCTTCAGCCCCAGTGCTAGGCCTACAAGGCCAGCCCAAGGTTGCTTGCTTTGTGAAATGCCTTTTGGCGCCTTTACAGAACCGCCTCGCCTGCCTGCTCACTGCAGCTGGGGACGTAAAGCTTGTTTCGGCATCACAATTCAGCTCTGTCCTTGGCATCCTCCTCCCGCATCCTCTCCTCCAGGCTTCCTCTTTAGCATGCACCTCACAGACATTTGCAGAGGTCCCTGGCCTGCCTCTCACCAGCCTGCATCATCAGGACATTCCCCCTCCCCTGTAGTGTGCTACTACGGTGCACACCTGGACAGCCCGGCCTGCACAGAGGCAGGCATGCCTCCTCTCCCAGCTATCTTTATTTCAAAAGGTTTTTATTTTATTTTAAAAATAATAATGCTATCATCATCTCCCCCATTTGGGGATGAGCCAGGAGTCATCATCTGGGCTGTCGTTTGACAGGTGGTGGGTGTAAAATGAACACTAAACTTTCCCCAGTAGTTTGTTGTGTCCTGTCCGGTCTCCCCCATGAAGCAAAGGCACACAAGTGGCTCATCAAAAAGCCCTGGGGCTGGACTGCATAACAGTTAGTGCAAATTGGGGCATAGAATGGGTCTGCCTCTCTGATGATCTTGTACGCACAGAATTACGCCTTTCCCTACTCAGGAAGCCGGGCAAAGAATCTGGCCCTCAGCCCTCTGCAAACACCTCCCTGGCACAGCATGGAAGAGCCTGGAGTTTTCCCGCAGTTACAACTAATCTCCAGATGGCAGAGATCCGTTCCCCAAGAGTACAAAGGCAGCTTTGAGGGGATGACTCAATAGGATCGCACCCCACTCAACTCCCTCTCTTTCCCTCCAGTCACTCTACCTGTGGACACCACCCCCAAATCTCCAGGAATTTGCCAAGGTGGAATTGGCAACTGGACACAGAAGCCAGGGTCCAAGGCTGGCTCCAGAAGGCAGCAAAATGGGGGCATAGACTGGTATCCAGACCAGCGTGACTACCCGCAACCACTATGACTCCAAACATAACCCAGGAGAAACTTGAGGCTGTACGTTACATTGTCCTCATGTCCTTTCTGGGTCTGCTCTGAGGACTTTCAATCAGACATGCTTGGCACGTTCTGTGCTCAGAATGCCATTCCCCGGGGCGGGTAACCAGACTGACCCCATGGTGCACAGAGGAAAGCTTCCTTCCACCCTCACTACACTGGTTTCCCACTCAGAAATGACTCTGCAGAGCAAGGTGGCCAACCTCCAGGTGGGGCCTGGAGCTTTCCCAGAATTACAACAGATCTTCGGAGGTCAGTTCTCCTGGACAAAAAGACTGCTTTGGAGGGTGGTCTCTATGACAACACCCCCAATGAGCTCACTTCCCAGATTTTTCCCTGAAATCTCTGGGAATTCTCCAGCCCAAAGTTGGCAACCCTCCCAAGGAGTTACTCCCCCTTCTCTCTCATTTAACCCTTTGATGTCCACCCAACCCATCAGTTCAATAATGGGACTTTCCCTTTCCAATTAATTAGTTTGTCTCTTGCTAGGGTTTTTTTCCCCCTGCGGGAAGGAGAATGTGAATGACACTCCACTTGATTGTTCACCCACAGTGAGCATTGGGAGGGGCTGCCAGGGTGAAAAGCTGCAGCTCATCCAGACCCTGATATCGCACTCCCCAACCTAGCCTGAATCTGTCTTCCTTGGCAAAGGAGAGCAGAGAGGGGAAGACACTCCTTGATGCGGCCTCGGAGAGGCAGACCTTCAGGCAACCGTGTCTGTAGAAACCTCTTGCTTCCCTCCAGTTGCTTTGCTCTTCTTCTGATCACCCAAGGGATGCCAGCCCATCACTGGAACCTGGTAAGGGAAATGTCTGGAGTTCTGGATCTTAGCTACTCGATTCCACTGCTCCAGTCATGGGCGGGATTTTACCAGGACTTGTCAGCCAGGGATCTGGATGGTCTTATCTCAAGAGGAGGGACTGCTGTTGGAAGAGGAAGGCAGTAAAGCAAGGATGTAAGTAAATAAGTGCCATCAAGTCACCACTGACTTATGGCAGCCCCAGCAAGGGGCTATCAGGGCAACTGAGAAGCAGAGGTTGTTTTGACAGTGTCTTCCTCTGCAGAAAGCTTTCCTCTTCCTCTTCCTCCTCTTCCTTTTCCATCCAGCAACCAAAATTGCTTACCTTTTGAGACCTTCCTCCCATAATGCTACCTTCCTCCCATAAGCAAAGAGCCAGCAAAATCAGAGGACTTTTAGCAGATACTTGAAGGACCTGAAGTTCTTTCTAGACATCTATTTTTATTTATTTATTTTTTCAATTTATATACCGCCCGATCCCCGGGGGGATCTAGCACTTCCAAGTCGAATAGTTTCAGTGGGTTCTTCATTCCACCTATTTATTTACCATAAGCTCTCCTTAAGTATCACCTGGGTGAAAGATCTCAGTAAAACCATTCATTTTGGTACAGGATATTATAGATGTAAGTGGTTTTCCGTCATTTGAAAACTTAAGAGACAACTGTTGGAAGTCTATGAAATTATCACAAAAAAAACCCTTTCTAAAATAACTGGTTTATACAGCTCCCTGGACTGGAAGTGTGAAGGAAAGATGCATAACAGGTGACCCAGAAAATAAGTTGTACCCCATTATGCCTAGATTAATGAATTATACTTTAGATAGACTGTCAGTATAATTCTAAACAGTTACAGCTTTCTAAGTCAGTTGACTTCAATGGACTTACAGAGGTGTAACTCTGCTTAGGATGTCCGTGCTAAGAAATGTAACAATATATGGAATACTAAATGCCCTTTATTACATACAGGGAAAGGGAGGCTTCAGTTCTAAGTGTACTTACTCAGGAGTAAGGCCCATTGCGTTAAGTGGGACTTGCTTCTGAGTGCTTACATGTGCACCGCAGGAAACATACATTAAGCAATATTACTTGTGCATTTAATTAATTGGGCTTTCAACCATTTACAAACATGAACAAGGGTTTGATCTTGGCATAAGTGTCTTACATATTTTATTAAGCTGAATATATAACATATTAATATGAGTAAAGGAACTATTTGTTCAAAAGGAAATCCGATGACCACATGGTAGAATATCAAGCTACCCTGGTGCTCTGTACCTAGAGACTGCTGTGATCCAGCCAGTGGGCTCAGGCTAGGGTTGCCAGCTCTGAGGCGGGAAGTACCAGGAGATTTAGGGGTGGAGCACAGGGAGGGGAGGGACTTCAATGAGGTAAGGTGCCATTCAGCCCACCTTCCCAAGTGACTGTTTTCTCCAAGTGAACTGATCTCTGTCACCCACAGATCAGTTGTAATCCTAGGAGATCTCCAGCCACCAACTGGAGGTTGGCAACCCAGTATTTAAGGGAGTGTGGTTTTCTTCTGATTGCACTCAGAGAGACATCCTGAATGTTGAATCAAGTCCACACACTCATGTAGATCCTTTGGTCTGTCGTCAGCTATTGAGAGGTAGTGGTGGAATGTGTGCAGTGTCTTGTATTTGTGGTGACTTTTAGCTATAAGGAAGTGTTTTTGTGCTGTTAAAGCTGCTGTAACAAAAAAAAACATGGAAACTCCAGCTGGTACAGAATTCCACAGCCTGGCAACTATCAGGTGTTAAGCCAGATCTTCATATCACTGCCATTCTGCACATGCTCCATCAGTTGATGGGCTCAGTTCAGTGTTCCAGCTCTTACCTGTAAAGCCCTTAATGGATTCAGGTGTTCTTATCATACCCTATCATTTGCTTACCAGTTGATGGAATATTTCTTATCATATTTGTAATTCACCTTGAGTCCCAGTAAGAAAGGTGGACTATAAACGAGGAGAAGGATATTAACAATGATGATGATGACACAAAGAGGACAAAACGAGAACTCTCTGAATGAGCAAAAGAGGAATCTTTTCATATAAGAAGAAAAAGAGTTGGATTTATATCCCCCCTTTTTCTCCTATAGGAGACTCAAAGGGGCTTACAAACTCCTTTCCCTTCCCCCCACACAACAAACACCCTGTGAGGTAGGTGGGGCTGAGAGAGCTCAGAAGAACTATGACAAGCCCAGCTGGCGTGTGAGTGTGTTTGTACAGGCTAATCTGAATTCCCCAGATAAGCCTCCACAGCTCAGGTGGCAGAGCAGGGAATCAAACCTGGTTCCTCCAGATTAGAATAACCACTACGCCACTTCCGCTACTTTTAGGAAAGGAGGAAATTTCTGATCAAAGGCCTATCTAAGATGGGGCAAGCCATGGGTTGTGCCCCAGGCACTGCTTCGGGGGAACATCAGGCAACCCAGAGCCCCCTACCCACTCCAGAAGCCCCACCCCCAAATCCACTTGGAATTAGGGGGCAAGTGCACAGTTCAAGGCTAGGCCTGGGTATAGTGTTCAACTGTGTGCCCCACCCCTAAACGCCACATGTAGTTTGGGGCAGGAGTGCAGTTCAAGTAGTCAACTGCGCAGCCTGCCCCCCAAATTCCATGTGGAGTTGGAGGAGGGCACAGTTCAAGGCTGGGCTCAACCAGATCTACTTTTAAACTTGAGGCTCCGCCTTGAAGCGCACAGTTTATAGCTGGATCTGGTCATGTGACTGTGGAAGTGGAGTCAGCAGCATAAAGTTGGGCCCAGCCAGAGTGGACCCCGCAGTTTAAAGCTGGACGCAGTCAGGCCCAGCCTCAAACTGTGCACCCCCAATACTATGTTCAGGGTGAGGGGGGCACGCTGGGCAGTGCTTGCCCTGGGTGCCACCTTTAGCAGGTACACCCTTGTTTCTGATACTTCCAATTGGGCCTTCAAGAACAAGATTTCCTGAGCAATCTCAGTATTTTCTTTTGAGGTCATTTGAAAAATCCTCTCAACAAGATTTTAGATAAAGCCAGCTAACACTCTTTCATCTAAATCAAGTGAATCATACAGCATTTCCCCCTAAATGATGTTTTTCTGCTTCTAGTAAATATTTTATGGGAAAGATTTTGTTTTTTTTCTTGCAGTGTTGATTTACTTCTACAAATTGTGCCATTTTGGTGGCCGTTTCTATTTAATATTTCTGTGATCATGTTGCAGAGCAGCAGTGGTATATTCATCCTTCATTAGGAAGGCATCTCACTTGCCCCCTCACGTCCCCGCTCTGTTGAAAAGTAGATCGATGCAAACTCCTTATGGCAGCAAGTGTCCCTTTATATGAAGCATTCTAAAGCATTAACTACTTCATATGAAAGAAGAACCAGCGTTTTAAAAAAGTATTTCGATGACACATATGATGCGTGAATTGTAACCCTTTCTTGGATGGATATGTGTGAGCGAGATTTAAATTTGTATTGGAGAATGTTCACAAAGCCAGGTGCAAGAGTCACAAGTTCCCACATCCTATTCCCATATGTCGGCCCTTTTTGGGTTCCTCTTTAAAGACAAACCTATGAAATCATAACATTTATATGGGAATTGGTTCTCTTATCAGTATTTCAGTGGTGGTTAGTACAAGTGCTTAAGTTGCAGTATTTTAATTAGTACTTCCCCTCCCCCTTCTCTCTCTCTCCCTCTTTTCTTTCTTTCTTTCTTTCTTTCTTTCTTTCTTTCTTTCTTTCCTTGAATTTCATCATGTATTAAAAAACAAAAGCAATTGTTTTATTTCTTCCATAAGCATTTAGATTTTGGCTGTTGTCCTGAATTTTTTAAAAAATTGTGTGCGCATGTGGACTTTCTCTTCCTCTCTGAACAGCCATAATTTTTAAATGGAACTTGGTGTTTGTTAATTAGTTTTATTGTCTTGTCCCTGGGTCATAACAGAGCCAAGCAAAGACAAACGCCAAGCACAAGTAATTAAAAGAGTCTAGTCCCAGTCTGTCACAAGAGTCTCTGTTCCGATTTGCCTCTGTCTTTACTGCAAAGACAAACGAAGGCTTGGTTGGGTTCTGTGTCGTTTCACTGGAGATGTTGGGGCAGATAAATGTTCAAGTTTATCTATTTCCAAAGTTTTGCTTCAAAACGTTGGCACATAATTTGGGGTGGACTTTGTTAAAAGCAGCATTTCAAAATGAGATCAATTCCCTTTGTGAATATTTTGAAATAAAAAGAGCCATACTCATTTTGGTATTTAGTCATCTCTAAAGGAGAAGATGCTTTCAGAGGTAAGAAAATGCACTGTAGAGAGAGAGAGAGAGTGAATGGATTAATGATAGGTCAAGGTAGGAGAGTTTTTGTGAGGCATGATGTATTGGCATCCTCATTTATATCCACCTGTCCTAAAGATATGGCCACACACTGCATGTTCAAACTAGGCTCCTTCAGAGGAGCCCTGGGAACTGTCGTTCACTTTAGCCCTCGCAGAACCCCTTTGTAAACTGCTCACCAGTTCCCTGTGTTGAAGACCACTTAGAGTCTAAGTCTTAGACTGTCCAATGATCTGGATTTCCATGCGCTTTTATACTTCGGTGCTTTTATTGCTATTGTGGGTTCTCCAGGCTCTGTGGCCACTGTCTGGTTCCTAACATTTCACTGGGATCTATGACTGGCATCTTCAGAGGCATGCCACGGTGAGAGAAACACATTTCACCATGACATGCCTCTGAAGATGCCAGCCATAGATGTGGGCAAAACGACCAAACAGTGGCCTCACAGCCCAAAAAACCCACAACAGCCCATTGATTCAACAGTACTTTTATTATTTATTTTATCTGTACCCCCACCTTTGTCATTGGGACTCCAGGAGAATTACAAAATGTAAAATAATGTGATCTGCATGCCTAAGACATCCAGTGACAGTGTAATGTTATGTGTTGGGTTTTTATTGGCTAAGAGCCTTCTCAAGTAGATCTTGGAATAGGAATATTTTAAATAAATAACTGAGGGAAAGCCATGACAGCTAAACTGGTGTGAAAATGGTCTGATCATGGGTTCAAACACTGATCCTTTCATGGGGTCATTTAGCATCGTACAGCTGCAGACAGCCCTCATGTGGGGTAGAAGAGTTATCTCCTCCTCCCTCGTGTTGTTTCCCAAATCAAAAATGCCTCCACTCGAGTTGCTTTAAAACTCAGTATATTTTTTTAAAAAGTGACACCCATGTTGTAGCTAACATAGTGCCTGCTTATCTTTTTGCCCTCTTGGGGATTAAAGCAGCTGGGAAAGTCATTTTTAAGGAATGTATGATACAGGCGAAGGTGCTTTAGCCCTGATCTCCATATTGGCTGAGTGGGATGGTAGTCACAGATCCATGACATCATGTCTGCTGACCCTAGCAGCATAGACAAGATCACCTGTCTCATTCCTCATTCTGCAGACACTCCAGTGTTACTGAGCTCAGTTTAAGGTATTGACTATCACATACAAAACCTTTCATGGCTTTGGCCCCTCTTGTCTTCAGAACTGCATCTCTCCCTATGCTCCAGTATGACATCTTCACTCATGCCAGCAGGGGCTTCTGCAGGTGCCAGCCTGCAAATGGGCAAAATCAACAACTGCCCATACACACATTTCCTCCGCTGTGGCTCCCACCTTGTGGAATGGCCTGCCTGAGAAGGTCAGCTGAGCTCCCTCTGCCCTGGCCTTCCACAACTTAAGCAAAACCGAACTATCTAAGGGGGCTTTTCTGCACAATAGGGTTGGACAGAACAAAGTAGTTCAGCGAACCTACTTGGATAAATGACTGGGACAGTGCTCTATACTGCTGCAAATAGCTTATTGTAAGTAGGATCCTATTGTGTAATTTCACAACCACTTAATGTTTCGTGTGAATACTTATGCTATGCTTCAGTTTTTTTCTGGTGGTTCCAGACTTCTAAAATCCTAATGCATTGGTTACTGAATGCCTTGTTTTGTTGACTGTACTGACTCCTTTCTTACATAGCCCCTAAGAGAAGAATGGACTGTGAATAATGTAAATAAATAAGTATGTTGTTAACAATGCAAGTTGCAAGCTATGCAACCTCAGGTGACCACTAGACGTACTCTTTGGGTCCAGGTTCCTCAAACCTGACTCACAGGGGGCCTGCTAGGACCACAATTTGTGAGAGGCTTCCACCTTCCCCCTACCATTCCTCAGCTGAAATGACTAAGAGGGAGTTGTTTACCCCATATTGAACCTCTATGTGCAACTCCAACATGAGGCAAATAATTCTCTTCCCTGGGGCTCTTTTGACTCAGCCAGATTGGACCCCTTTGGACTTTTAGAATGCCATTCCTCCTAGCTGTTGTTGGGGAATGCAGATGCAACTTGTTTCAAAATATAACATTCAGTTTGGCCTTCAGTTAGTCTTGGAGTAGTGTTTTAAATATCTCAGCCTCCACACCCTTCAGGCTTCCTTTTTTGGTTATTATTATTGTAGAGGAGAAAATATGTCTTTTAAAGATACCCTATTGTCCACCTTCAAAGTGCTAATTATAAAGCAAGGAATCAAGTTTCGCTGATTGGAGTTCGAAGGGTTGAGCAGTCTCTTCCTTGTGTTGCACCCAGGGAAACTGAACTTGTAATTTGCATTTTACAGTCAGAAAGAGAATGTTGCTCTTCATTTCCCTCATCACTCTGAGCTCTTCCAACTCCAAGCCTGAGCATGCATACTTGGAAATAAATCCCCCTGAGAGTTCAATGGGACTTGCTTAAGGTTGTAGCCCTGGTCTCTCACACAGCACAATCTAGGGTCGCTAATCTCCGGGCAGGGCAGGAAATTGTCCCAGAATTACTGCTGATCCTCACACTGTGGAGATAGAGGCTGCCAAGCTCCAAGTCAGGGTGGAGGATATTCACCCTGAACTCCTGTTCAACTGTGGGGTGGAGAATTAAAAATTTAAATTAATTTTAAAAATTAAAAACTTGCCAGCCCCATCCGTGCAATAGCATCACTTCTAGGAAATACCTGGAAGCGACAGCAGTAGCTTTAGGAACCGTTGAAAATGTGATGGTTTTACCGGGCTCCTAACCAACAGTGGTGTTACAGCATCATGAAAATGCTGTATTGCCAGCCTCAGGCCCATAAATGCTCCCACTGCTTTTAGGTCTGGGGCTGGCAACCCCCCATTTCCTGAATGTTCCTCCTGCAATCTTGAAAACACTAGGGATCCCTAGAGCTACCGCTGTCAATTCAAAAAATTCCCCTGGAAATAAAGTCAACAGTAGTCCTCACAATCCATACTAGGGTGGCAACTGTTAGGAATGCTAGCCTCCAGGTGGCACCTGGGGTTTCACTGGAATTGCAGCCCATTTCCAGACTCCAGAGATAATCAGTTGTCCTGGAGAAAATGGATGCCTTGCTGGATAGACTATGTGGTATTGTGCTCCCGTGAAATCCCTGCCCCCACCCATCCCCAAATCCCCAAGAATTTCTGAACTTGGTCTGGCAACTCTACCATCCATCCCTCGCCCATGACCAGGGGGTACCTAGCAATCCTGCCAACTATCATTTGGAAAATCCCTGGAGTTTTGAGGATGATCCTGTGGAGGGCAAGGAGCTCAGTCTGGATGGGATACCACAGAGTCCTACTCCTTAACGTGCCATTTCCTCCTGTTCATTGTAGTCTGGAGACCAGTTGCAAGTGCAGAACTCTAGACCCCTGCTGCTGGCAGTGACAACTCCAGTAACAACACTTCCCTGGCCACTCAGCTCAACTCCAGACTGCAGTGACATGGAAAGAAACTACAACTGAACATACAGTCATCACTTCCACTGCCAGCTTGGACTGAGTCAAAGAACTGGCCAGAAGCAGCCTCCAAAATTAGTAGCCTATCCGGGCAAGGGCCAGCCAACCCCTGCTTACTGTACAATCTCTTCTTGCTCCAGGTGCCACAAGATGACTGGGGAGGATACCCATCAGGGAAGGACGGTGAGATCCCCTGTCGACGGATGCGGAGTGGTAGTTACATCAAGGCCATGGGAGATGATGACAGCGGAGACTCAGACACCAGCACCAAGGTGTCGCCCAAGGGGGCAACCCGGCGAGATGGGTACCGCCGTTCCTCCAGCGTAGACCAGGCCAGAACCAAGTGAGAAACTAAGAGGGGGGGGGGCTGTCCACACTACAGGAGGAAAATTTAGAAAATGAGTGAGAGTTGCCAGTCCTGGCCCCAGCAGTGGTGGGAGCATTTGGAGGTGGACTAGGGCAAAACAGATGCTGCAAGACAACTCCTGGCTAGCATGTGCCATCACTGTGTCATCTGATATGCTAAGATTTCTCTCCGATCTCTATGCAGAAATCATAGAGATGGAGCATCCCACAGTATGGCATTTTCACTTGTGGGTTCCTAGCTAGAAGTGTCATTGCACAACACCGGCCCCCCATTTCCCCCTGCCACTCCATGGAGTGCTGACAGGGCACAGGGAGCACAGAGTGGACATCGTTTTAGTGGGCTGTGGTCTCCAGACAGAATCCAGACAGGGGCAAAAATAATCATAAAACCCAATCTCCCACCCACCTAATTCTCCCTGCATTGTGTTAATGTGTTCATCTTGGGTGGGGGGTGGGGGTTGCTTGGGTGTTTGGGGCTGAGGCCAGGAGCCCACAAAGGTAAACAAAAACCAGCCTGGCATCGTTTCCATATGTTCTGCTCATGTCTGTTTGGGTTTTGTTCCGAAATCTTTCTTCCCCACTGTCTTTCATTAGGTTTGCAAGTAGGCACTATTCTGACTCATATATCTGTAACTGTCCCAGCTGCTGCACGTCTCCCCGAATCCGGCCACGGGGACAGGGGTACGGACGGTCCTTCACCACTGGGCAGGTGAGATGCTTTTAGTCTCCATTGGTTGGATTATAGCAGAGGGACAGGGCGGAGAAGGTACAGAGTGGACAGAAAAGCTGCACAAGAGGCTTCAAAATAAATCGGGTTATGTGAGTTGTAATGTGAGATGAGTCTTTGTCAATCATTACGGTTTTCTTATGGCTGCCTTTAAATGCATACACCTCTCAATTTGTGCGTTCTCTATTTTATATGAATAGAGCAATGTCCATATTTTCCAGTCCTGGTACTCATGAATACTTAATCAAATGCACTGAAGATAGAAAATACAGGCATTGCTGTATTCACACAAAACAGTGACCGTATCCATCAAAAGGATCATGCATAATTCATTCTCCTGGATCATAGACGACTGAAAATGTCTTCTCCTCACAACACCAGAAATGGAGACTGGAACAGGAGCACAGGAAAAGCTCTTATGCTAATAACCTCAAGAAGCTTTCTGTGTGTCTTGCATCAGAATACATGTGGATTCTTTTGGAATTTTCTTGCAGATCTCTGTCCTTAAGGGGTATTCTTGCTGGGCATTTGAAAGCCTTGCGTATGAAGGCCAAGTGCAACTTTTTCCTCTACTTCTTCGGGCTCTTTTTAGAAATATCCAGGACAGGCAAAATCATTTGCACCTTCTTGTATGTCTTGGAAGGTACCATGCTGCTACTTCTATAGAGCTAAGAAAATGCTATCATGAGATGGACTTCTGGTGCTGAACTGACAAGGCACATTTGGGCAGCAGGTCCATAATGGATTTACGCTACCTGTGCCTCTCTAATGGTACCAGACCTCTGGCCTGACATTGGAAACTGCTCCGAATGGCAGTGTTTAGTTGGGTTCCAGAAGGGCCATTCATGGTGCCCTGGGATGGTTCTTGGATGCTGTGCCTGGGACAAGTGCATGGCTGCCTTATCACATCTTTTTCCATCCTTCTTGAGCTGGTCCCACCTCACCAGGCATCACTTTTGCTTCTGCCTGCCCTGCCTGCCTGCTTTGCAAAGAAATACTAAAGCCCAAGCCAACCTCCTGCACAAACTAGCCAGTTTCTACAGGTTAGTGCAGAACTGGAATTCGAAGCAACTCAAGGGCTGGGCTCTTCAAAGCTTTCAGCATCTTTGAGGGTTGGCCTGCACTTTCTGTTGCTGCAGTTTCAGGACAGCAGGGAAACAGAGGGCAATGTTCCAAGTTAGTCCCAGAACACTGGGGGAAGGTTTTGCATGTCCCCATAAAGTAATTCTGCAGAAGAGGTGTGAGATACGCAGACTGCTCAGGTACTTTGTTCTAGCAGCCCTACATTTGGATCTGGGCAGCTGGATGAGGTAGGTTGTCCCGGACAGAGGCACTTGACTTCATCAACTTATGGAACTCATGACCACATGATGTCCCCTGGAGGGGGTGTATTTTTTTTTAAAAAAAAAGATTGGACATATATTTGAGTCTATCAATGTTTGCTATCCAAACAAATAAACTTTCCTATGACAAAAACTTAATATTTTAGTACCAAAGTATTAATACCAAAGCAAAGTGAACTTAGTAAATAAAATTATCATCGAAAGCATTCGCTGATTAATCTGTTTATTAAACCATTTCAAGACTAGACCCCTAGTTTCTATGAATCATTACTGAGCTGTGGTATTACAAACCAATCCCAGATGACCCCTGGTGATCAGCGGCTCAGGTGAGGTTGCTTCAGTTCAATCAAGCTTCTTGGAGTCTGCATCTGTGAATGTGAAACATGTAGATTTGGAGACACCCTGGCCATGTTGGTACACTCATCAAAGAGCTGGGATTGGCTGGAGGACATGCCACATGGGCACCACAGATCCAGGTTTGTTTACTGGTGATATGTAAACTGGATTTTATATAACCTGTGAACAGTCACCTGGAGGTTCAGGCAAAACATATTGGTATGTACTCTCTTTTTCTGATCAGCAAAATTTGAAACCTTCTTCCACTTTAAGGTGTCTGCCTCTGACTTCAATGGCTGTTCTGGTGGATAAATCACAAAAGTTGAAGGAAGGCTTTCATTTTGCTGGGTGGAATGGTGAGATACAGACCAGATTTGGGGCCCCTCTAGCAAACCCCCGGAATTTAGAAAAACAGAAACCAGGGAGGAGAACTATCTGGAAGTGATGCTGCCCCCTCCCCCACTTCTGCTGCTCTAGAAATTCCCCTAATCTCTGTTGTAAACACCACAGAGATTCAAGGAATTCCTAGAGTGTTGTAGGCAGTAACACAAAGTGACATCATAGCATCTGCACTGTTGTTCTCCTCACCCCGTTTCTTTCCCGCTACGAGGTCAAGTTAGTACAAACAGTGGAGTGCTGGAATGGGCGCTTTCCGGCCACAGGTGAACAATTGGCAACCTCAGGCTCTCCTTCTGCACCCTCCAGTAAACAATTTAGCATCTTTAAATAAAAGTCAGCATCGCTGAAATGTATTAAATAGTTTAGCATGTAGTTTTTAGTGATAATAAATCCATTAATGCCAATTCACTTGAAAGGCAAGCAGCATTCCTGTTTGACTGTATAAGCAGGACTTTGAAGGTCACACGTGAAAGGTCAGGCAATAAACTTGTTTGCCCACAAACCTAGGCTTAGCCAATATGAACCAATATCTTGGGGTTCTTGTGTATATTGTGGTCATTTTGCCCCCTTTGAGCAGTTCCCCCCTTCACCCACCCCCACATCCCTGAATACACAGATTTGATCTTCATCCACTCCCACCCTCTCTGCCCCTTTTCTCCTCTCCATTTTCTTCTCCTGTTTACAGATTAATGAAGAGCTGAACCACCAGTTTGAGGCTGTATGTGAGTCAGTTTTCGGCGAGGTGGAATCACAGGCCGTGGAGGCCTTGGATCTGCCCGGTTGTTTCCGCATGCGTAGCCACAGTTACCTGAGGGCCATTCAAGCTGGCTGTTCTCAGGATGATGATTGCCTATCTCTCTTCACCATGGCAACGACTACCCACCAGCCTGGCCAACCCCTCACCAGCAGCATCCTCAAGCCAAGCACCTGTAAGTGTCACCTTGTCTTGCTTGGACCCACAATGCATCATGTTTGGGGGTATCATGCAGGAAATGAAAGAAAGCCAAAGTAGGCAAAGTCTTCTGACAATCTTTTTGCTCTTGTTAAAAACCTGTGTACACATAAAACACACTTCCTGAAGGCAAAGGAGTATCACCATGTATGACATTACAGTTCCATCAGCCCAGTATGTACTTGTATTGGTATAGACCTCCCTTTTGAACTGACTCCACCCGTTTTTCTTTTCTTCTCTCCCAACATCTGCAGCCTTCAGTTACAGGAAAGCTCCACCTCCGCTCCCCGCAGGAATCAAAGCCAAGCCCCTCATCTCTGTCACAACACAAAGCAGCACCGAGTCCCCTCATAACAGCTTCCTGCCCAGAGAGGTCGCCAGAAGTCCTTCGTGGTCCAAAGAGACCTCCAAGCGCTGCAATTCTACCGACAGTTTGGAAAGCACTAAGATCACCGCCATGTCCTTAGACTTGCCTTCCATCCAGCCCAGGACTGCCCCTAAGCCCTCCACTCTCATCATAAGAACAATTCCAGGGAGGGAGGAGCTGAGAAGTTTGGCACGGCAGAGGAAATGGCGGCCGTCCATCGGAGTTCAGGTGGGTGCAGGATAGAATTGAGCTTGCAGAGAGTCTGGGCAGCTTTTGGAGGAAAAGGGAGGAGGGGTGTAAAGCTCATTTTGGTGGCCCAGAAAAAGAACACGGGGTCTTGTCTTATGCTGCGTCTGGTGCGTTCAGCTTGAATGGAGTGTGTACCACAGAATGTGGTGTCTAGGGTTGGATTAGGTGCCTTGAGGGGATGCTTTCTAACCACTTGCTCCTGTTAATCTAATTCTGTAATGTCTTGCTAGCAAAGCAGCAGCAGGTCACATTACAGGATCATAAGTCCTTGTTGCTATTTAAACATCCAGTGATCATTCTCCACAGGGGACAATGTCTGCATTTGTTTTCAGTGATCTTGTCCTCCTGAGCACAGAGAAGAATTGTCTTCTTTTTTGCCAAGGTCTTTTTAGAAGGATATATTGGATGGATAGGGATGTTTTTCTCAGCCTTCAGCTCAAACAAGCAACAGAAAACAAGTCTGAAGAGGTAAACCCAGATGGGCCATCTCTATACAGAAATGAAAAGTCCCATTTGGTCACAATCTGGTTCATGAAACGATTCCAGCTTTTGATAACTACAGCAATGATCACAGGAAAGCCAGGTTCGAGGCAAGCACCTTGGTTCATATGCGTTCTGTCACTTCTCTCTTGTTGCTCGTTTTAATTTTTATTAGGCTCATAAATTTGCATTTCCTTCGCTCACCATTAGTTTGTACTTCATTAGTGGGCCTGTCCCTTGTCAATTAGAATCAAACCAGGTGTTCCAAAGAGAGGCTAAGTGAAGTTCAGGCAAGTGTATTCAAGCAGCACAGCCAAGGGGGCAGGCTGGTGAAAAGGAAGTGTCTAATCCGAATTCATGGTTTGTGGCGGCTTGTTTGACAAGGTCAAAAAAATGGAGGCTTGAGAGCACCGGCTCCCGACGAATCACTCAAAGCTGACGCAAAATGAATCAATTAAGCCCTGGCCACCATTCCGCAAAGGTGAGGCATGAAGGTGTAATGTTCCTCAGAGGAAAGTGATATTTTGCACACTGTTCAAGTAGTTCAAAAGGCCCTGTTTATACTTTCTGTTGCCTGGAGCCGGACTGGATGCTTGGATACATAGCTGGGGCAACTGATGCCATCAAGGATTGTCACTTTTCTACCAGCTCTGCTCCTGGGCCTTCAAAACTGACCTGATTTACGGGAATTTGGCAGCGAATATTTTCATGTCGTGCAAGCAGAGCTGCTAATGTCTTTACCTGCCCTGGGTCACAAGACTGAGACTTAGAGCAGCACCGTGCACTGCAGACATTAGAGAGTTATAATGCATCGATTTTGTGAATCAACCTGTTGCTAAGGGTAGGGAAGAAGGTGAGGGGGTTGCTTTTTGCTGATCACTGGGCAAACCTACACTAGCAGTAAATGGCAAGAAAAGCATCATGTGCTGCTAAATTTTTTGGTTTCAGCACATTGGAACAAGGTCAGTAAAAAAGCTGGCAACCATGAATAAGAAAAGACTGTTAAATTTTGTCAAAGAGAAGGCTAATCACCTCAGGGACCCAAGAATGGTGCCGAATGGCAGGGAGCAGGCAAGGCTCAGTCAAGGCAGAATTCTGCTGATAGTGGTCCACATCAGATTCTGAATCTTCTTAGATAGGCCTGGACCTTTTGCAACCCAAAAGGAACTTTGGCCTGAAGAGTTCTGACATAAGTAGGGTTGCCAACTTCCATACGTAGCCTGGGGATCTCTTAGAACTACAACTGAATTCCAGACATCCATTCCTTTGGGTAAAATAGCTTCTTTTGGAGGGTGCCTCTGAGCTGCACCCCAAATCTCCAGGATTTTTACCCCCAGGAATTGGCAACCCAAAGAAATGTAGGAAAATATCAAATTAAATGGATCATAACATCACTAGTACTGTGTTAGAATATGCTGTCCTTACAATGCACTAATTGACATATCCTCTTTCTAGTTATGGCGTTTCACTTCTTGTCGGCATTTCTCAAACAAATAGATATGTTTCATGAAATGCAGCACAGAAGAGAACTTGTTGTGATTAAATGGTTAGGATGTTGCACAAAGGAGACACAGGTTCAAATTCTCACTCTTGCCATGGAAGCTCACCAAGTGCTCTTAGGTCAGTCATTCATTCTCAGCCTAACCTACCTCGCAGGGTTGTTTTAAGGATAAAATGGATGAGCAGAGAACCACGTATCCTGCCCTGAGCTCCATGGCAGAAGGGTAAAATAAAAATTAACTTTAAAAAAAGCAATTAAAAAAATCTTAACACAAGATTTTACTTGTGTTGTCACCTTTTTTTTTTCCATCGGTTCAGCTTCTGTGTCATAAAATAGCAACTTGCTGGGAAAAAGAAAGCCAGTAAAGCTTTTCCTAGAGATGGTGCAGAGGTGACAGGAAAAGCTTCAGCTGTTTAATGTCTTGTGCATGCAGGCGACAATTTGAAAGCCAGCACCAGGCCAAATAAAAACAATATGGCAACTCTCAAGCCGTCTAATCCAACTTGCTCCTTCATATAAAATATCTATCCAATTTTCCCTTGAAACCCCTGAGGCAGCAGATTCCTTGTACTCAAGCTTCCATTTATCAATTGGAGGAGGGATGGGTCTGGCATGGATCCCAACTGAAAGCAAATGGAAAGCAGTAGGTAGGAATTTGCCTTCCCCATCCAGGATTGATTTTGCTGGTCTCATACAAGCATGGGGGAGGGGGGAGGGAGATGTGATCTGGTGGAGAAAGCCAAAAGAAAGAGTCCAGAATCATATGTCTGGTTCTGAACTCTGGCCAGTCTGTGTGGATCAAAAAATGCACACAATGGGGCCACTCAGAAGTTTCTACAAAGCTGAAGGAGCCGGCAGGTTTACAGAAAAATGTGATGCCTAAAAAGAAAAGAAAATATAAAAGCGATGTCTGCAACACCATGGCGAAAACAAAATGACATTTGGGTTGCATTTTACTGAAACCGTGGCATCTGATGTGCATCCACCACCAGGAGATGCAAAGAGTAGGAGATAGAAGCAGGGGAGAGGCCACAGGAGTTGCAAGAGAAAGGGAAGGAGACCTGGGAGGGGAAGGGAGGGGAGGAGGGAAAGGAAGCAAGGGGTGGAAAGGGGGCAGCCGTGAAGGAAAGAGGGAGCCAGGTTAACTGGGAAGAGGAAGTAGGGTCTAGTGAATATCGCAGAGGGAGGCAACAAGTGGGTGGGGAGTGGAATGTCCCCTCCTCTGTGTGTCCCCCTACTGTGATATGTATTATCAAACTCTTAAGATACCAAATGGCTAGCCAAATAACAGTGTCCATATTCTGGTATTCAAACAGCATGGACACAACAGCCACACATGCGAGGGTAAAATAACGTTAAAAAAGAAAACACTTTCTCTGCCCAGCATTAGTTTCTTGGGCTGAATCATGTCAATCTCCCAAAATATGAATTGGATCCTTTGAATCTGCTCAGCTAGGGAGATGTTTTCTCCAGTGGAAATAATCTTTGCTTGATGCAAAGACACTTGGAAGAGCATGGTGCGCTCGGCAACGTTCCTTCTGCTGGAGGAAAGCTCCTCCCCACCCCCCACCCCCCCAAGCAGAAGGAACCTGCAGAATCCAGCCCTGTGTCTCTTGGGGTCCTCATTTGCCCCCATTCTGTGGCCACTGACAACAAAAACAAGTTGATGCAAGAATTTTTTTAAAAAAATGAGTTGAGGTATGTAATCTGTTTCGTTGCCAGTTTTCGGAGCACAGGCACTAAAAAGAGAGAGAAAGAGAGTTGGAACGGATACTAAGTGACGCAAGTGAAATGCTTGCTGAGGGCTTTGCCATTTAGGCCAGAGAAGCCGTGTTCTTCCATGAAGGCTCCCTTGAGGATTTTGGGCTGTCATGCTCCTCTCTTCCATCCAGCCTGGCTTGGCGATAAGACCTGGGCCTTTGAAGTTTACTTGGCATCCTGGGGGAAGAAGGGATGAAATGAAAGGCCAGGGTTCCATAGCGCTTGATCCCTGCTCTCCGCTCCTAGAGTTTATCTGGATTTTCTTTTGCATCTGGCGCTTCAAATTTAAAACCCACATCTTGGTTTGCAAGACTCTTCCACGCAGCTCTGGCCTCAGTTCTGACTCTCTCACCCATTCCTGCCATCTATAAATCCTTATCTCTGTTTCTTTGTCTCTCTGTCTTCTTTTTAATTACTTCTTGGTCAACATAACCATCTGGTTATTGCTTTTTGAACTTTCCTCCATCTCCATCCATTTTCTCCATCCATTTTTCTTCTGGGTGGTATTATTCTTATCCACTTTTTCATCTTCTTCTTTAACTCACTCTTCCTTTGTTTTTAATTTATTTCCCTTTTTTCCTATTCTATCCCTTGTTCTCACTGTTCCCTGCCCTTGCTCATTCTTTTATTCTTTCCTCTGCTTGCTTTTGTACTTCCATCTTTTTATTTCTCATTCTCCTTCTGCTGTTATTCTCCTTCTGCTGTTATTTTCCTGCTGATGGTTTTTATTTTTTCACCTCTCTGTCTCTCAATTTCCTTCACTGATCCATCCTTCTTTGGCTGCCCCTCTCTGTTTTCCACACCTTCTGCTTTTCAACCCACCTTCCTTGCCTCCATTTCTGGATCCATCCCTTTCCTCTATTGTTATCTTGGTCTATCCGCTTTCTCTTGGCATCCTTTCCCTTTCTTTTCTTCCCCTGTAACTCCTAAACAGGTGGAAACCATCTCTGACTCTGACACAGAAAGTAGGAACCGCCGGGAGTTCCATTCCATCGGAGTACAAGTGGAAGAAGATAAAAGGTACCACAGGTTCAGCATCATCCTTCAAGAAGTGTCTTTCCCTGATCTGCAGGCTTAGCAACCCCTGGCTATTGTGCCTTGTTGTTACCACCCGCGGGCCTGGTTCTGAAATCAATATTCACTGCACAGACTTTTGTCAAGAATCCAAGCTAGAGAGGCCCGGCAATTCTGGCTTCTAACAGCTGGATTATCACAGTGGCTCATAAAGCAAAGGCACAGAGGTATCAGGCTCTAGCAGATGCCCATGCAATGACAGATGAGGTAGAGAGGGACTGTGGGTCAGTTTCAGAACCTCCGTTTTGCATGCAGTTCAGTCTCTAGCATCTCCAGTGGAAAGGATCAAGTAGACAGTAAAGGGAAAGCTTTCTACCCAAGACCCTGGAGAACCACTCAGAGCAAATAAGACTGACCTTGATAAACCAACAGTCTCACAGGTGTCAAACTCACGGCCTTCCAGATGTTATGGACTACAGTTCCCATCATCCCCTGCAAGCATGATGGGAACTGTAGCCCATAACATCTGGAGGGCCGCGAGTTTGACACCTATGGCTAACTCAATATAACGCAACTCTGTGTGTTCAATAGCAGTGCGCCGCTTTGCATGCACAGTGTCCCAGGTTCAATCCCTGGCATTTCCAGGGAGAAGGACCACTGAGCAGGTTATGGGAAAGCTGTCTGAGATTTGATTTGGTTGACGCATCTCAGAGCAGAGCTATATTCTTTCTAAAGAACATACAGCGACCATCCAAAACAACCCCTTGTCACATTTCCACTTCTACAATCCGTGTCTTGGCATCATCATTATTTATTTATTTTGCTTCATGTATACCCCATCTTTTGCCCCAAGGAGGACTCAAGGCAGCTTATACCATTCTCCTCCATTTTATCCTCACAGCAATCCTGTGAGGTAGGTTGGGATGGATTTGTGCAGCTCGCCCGAGGTCAAACAGCGAGCTTCCATGGCATAGTGGGGATTCAAACCTGGGTCTCCCAGAACATAGTCCATCACTTTAGCTGCTACATCATACTAGCTGAATGCTGGTGTAGGCCTTGCCCACATCAGCAGCCACTCTAAGTTAGAGCACAAGGGCAGGAAAGCAAAATAAGCTGAATCCCAGCTAGGTGTTGTCATGACAGAAAAACCCTAAAGGGGTCCCATTTTCAGGGGCCAGCCTGTCTTCTTTGTAATGTTTTGCCCTGATCACAGGGTAATGAGACAGATATCCCATTCCTACTTCATCCAGCATCTCTTGCGAGGGGGAGGGGATCCAAAATCTACAACAGTAGATTTCAGATAGACAAAGGGAGTCCTATTTCACACACAATGGTGAATTGACTGGTGGAACTCCCTGTTATGGGATGCGGTGACAGCCACTGGCTTGGGTGCATTTAAAAGGGGGAATTGGAGGATAGAAGCTCAGGACTATCACTGTCTGTGAGCCATGAGTGTCACAGGGAATCTGTCAGTTTCAGAGGCAGAATTTCTTTGAGGGCAGATTCTGGAAGGACTGTTGTGTGCCTGCGAACTTCACTGTGGTATCTGACTAGATGGGATGCTGACCCGAACAGGCCTTGGGCCAGATTCAGCATGACTGAATACTATTAGTACATACTGTACTATAGTACATAGTACTACTGTAGAAGGAAGTTTTTGCCAGTGTAAGTGCGCATGCATGTGTGCATGCAGTGGGCATGCCGGCTTTACATGCTTTCCTAAGTTCCTCAATGCATCAATGCCCATGTCTTTCCATTCAGCTCGCTGCATGGTCACTTTAGTTGCAAAGCAGGCAAAGTGACCACTGTCTAGCGATTCCATTTCTTAATTCAGCAGGGGACTGGCTGGCATGTTCTCTCTCTCTCACTTGCTTGTTCTAGTCCTTCAGAATCCATCCAGTGCTGGTTGCCATAGAAACAAGCCAACCAGCATGAGGAAGAAGGAGCACACATCTTAGTGAAAGAACAGGAGGAGGCCTCTGTTTGCTGGCTTGGTTGAAAGATTTTGAGTTACATCCCCTAGTGGTTCGTCTCTGAAAAGAGAGGTGCCAGTCCAAGCACAGCTGACACTACTGCCTTGCCCTGCTTTGCTTCCTTCCCTGTCTCCTGCATGTTCCGTGTAGGCTGTGGGTACTCTGCACATGCTCGGTGAGACCACTGCACCCTGTTTTGTAAAACCGAATTCAAGACTGTGCCCTGGAGCAAGCAAAGTCCCATTTTGGCCTTCTTGTTCCACCTCAGAAAAAACCAAAGAAAAGAAACACTCAATGAAAATGAAAACGATTCCAGGTAGACAAAGTGAAGTCTGATAGATAAGATTCGTCAATGAATTACCCTTTGTTCAACAGCTACTGCAAGGCTATTTCAGAACTGTCTTGCCCCAGGGGAGAAGAGAGAACACAGAGTAGATAACCTGATTGAAGAGACTCGGCAGGAACAGAGCTGGCGAGACCATCTATTTAAGCTGTCGATTAGTTTGCGACAAGCATGGAAGGCATTTTTTAACCCCAGCAGGATAGTTATCCTTGGTGCATTTATAGTACATTGCCTCAGGCATTTTTTCCAGAGGAGATGCAATTCTCCCTTTCTCTCTTTCTCTCTCTCATGAGTTTTGCATTGGCGTTAGCTGTCTCGTTTGGATAATATGTATTTTTTTAAGTGGGGCTTTGCATCCGCCGCGTGGCTTTTTCCTCTTTGTTTTACAGTCTTATTTGAGTCACCCTGACTATCTAGTGACAATAATGAATACAGACAAAGAGAGGTGCAGTCCAATATAGATGTTTTTATAATAATCATAACAAGAACTAATAATGCAATTAAACACAGAAAAGGGTTTATATGGCTTAGCACAAAATGTATTTATTTACTTAGCTTCTAGTCTGCCTCTTTCTCTGAAGGTGGATTATGCCATATTAAAACAATGCAAACAAGAACAGTACAATACATGCAGTAAAAATGCAATATAACTGGATGACAAAAAAATAAAGATACAATAAGGTAGTATAATGCTGTAATAAAATTGCCTAACGTTTTTCGCAGACTTTAACACTATAATCTTATTACCTTTATAAAAATACAGAGGTCAGCATGATGTCAGGATTATCAAAGGTCTTTAAATATATGTGATATCTCCCAATGTTACTATTAAGTCCCAAGGGAAAGTGAGACCATTGTTCCATCTGAGATTGCTCTCATGGTCTCTCTGCATATTGCAAAGTCCTTGTGTTTGTTGGGGAAAAACCTGAGAAGAGATCCCAAAGGCACCTGGTGGGCCAAAGAAGAGATCCCAAAGGCACCTGGTGGGCCACTGTGGGTAGCAGAGAGCTGGACTAGATGGACTCTGGTCTGATCCAGCTGGCTTGTTCTTATGTTCTTAAGATGCATCACACATGAGATGTGAGTTTTGTGCCTCCCAGACACCAACAAGCTCTTTTTCGTGTGGCCACAGCAGGTGGGGAGAAGCAGCTGCAGCTCACCAAACTGCCCCATGGAGCCATTGTTGACTCTGTTGTGAAGTGTACATGTAACTACGTACGTAATATTACTTTTACAACGGAGCCAAATACCGCTCTGTGGGGTGGTTTATGGACATGAAAATAGCAAGAGGGGAAAGCAACAGCCGCTTTTTCTGATGTGCTGTGCTCACAAACAGAAAAGAGCTGAGGTGAATTGGGGGGCCCAAAACTCCCACTGCACATCTGATGAGAAAGTCCTGGTGTTGTTCCCCATAAGCACAAGAACTTTGTAATGCATAAATAGATGGATCTTTGTATTGTCGAAGGCTCTCACAGCCAGAATCACCAGGGTGTTGTGGGTTTTCTGGGTTGTATGGCCGTATTTCAGTAGCATTTTCTCCTGATGTTTTGCCTGCACCTGTGGCTGGCATTTTCAAAGGACCTGAAGATGCCAGCCACAGATGCAGGCAAAATGTCAGGAGAAAATGCTACTAGAACCTGGCATACAACCCGGAAAACCCATTAACAACACTTATCAGGCAGGTTTTCTTCAGATGCTCAGGAACTCCATACTTATCAGCTCTTCTTTCAGCACATGGCCAATTGGCCATGCTGAAAGGGGCTGATGGGAATTGTAGTTCCTGAACATCTGGAGAGCCGCAGGTTCCCTACCCCTGCCCTACATAGATCTTTGTTCAGTAAGTATACAACAGAGTGTGGGAACAGCATCCCTGTGGTGGTCCAGTAATGATAATTTACATAGGTGCTAGAACTCTAAGGCAAAATGGCAGATTCACTATTAGTAAAAATCACTAGCAATTTAAAGGACTAGCTCCCTGCCCTGCTGATCTTATAAGAAGAGCTATGGCAGAGCAGGGAGGCCTTTCAGTGAACCCTACATTTTCACACATTCATGCACACTGCTGCTGGGCATTTATTCGTTCCTTGGCACGTGCGCACACACACACACACACATATGTATGTATGTATGTATGTATGTATATGTATATGTGTGTGTATATAGATAGAGAGAGAGAGAGATGTATATATATGTATATGTATATAAGTGTATATGTATATGTATGTATGTATATGTCAAGGAATGAATAAATGGCCAGCAGCATATATATATTCGTTTGATATTGAAATGCCTGATGCAGTTTACAACCAATAGGTGAAAGTTGGGACGTTAAAACGTAAAAATATGAACAAATCATAAGAACTATACAAAGATTTAACAATTTATGTACAAGCCCCTAGATTAAGTGACACGGGGACAGCCTGGCAGGAAAGGGAGGTTTTCACCTATCTGCTCCAGGAGCAAAGAGTCACAGTTTCATGACCTCCGAAGGGAAGGAGTTCCCTTAATGTTGGGGCAACCCCTGAGAAGGCTCTGCTCCTGATAGATGCCAATCTGATGTCAACTTCTGATGGTATTTAGAGCAGGACTTCTTGTGGCAGTGAATTCTAATGTTTAGACAATATATATTGCAAGTATTCTTTTTTGTCAGTCCTGACCCAATCACCTGTAATTTTTGTTGGGTGAGCTGTAAAACTCTGATGAACTTGGCAGTGTTCCACTCAGCTAGGTCCTACTATTCCTGTTCGATCAAGTCTTCTTCCACCAGAGGAGGGCTTCTTCCAAAGGCAGAGATTCTCCATAGGATGCTTCCTTCACCAAATCAAAGACAGAAAATTATCTTGGTTCCCTCCCTTCTTGCAGTTTCTCCTTTTTCAGACACTTCTCAGAAGGCATCTAACCCCTTCTCTTTCCTGATCCAGGCGAGCTCGATTCAAACGATCCAACAGCGTGACAGCCGGTGTGCAGGCTGACTTGGAACTTGAGGGCCTGGCTGGGCTGGCAGTAGCCACGGAGGATAAGGCCCTTCAGTTTGGTCGCTCCTTCCAGCGACATTCTTCTGAGCCTGAGTCCACCCGACAGTACTCTGTATACAAAACGGTACATACTCAGGGCCAGTGGGCCTACCGGGAAGACTACCAGATGCAGTATGACACCGTGGAAGTGCCACGTCAGAACTCTTGGATGGACAGAGGTTCACGCAGCTTGCCCGATTCTGGCCGAGCGTCACCTTGCCACCGGGATGGCGAGTGGTTCATTAAGCTCTTGCAGGCAGAGGTGGAGAAGATGGAAGACTGGTGCCAGCAGATGGAACTGGAGGCTGAAGATTATGATCTGCCAGAAGAGTGTAAGTCTCAACAGTCAGGAGTCCCTCTGGGCTGCTGTCTTCCCTCTCACAGCCAAAATGGTCCAGTGCAGGGGTCTTCAACCTGCGGCTCTCCAGATGCTCATGGACTACAAATCCCATCATCCCCTGCCAGCATGGCTGATGGGATTTGTAGTCCATGAACATCTGGAGAGCCGCAGGTTGCAGACCTTTGGTCCAATGGATGTAGGGAACCAGAAGCCAAGCAATACCATTGTGTTCCTGTATGCATGAGGCATTGGCTGCTGGATCTTCCCTCTTCAGAGGGCAGGAAGTCCCCCGGGATAAAATAAATTATCAGCACCTTCAATTGCCCACTGCCACTTGCAGCAGCAGTGGAAGAAAAAGAACAGCAAGGTCACATGCAACTCATAGGGTTGTTCTAGGCATCACCTGAAACTCTATGGTAAAACTATAGAGTTTCCAGAAATTCCTAAAGTTACCCTATGTTTCTTCTAATGTGTTACCAGAAGCAATGCAACTCCTCAGCTTCCATTTCCCCATGCACAGTCCTGCGGCTATGTACCAGGCACTGCCAGACACACTTAGAGGCTAAAGGAACATGGCAAAGAGAGGAGGTTGCCTTGCCACCATTGACATGGGGTGATTTAGGTTGCTTTGAAGGCTTTAAATACAGTAGCAACTAATAATTGAATATACAATGAGCAACATTCCAGAAGTGGCTATTCAAGCATTCAGTTCACACACCCCACCATCTGAAGTAGTTCAAAATAGTACAGGAGAAACTAAAGTGCCATTCTCCCATGTGATGTCTAGTTGTGGCCAGCAATTACCGGTTGCCATGGATAATGCTAATATTAATGGGTTGGACCCTATAACTCCCTTCCACTAAGATGGATCCTACAACTTCCTTTTACTCCAACGGAAAACAAGTTTCTCTGAGAGAGAATCTTCTTTCATGAGACAAGGAAAGGAAAATTTCAAATCAAATCAAATACCTTTAATGGCATATAAATAGTTCAGCATCAACATCAACACCACAAGACAACAGCCTTTACAACTTCGGACGAAAGGAAAATTTAACAGGGGATAGTTCTAGGATCCAACCCAACATTTTAACTTCATTTGATGCTTCTCTTTTTAATTGTCGCTCTGGGTTGTCAAAGGCTTTCATGGCTGGATTCAACTGGTTCTGGTGGGTTTTCCGGGCTGTGTGGCCGTGGTCTGGTGGATCTTGTTCCTAACGTTTCGCCTGCATCTGTGGCTGGCATCTTCAGAGGTGTATCACAGAGGAAAAACCACTACTGCTACTGTATTTAAAACCTTCAAAGCAACATAAATCACAGAGTGATACACCTCTGAAGATGCCAGCCACAGATCCAGGTGAAATGTTAGGAACAAGATCCACCAGACCACGGCCACACAGCCCGGAAAACCCACCAGGACCAACTGTCACTCCGGGCTTCATTGCTCTTAACAGGGAGGCAGTTTTAATATTGTCTTTACTTTTTATTTGGGCTAAGAAGTAACTGAGGAGCTCTTCCAGGGAAGAAGACTGGCATGTCAGCTTTAATAAAAGTACACACGTATACTGTTTTGAAAAAACAGAAAAAAATTCTTAGACAATTTTTGCTTTTCTCACAAGGTGATCCTATGCATGTTTACTCCTGCATACGTACCACTGAGTTCAGTGGGCCTTATTCTGTCATACATGCATACAGGACCACGACCGTAGTTTTGAAGAGTCGCAGGTACAGAGGGCCACTGGAGAATGTGTAAGGTGCCTTCAGGGTTGTAGCTGTCATTTCTCTGTATGTCTTCACAGTCCTTGAGAAGATCCGTAGTGCAGTGGGAAGTGCTCAGCTCTTGATGTCTCAGAAAGTGCAGCAGTTTTACCGACTCTGCCAGCAGAACATGGTGAGTGGATCTTATTTTGTGCCTCGATTTTTTAAATGCCTTCCGGATTTTACAGGTTGATTTGTGCTGTCCAACTAGATTGTAATTTTTGCTTCTCGTCTTCCAGGGACTCCAGAACATGTCTTTTGACCCAGAAAGGCACGTCCCTGGGGAAAACATAATGTATAGTTGAGTCCTTATTGATTCTCACTCTAATTTCAGTGTGGATTAAAAGGGGGTGTTTGGGAATACAAGCCCTGAAGTTGGGATTTCTCCTAAATAAATGTGATAATCCTCTGTGGGTTGTCCCCGAGTGCCCTTTCCTGATATCCATTCCATCTTCCGTGATACCACCCGCTTGAATTGTGGCACCTGTTCAGCAACCCCTAGAGTATCAGGAAAATTCCCACTATGGCTCAGTCCCAGAGGCAAAGTCGTCTTGTTCAAAGTGGCTTTGGGGGGCAAATGGACAGAACTGAAGGAATGTGTATGCAGTGGTTATGAATTTAGGACCTTTGGGTATCATTCTGTACATATAATATTTTAATCCATTTCTGTGGTGTGATATGCCTGCATTTGGAAGCCACCTTGAGTCACTACAGGAATTTTGAATATACCTACTATAAGAGAATTACTAGAGTGCAACATACAATAAATGGAGGAGATAGTTGAATACTCCTTTGAACCCCAAAATCCCACCCACAAAGGAGATTGTCCTGCCACATCTCTTTACAATCTACTGATCTGATCTCACTGCCTTCCAATCAACCTTCGCTGGTAGCAGATAATTCCCTTGTGTTTCTAAATCAACACTCCCAATGCATAGACATGGCATAATTACCCGCCCTCAGAGCAGCCTGTTGCATCTCTGTGTGAGTCACTGCTCTGAACTTCCCTCCTTCAGATCTAAAGGCACAGCCCTGAATAGTGATCCATTTATTTATTTTCTTCAGTTCTATTTAACCTTTCCCCCAACAGGGATCCAAAACACCTTACATCATTCTCCAGCAGTGGCGTAGTGGTTAAGAGCAGGTGCATTCTAATCTGGAGGAACCGGGTTTGATTCCCCGCTCTGCCGCTTGAGCCGTGGAGGCTTATCTGGGGAATTCATATTAGCCTGTGCACTCCCACACATGCCAACTGGGTGACCTTGGGCTAGTCACAGCTTCTCGGAGCTCTCAGCCCACCTCACAGGGTGTTGTTGTGAGGGGGGAAGGGCAAGGAGATTGTAAGCCCCTTTGAGTCTCCTATAGGAGAGAAAGGGGGGGTATAAATCCAACTCTTCCTCTTCTTCTTCTCTTCTCCATTTCATCCTCACAACAATCCTGTGAGGTAGGTTAGACTGAGATTTTGTGATGGGCTCAGGGTTACTTGGCAAGCTCTCGTGCAGAGTGGAGGTTTGAATCTGGGTCTCCCATATTCTAACCCAACACTCTAACCAATGAAACATGTTTTATCTCTCCTTTGGCCACCAGTTTTAATTCAGAAACAGGCTCTGAAAAAATTAGAAAACACAGAATTGACTGTATCACAGGCAGGGGTGAGAGTAGTTTAAACATTCCTGCCAGTGCTGTGTCTTTCAGGGGATTAAAAGCAGTATAGGAAAGGATCCCTTCAGTCACTTTCCATACTCACTTATTTCCATCTCTGATCACAAGCAGGATTCTATGTCTGGACTTCAGCCCAGTCTGGATCATTTTAGCCATCCAGAAATCCTCACTCCTGACAGGAGGGGGTATTGGGCAGCAGCTCCTGACCCTGTTCCTTTTCTTCTCCCTCTTGGCAGGACCCCAACGCATTCCCCATGCCCACCTTCCAAGACCTGGCTGGATTCTGGGATCTCCTGCAGCTCTCCATTGAGGATGTCAGCATGAAGTTTGCAGAACTTCACCAGCTCAAAGCCAACGGGTGGAAACCTCTCGAGCCCAAGGTAATGGTGGAAGGATGGAAAGCACAGAGTGGAAAATAAACCTGTTTCTCTGGCCAGGAAAACCCCAGCAGTCTCTGGAGGCATCACAGAAGATAGGGCACCGATTTACCAGTGGTGCTTGGCTCGCTTCAAACCATCGGTGATGTGGGAAGAGAACTGCCCTTCCCCCCCCCCCCCAAGCTGATGGCATCACAGGCCCAGGCACAATGGGTATACCTTCCCTGGGGCAATAAAATACCTCAAATTGAGGAAGCAGGGTGTTCAAGGCTGAGTGTAATGGAGGTCAAGAATCCCTAAAATTCTGTACTTGGGCAAAATTGCACAATTAATTATGACAGGAAGGGGCAAGGAGCCATAAATGTCACCAGAGACCCAGTACCCAAACTCCCCTATCTTTCAGTAGACTTGAGGGCTAGAAACATGTTCTGCTTTTGTTCTTTTCTGGATATTGAGTTATAAAACTATATAAAACTAGCAACCTCTTCAGACGCGTAGCAAGGGGGGAAAGCGCCCGGTGCACCGGTGCATACTCTGGCCCTCCCCGGAATGCCCCCATCCTGCCCCCCCCCACACCACGCCCTCATAGAGGCACGTGCCTGGAGCATTGCCCCCTGTCCCCTTGGAGCTACGCCTCTAAACCTCTTGCACTCTCCAACAATCTGCTCCTGCTGACCCATACAAAAGCTGTAGGATTAAGGTTGAAAGATCTGGCTTCAATGCAGTCTGTTACCCTTATGGTTGAACAGAGGTCCTCCAGTTGATGCACTAGTTGGGTAAGCTATAAAATAGTCTCCCAGCTGACCCTTCTGACATTACAGTAAATAAATAAATCACTCCTTTGGCAGGGGCACCAGTTCAGAAGGAAGGGCAGGGAGATAGCCAGTGAGAGAGGGCAAATGCACAGCCCGGTCTTGAGCGTATCCAAGATTAAAAGGCAACATGAAAGAGCAGCTGGGAGTATTTACTTCTGCTTTTAAATATCTTTAAAATATTGTAGGGGGGGGAGAAAATTGCAAGCCTATAGTTGCCATTTTAACCCAACCTCTGCAGTCTGTATCAAACATTAAGAATGGCACATTGATAGAGCAGTCTGTTTGAAGGACATCAGCTGTGATTCTCCACTTTTTTAAAAGTGTATTAGTTTAGTTTATTATTTTATAAACTGCCCTCCCTCTAGGCCCTAGGGGCTCAGGGTGGTGAACAGCAATTTTAAAACATACATTAGAACACAGTATAAAATTTTCGGAGCTCCCTCATCCCCACCCACCTCACAGGGTGGTTGTTGTGGGGGGGAAGGGCAAGGAGATTGCAAGCCCCTTTGAGTCTCCTACAGGAGAGAAAGGCGGGATATAAATCCAAACTCTTCTTCTTCTTCTTCTTCTTCTTCTTCTTCTTCTTCTTCTTCTTCTTCTTCTTCTTCTTCTTCTTCTTCTTCTTCTTCTTCTTCTTCTTCTTCTTCTTCTTCCTCCTCTTCCTCTTCCTCTTCCTCTTCCTCCTCCTCCTCCTCCTGCTCCTCCTCCTCCTCCTCCTCCTCCTCCTCCTCCTCCGGATGACACTGCCAGACACCTCCTCCCATCCAAACCCTGGGCCTTTACATTTCCCCACTGGCTCCAGAATTTGGGGGAAGCGAGTCCTGTGGAAAAGGCACTTTGGGTCCCTTTAATCTTGCAAGAAGCAGGGTGTGTAAACAGGGAATCCCCCCCCCCCCCCGCCGCCCATGCTTAGATAAAAACAGTGGCACAGTTTGGGCAGGGTTCTCTTTGGCAATGTTGGGACCCCAGCAAATGCCATCCGCACCACCGCCTCTCTGTTTTCATCTCCGGAGATCACAAGCAGCGACAGTTCCACAGCTACAAGCAGGTTTGCCTCCTTGGCCAAGCCAGCTGCAGCGCTATTTGGTGCGCATAAAAGAGGGACGAGGGATTCTGATAGAGAGATCACAGCTGCTTTTCTCTCTCTCTCTCTCTCTCTCTCTCTCTCTCTCTCTCTCTCTCTCTCTCTCTCTCTCTCTCCCCTCTCTCTGCTGATCTAGAGCTGCTGTGTTGCTGGTCCAAGCAGAAATAATTGGGTGTTTTTAATGAATCTTTGTTCTTCTTTGTTTTTTGAGGGTTTTAAAAAAATGAACTCCTAGCTGAGCAACAAAGCTTCCTTTTTTCCACTGAGTAGAGGGAGGGAGGGAATGGTTGAGGAGCAGTTTCAGGGTTTTTTTTTAATGCTCCTTTTCTCTGTCTGCAGATCCTTGCCCACACCCACACACAGCTGTGTATGCTCCCTGTGAAACTGACATTCAGGACTGCAGCTGGTGTCCATGACTGGCCAGGCTGGTTGCTAGACCATTCTTTTGGCAGGGGAAGCATCAAGACCCCACCAGCATCACCCTATCTCTGGCAGACAGAAGCCCCCTTCCAGAGGATACTTTGCACCCTTCATACACCCCAGTTCCCTCTGCCCTTCATTCATTGTTTCACACCCCAAATCTGATGTTGCTCAGGAGCTTACAAAACACTGAGAACCGAACCTGCAGATGATGAACATATGAAGGTGCCTTATACTGAGTTAGACCCTGGGTCCATCATAGTCACAGTACTCAGACCTTCTTCAGATGTCACACCTTTGGTGCATGGATTGGTCCGTGTATTGGAATAACTCCTGTGATCATCAGCACAAGGATAATGGGATGATGGGAAAAGCAAGGAAGGCATTTTCATCCCCTTCCTCCTTCCCACCCCTTCCTCCCTCCCTAATCCATGTAGCTTTCAGTCCCCATGGGCCCTGGAGCCCATGGAATCCTTTCCCAGGGTCAGATGGGACTTCGGGGGGGGGGGGAGGAAGATTGAGTCACTACTTTCCACTGACAGAACGTGGGATCCAGTCTGCTAATTTTGGGAATGGACATTCATACCTGCAGTTTTTCTTTTTTCTTTTTCTTTACAAGCCAGCTGGATCAGACCAAAGTCCATCTAGTCCAGCTCTCTGCTACTCGCAGTGGCCCACCAGGTGCCTTTGGGAGCTCACATGTAGGATGTGAACGCAATGGCCTTCTGCGGCTGTTGCTCCCGATCACCTGGTCTGCTAAGGCATTTGCAATCTCAGATCAAGGAGGATCAAGATTGGTAGCCATAAATCGACTTCTCCTCCATAAATCTGTCCAAGCCCCTTTTAAAGCTATCCAGGTTAGTGGCCATCACCACCTCCTGTGGCAGCATATTCCAAACACCAATCACACGCTAAGTGTGAAGAAGTGTTTCCTTTTATTAGTCCTAATTCTTCCCCAGCATTTTCAATGAATGCCCCTGGTTCTAGTATTGTGAGAAAGAGAGAAAAATTTCTCTCTGTCAACATTTTCTACCCCATGCATAATTTTATAGGACTTCAATCATATCCCCCCTCAGCCTCCTCTCCAAACTAAAGAGTCCCAAACGCTGCAGCCTCTCCTCATAGGGAAGGTGCTCCAGTCCCCTCAATCATCTCTTGTTGCCCTTTCTTCTGCACTTCTTTTTTTTTTTTTCTATCTCCTCAATATCCTTTTTGAGATGCGGGCGACCAGAACTGGACACAGTACTCCAAGTGCGGTCGCGACCACTGCTTTTATATATGGGCATGACAATCTTTGCAGTTTTATTATCAATTCCTTTTCTAATGATCCCCCAGCATAGAGCTTCTGCCTTTTTCACAGCTGCTACATGCATTGAGTTGGACATTCCCATGGAACTATCAACAACTAAGACGCTTTAAACTCTTTCCTGGTCTTGTGACTGATAAGCACTGGACCCCCTGTAGCGCAGTATGTGAAGTTTCTGGATTTTTTTGCCCCTATGTGCATCACTCTTACATTTTGCTACATTGAACTGCATTTTGCCATTTCTGGGCCCACTCACCTAATTTATCAAGGTCCGCTTGGAGTTTCGCGAATCCTTTGTGGTTCTCTACCACCCTACATAATTTGGTAGCATCTGCAAACTTTGGCTATCACGCTACCCACCCCTACTTCCAGGTCATTTATGAATAGGTTAAAGAGCACTGGTCCCAAAACGGATCCTTGGGGGACACCACTACCGACATCTCTCCATTGTGAGAACTTCCCATTTACACCCACTCTTTGTTTCCTGTTTCTCAACCAGTTTTTAATCCATAGGAGGACTTCCCCTCTTATTCCTCCATTGCTGAGTTTTCTCAACAGTCTCTGGTGAGGAACTTTGTCAAAAGCCTTTTGGAAATCCAAGTAGACAATGTCCACTGGTTCCCCCTTATCCACATGCCTGTTTACACCCTCAAAGAACTCTAGTAAGTTTGTAAGACAGGATTTGCCTCTGCAAAAGCCATGCTGACTCTTTCTCAGTAGGTCTTGCTTTTCTACATGTTTTATAATTTTATCTTTAATGATAGATTCTACTAATTTACCAGGAACAGATGTCAAACTGACTGGCCTGTAATTTCCCGGGTCCCCCCTAGATCCTTTCTTAAAGATTGGTGTGACATTGGCCATCTTCCAGTCTTCAGGGATGGAGCCTGATTTCAGGGATAAGTTGCATATTAAAGTGAGAAGATCAGCAATTTCATGCTTGAGCTCTTTAAGAACTCTTGGGTGAATGCAATCTGGGCCAGGGGATTTGGTAACATTTAGTTTATCAATGGCTGCCAGAACTTCTTCCTTGTCTACCACTATCTTCGCTAGTTCCTCGGATTCGCCTCCTAAGAAGCTTGGTTCAGGTGCAGGAATGTTCCTCACCTCCTCTTGGGTGAAGACAGATGCAAAGAATTCATTCAGCTTCTCTGCAATCTCCCTGCCATCTTTTAGCACACCCTTTGTTCCTTTGTCATCTAACGGGCCTACCGCTTCCCTTGCTGGCTTCCTGCTTTTGATGTACTTGAAGAACTGTTTGTTGCTGGTCTTGATGTTCGCAGCCATGCATTCCTCATAATCCTTTTTAGCCTCCCTTACAGCTAACTTGCTTCTCTTTTGCCACCATTTGTGTTCCCTCTCATATTCTTCATCAGCCAAACTGGACTTCCATTTTCTAAAAGACATTTTCTTTTTTCTGATAATTTCCTCAACCTCTCTTGTTAACCATGGTGGCTTTCTTTTGGACTGGGTGCTGCCTTTTCTAACCTGTGGAACACATTCCAGCTGAGCTTTTATTACTGTTTTTTTAAATAACCTCCAAGCATCCTGGACAGTTTTGACTCTCTTGATTTTCCCTTTCAGCTTCCCAAGCACTATCCCCTCATCTTTGAGAAATTTCCCTTTCTTGAAGGCTTAATGTAACTATATTAGTAGTTGTCACTTGTTCGCATGCTGAGATACTGAATCTGACAGCATTGTGGTCGCTGTTCCCTATCGGCTCAACAACACTGACTTCCTGCACCAGGTCCTGGGTCCCACATAGAATTAGATCTAGAATCACCTCTCCCCTGGTTGGTTCCACAACCATCTGCTCTAAGCCACAGTCATTTAGCATATCCAGGAATGCTCTCTCCTTACTATGACCTGAACATGCATTTTTCCAGTTTATATGGGGATAGTTAAAATCACCCATTACCACTACATTTTTGTTTTTGTTGGCCTCTAATTTCTTTTTCCATCTCAGAATCCTCTTGTGCACTTTGGTCAGGGGGACGATAATATATTCCTAATATTAAACTGTCCTTCACACCTGGTATTGATATCCACAGTGATTCTGTAGGGGAACCAGCTCTCCTTGCATTGTCTATTTTATGTGATACTATGCTCTCTTTGATGTAAAGGGCAACTCCACCCCCAATGCGCCCTGTCCTATCCTTCCTATAGAGCCTGTAGCCTGGTATAACAGCATCCCACTGGTTCTCCTCATTCCACCATGTCTCTGTAATGCCCACTATATCAAAGTCCTCCTTCAAAACTCTGTACTCTAGCTCCCACATTTTAGGTCGAATGCTTCTACTATTAGCATAGAGACACCTGTATACCCTGTCTCTGTCCTTAACCTGGGATTTATGTGCTTTACCCTCAAGTCTTTTGTAGACACTATCCCTTGTCACATACACATTGCTATGTTCCTCGCTTGTATGTGGTTGATTTTCTCGCTTGTATGTGGTTGATTTGTACAGAGGCATGACTGCACATGAGCACAATGTCATGGGCATGCTTGGTGAGCATTTCTACACCACAAACAGTCATTTTTTATCCCCCAGAAATGCTGGAAACTGCAAAGATGAAGCTAAATATTGCTCTCAACACCCTACCCAGATTATAGCTTCCCAGATGCATTGTGGGATGCTATGACAACTACGTTGGCATGGAACTAACAGAATGCAGCTCTGTATATGCAAAGGATACTGACACCACCATTGTCCTGCGTGTACAGAATTGTACAGGATCTCTGCCACCAGCGAGTCCCCGAGACCTCTTACTGTGCCCAACAATGAGGCCCTTGCTCTACTAAACATCTTCTCTGTGTCCATTGGCAGGAGGAAAAGAAGGTGCCTCCACCGATACCAAAGAAGCCGCCACGTTCCCGGCTGCATCCGGTGAAGGACCGTTCCCTGGACTCCGTTGACCGGCAACGGCAGGAGGCCCGCAAGAGGCTCCTGGCAGCCAAGCGAGCTGCCTCTTTCCGCCAGAGCTCTGCCACCGAGAGTGCTGACAGCATTGAGATCTACATCCCGGAGGCCCAAACCAGACTGTGAGGGCGGGGGGAGGGGCAGCTTTTCTAACCAACCTGTCCATGCAGAACGCACAGCACACTGTGATCTGCGGGGTGTGCCCCACTATCTCTCTGGGAGGGCAACACGTGGCCCCATCATGGTCTCTAAACTTTTTTTTAACTCCTGTAATCCTTGGACCTGACACCCGAGAGGCAGGAATCAGGGTTCTGGCCCCTTCATTCATCACTCTAATTAAGACTTAGTGGTGACCAGACTTTACCAATCACTTTTCTCTGGTCTACCCGTTCACTTCGTCGTTCTCCTTATTACAGCCTTGGCTCCTTGACGGGCTTTCTTCCCCATCCCCCTTTGATCCGCCCTCTTGACATGAGCTATTCTCACTGTCCTGCAGGTTCGGGGCCTCCATCAACAACCCTGTCACTCCGCATCCCACGGGTTCTAGGCCCATCAATATTTATATATAAATATATCTATATATATATATATGTACTTCTATAAATATAACTGAAAGGGCAGAGACTGCCCAAGACCACAGCTGTGTTTCTGATGGCGAGAGCCTTCTCGTCTCCTCAGGAGACCCCGACCCCTCCCACGTCAGCAGTCCTATTCCTCATGCCACACGCACAAAACATACAAAGTTCACTTGCATACACATCCAAACTCCTCTTGGATCATGCATAGAGTGGAAGGACAGCTGCCATGTCCAAAAGCCCCAGAGTACTGGTAAAAGGGCTTATAGGTGAACAAGTATGGCTGGTTCTTACATAATGAAGTCATTGTCAACTTTTGAGAGAGGTGGGTTTTGGCTTGTCAGATTGGTTTTCATGTGGAGCAGCGCATACAACTTCCTGAGTCTTGGAGAGGGAATGGTCCTGTTGACAAAGTCTAAAGCAATGTTGGCCTTTTGAGTCGAGACAATGATGGTACGCCTCAAAGGACCAATGGGCTTATTAAATAGCAGCAGCAGGAACACATTTCCCAAGACTGAAGAAGTCATAATTCTTCTCCGCACTGACTTGGAGTCATGTGCTCCGTTCTGGGTTCCAGAGTTCAAGAAGGATGGTGAAAATCAAATAGTGATTCCGACGAGAGGTGCAAGGATGGAAGAGTATCTTCTGGAAGACAGAGTGTCCCCCCAAAAAGGCTAAAGGAACCTCGTACATTCAGCCTAGATCAATGGCTTTCTACCACCAGGGAATGTGCCACATTGTTGTCCACGATGGAACTCCTGCACATTGTAAGGAATTCTAAGGAAAGCCATAAGGTATATCTAAATGCAGATCATCAGCCAATCCAGTTGGGCCTCCCCACTGTCCAGTGTGAACTGACACCATATCCTGGAACATATCTAAGATCCCCTTATTATTTCACACTGCAAAAGGAAATGGTTCACAGTGGGCAAGCTGTCTGCTATTAGTGATCTTCTCATCAAGGAACTCCAGGGGTCTCTGAAAGCCACTGGTGCTGACAAAAGAGGATGAAGAGAACCAACTTTTTTCAGATATTTTAAAAAGTGTGTGAAGAGGAAAGATGTAGTTGTTCACTGCTGAGGACAGGAATGAGAGGAACTAACAGCAAGAACAAGTTGCAGAGGAAGATTAAAGAACCTCATTTTTTGGAGCTTTTCAAGAAAAGAAGTGGCCAACTGATGTATTTCTCATATCATGGGGCTGATACTTATAAGATGATCAGGATTGATGCTTCCTGGTGGTTCCATTCCACACTACTCCAGTAATGTTGGAATGTAGAAACCACATGGGGAAATTGCAGGAGCCAAATCAGATGAGATGTCATAGGCATGGAGCTCTCCAATCAGCATACTTTTGTGAGGTTATCCCATATCATGCAACCCAGGAGATAATTTGACTGAGCTGCTGTGGGTTGCTCAAGGCAATCCAGTGAGTTTTATGGTTAAGCAAGAATTTGAACCCAGGTCTCCCTGACCCCAGTATAAGAATTAGTTCACGTTAAGGGTTGTGCTAGGCAACAAACTGGATGCCTTCCAACTCTGTGGATGGTGCAAGAATGCTACACAATGTGGTATGTTTGATATATAACAAGATTTTGATAGCTACACCGCTTTCCGAAACTTTCCCAAAGAAGTTTGGAGAAGAAAGTGGCAGGTTGAGAAATCAATTGAGGTGGCCATTTTTTAGCCTAGTGCACTATGGCAAAATATATTGAGAGAAGAAAAAAACCCTCATGTTGATTTCACAATGTAAATGGAGGGTCTCATGAAAGCACATTTTCCTTCCTAACAACTGCAACCTTTTTTGTGATACTCTCTTGAAATGGCTGGGAAATAGAGGGGATCTGAGAAGACCTCTTGGTCTGGTTCCATTTTGAAATGACCTTGGGTTTCTTGTATTACATAACGAATAGAACAGAAGAGGCCTGTCAGAGGGGATTCTCCACCAAAAGTCATCCACTTTGGTGGCTCAAAATGCCTACGTTGCATTAGCAGGGTGTCATGTAGTCAGTACAACAAAGGCTTGGATCTTGCAGATCCATCTTCATGAGGGAATGGCTCTTTCCACTGGAAGAAAGCACCACCATTGGTAGAATGGATCCACAAGATTCTACTTGAGGTAGGGTTGGAAATAAGAAGTGGAAAACACAGATCAGGCTGGAAACAGTACGTTTCTTCTCCAGCTCCTTTAAAGGCCAAAGCCAAATCAAATCACATTAGCAAAGTGTGACTTCCCTACCATACATTTCCCAGTATCCTTCTACTCTGCCACCAAGCTAGAAGTCAGCTTTGTTCTGAGGAGTATGCAGGATAACTTGCATAGGGCCAGTGCATTGGCTCAGTGGTGCTGTGCATGTTTTTTTTAAGTTCAATCCATTCTAAAATCTAAGGTAGCCCAGGATACTATTGAATTCCTTAGCTATTTTGACAAAACAAACTTCTGTTTCAATTTTGTTTCTTTCTTGCGTGAATTGGGCCTACGAGTCATTCCCCCTCCATTTTCTGTTTCCATGCCTCAAATATTTCCTGTTAAAACATTTTTTCCACATTATTTTTGCGTACATTTTATTTATTTTGGGAATATTTTGATCCCACTTTGCTCCCACAAGAGGGGCTCAAAATGGTTTAAAAGTGAAATAATCATGCAAGTACAATTTACAAACATGTACATACTCCAATAGCCCACAAAGACATTTCAAACTGGTTCTGATTCTGACAGCCCTTCGTCTCTTGCCTTTCAGCTTGTATATAGGCCATACCTGCAGAAGGGGAAGATCAAGGGCTCAGTTGTTTCACAATGTTCCCAGTTCCCTCCTTCCCCTCATATGTGGTTTATAATATATAAATGATATTTTGAAGCAGCATATGAGAAAATCAGGAACACTAGCAGTTTGGAAATGAGCAAAACAAAGGCTTGCAATGGCAAAATCAACCAAAAACCCCCAAAGAACACATGTTCATACAGGTAGCAGAGCAGAAAAAGAGCTTTACCTGAGAACTGACAGAAATACATTGCCAGCCGGAATAGATTCTACTGGGCTCAATGGACCAGTGCCCTGACTCAGGATAGTAATTTCAGGAGCGTTGTCATTTGCACCACGCTGATTAATTTCTCTAGCAGAAGTACTTTCCTCCAGTGGAAGAAGATTTTCCCAACCTGAGATGCTTAGAGGCACATCTTGTGTTGAGGAACTTCTGCTTTTGCCAGCTCTCAGCTGGCAGAATAATTCATGGGATCCAACCAAGTTAGGATCACCAGCTTTTCATTGGGTCCCTCTCGCTGTCCCTGTAATATTAGTTTGACATGTAGCAATGTTATTGACCTCCATGTCACAAAAAACATCAACTGCCCAGTCCTACTCTACTGAAGGAATAGGGCTTTTATTTTTCTCCAGGCCAGTTGGCAACTGCAGCAAAAACAAACACACACCAAGTAATACAGGGCTTTATGCCTCCAAGGAATCTGTGGAAGACCAGAAAAGGGAAAGAGAGTCATGTTGTTAAAGCAAAACAGCAAGGTCTGATTGAAAAAGATAAACTTACTGGTGGGGCCTAGGAAAATCTCAGAAGCCAAAGTGCGGGCTGGGTAAAGTTTCTTAAAACTACTGGAGCATGTCTCTGCCACATCCCTTGTTCCTCTCATCCTTAGCCAGTTCAGAATCAATCAGAAAAGACTGCAGAATAAATTATGCAAAGAAACGATGCCAACGTGCTTAGCGTGCATAACATTTGCAGGTCACAGACTTCAGCTTTTCTTGATGCAGAATTTGGAGGGGCGGTATTACTAGCAGAGTACAAACAGCCTTTAGTTGCAGGGTTGAATTTATAGCCAACATCTCTTCTAAGCTAAAGGACACAAGGGGCTGAGGCTCAATCTGATACTAAGGGGATTCCAGTCTGTGCCCCACAATTTCAAAACGTTATTTAAAATTAAGCATTATAATCTCTTTCTCCCTTATCGGTAGATTCTAAGGACTTTTTGATTTCTTTCTCCCCAATAACTGCAAAGCTTTTCTCTCATCTTACATCTCAATTGCTGACTCAGAAGAAGTCCATTGTCTCTGGAAGTGCCTCCCTCATCAAGTGACCATACCTAAGGCTCTGTCAGAGTAGCGACTGAGCTACATATTGAGAGGACTTTGCCAGAGCCTCTGTTGCTGTTTTAGTTCAGGGCAGAGCGGGGGAGAGAGCTTCCCCTAAAGAGCCCTTTGTCCCCACCCAGGCCTCATTGTGAGGCCAGAAGTGTGAGATGATGGGCAGAGCAAACACAGCATACCCTTCAGCCTATGTTCAGCTCCAAGTAGTTACCCTCCTAAAAATTATCTTGCCATCCAAGGGTGTATATAGACACCACTGCTGTGTAGAAGTTACGGTGCCTGTGATTCCCCGCCAGTAGCTTGTGCAAGCAGATGACTGAGTCACTGTATTGGATTGTCCTGTGACGCAAAGCTCCAGTCAAAACAAGTATTTTTGTGGGGTGGTTCATCCAATGGTGGAGCCCACACAGCCTCTGGTGCAGACATGACTTGTCACATCAAGTGTGCAGAGGGAGTGAGTTGGAAAGATAATTGGGAGCCACAATTTGTCTTGAGGTAACCTCAGGCTGATTTAGTCAGGTGGAAAAGGGGGTTGGTTCTTGCCCTGGTTCAACTGCTGGGTCATTTCGACAGAGGAGAGGATGTGAAACAATAGGGAGGCAGTTGTGGAACCAAGGCAGATGATGTGCCGGGAAGCTGTGCTAACAGAAACTAAGTTTTGTTTAGCCAAGCATTGTACAGAATGTTCTAATGTGAGTGTCATCAGAAACATGGGGTTGCATCAAAAATGGCATCTCCATGTCACATTCTCCCCTATACATAGTAAAAATTGCCATAGGTCCTGTATTTACCCCCTCCATCAATAGCAGCCAGTAGTGTTATAGGGTGGTGAGAGAATTTATAACATCATAGGACAAGTACCTATTACACACAAAGATAATTTAGTCCTGTTGTTTTTAGTGGCAGATAACAAAATAGAAATAATTCTCACTGAGATGCTAACCAAGTTTTTGAGGTGGACCATTGCAGACTGTTCTTCTAAACCCCCAAATATCTCATGTACATAGAAGGTAAATGTTAGCCCCCTCACACAAAGCTGTGTAACGATCAAAAGCTTGTACCAGCCTAAATAAGCCCAATAAACAACATTCTTCCTGCTTTTTAATTCTGATTTAATTCTGATTTAGCAACTACAATAATAGTTGCTAAATAGTTGCTAAATAATTCTGATTTAGCAACTACAATAATAATAGCTTTTAAAACCAGTGAATGAATGGCTCAAAATATGTATAAAAATGAATTCAAAAATGTCACGATCAGGAGGTTAAAACTAGCATGTGAGTCAGTGAAACCTGATAATAGAAGAAAGGAGGGGAGTTCCAACCACAGAGAGAAAGGAAAGTCTAGAGCAACACACAGTGTGAACTTCTGGAATTGCACTGAAAGTTAGCTTTGCCTCTGAGCCAGCTTGGATGCAGATAAGGGCCTCATCTCTGCAGCACAAATCATATAGGCAAACGCTGTCTGTCTGAGTGTCGACCATAAGCAAATGAATATAATAGGCAGTGCTAAGGGTTGGATTCTGTCGAACCTTTCCACTAGCAGAGTCGCTTCCCTCTGGCAGAAGGAACCTTCTGCTGAAAGGCACTTCTGCTGGAGGAACAGGTTCCCAGGATCCAAAGTTAAGAGGTCAGCTCTCTGTCATGTTCATTTCTACGGTTGCTAGTGTCCAGGTGGGGCCTGGAGATCTCCCGGAATTACAACTGATCTCCAGATAACAGAGATCCATTCCCCTGGATGAAATGGCTGCTTTGGAGGGTGGACTTTGTGCCATTATATCCTGCTGAGGCCCTTTCCCTCCCTCCCCAAAGGTCACCCTCCCCAGCCTCCACCCGCAAAATTCCAGGAACTTCTCAGTCCACATCTGGCAACCCTAGCCTACAGAGAGATAGATCAATTGGGTCCAAAATTTGAATTCCAAATACATGAAGATAAACATCTGGGAAGAAATGCTTCTCAGCTCTCAGTGTTCAGAGATCCCTTTTTTTCTCTTCCCCCCTTTTCATGTCAGTTTTGACCATGTGACAGAATCCTGAAAACCAGGCATACAACAAATGCCCTGTTCACACATCCCAGTGAATCCATATACACCATGCATGTATGTGCATACTTATGTTCGTAAGAAAGAGCCAACATTGTTTACTTTTACAGCTGAAACTAAGGACTAGTTCCTGGATAAATGTGAACAATTGTACTTGTGTAACATGAGAATTACTCAGTGCACACATGAAGAAAATTGGAGTTTACCGTGTACGCAGACTGATGTACATGTGTTCACTGTAACTTGTGGACATGGCTAGGAGCAATCTTGACACCACACAGCAATGCTATATTAAGAAATGCAGCACTGCCCTCTGCTGGCATATTGGTGGCAGAAATAAGGTCCTCTCTTCTCTCCTGGTCAGACAGGTGTGCATCCAGTCATTGTAGTCCATTTCTTCCTGCAGGTTTTGCCTGCTTACAGTTGACCCTGAGAACAAAGCAATGTTGGCAGGCCAGCATTAGTAACCAACAGCAATTCATTCTCTTTTCAGGATCCTGGGTTGTAGAACCTCTAGCGCCATGGTGGCGAACCTTTGGCACTCCAGATGTTGTGGACTACAATTCCCATCAGCCAATTGGCCATGTTGGCAGGGGCTGATGGGAATTGTAGTCCATAATATCTGGAGTGCCACAGGTTCACCACCACTGCACTAGCGCATTATTAAGAATTCTGGTGTGTTGAGAAACCACAGGGCTCACTGACCGTGGTTCACAGCCACTGAGCTCAAGATGACAAGTTGCATGGAAAGATAAAGATTGCCATGAAGTGTTTTTAAAAGTCTCCGATTCACGTGTAGCTGGGAGTTTCCATTTAGAACAGCCTTCTTTCTTTGTATTAATAAGCCCATTTTTTAAAAAGTCGTTGCCACCCCCAATTTTGCCCCCAACCCTTTTATGACAATGTTGTTCCAGTCATCGTCAGCCCCAGGGCAAAACATTGCCATAAAATGGCCTATAATTTATCTGTGGCTACTTTTTTCAGAGAAATGCAGCCCATTATAATAAAGGTGAGATTCAGTCATGCCAAATTGAACACTTTTCAAAAAAAAATTGTAGTTAACAAAGGGTTGGGGTGTCAGAAAAGGTCAGCATGTGGTTCTGTTACTTTAGAGAAGATCTCATTCTAGATTCTTTTGTTCATCTCTCTCTTATGATGTGCCCTCCAATGATACGACATGGTCTCCTTTGGCTCAGTGCAGCAAACACAACATCTGACTCGTGCATTAAGGAGAATGAGGCAGAAATGAGAGTGCAATATGAATGCAGGTGGCAGAGTTCAGCTTTGTGCTCTTTTGCACACAAACAAAAATCCAGATCCACACAAGCAGGAAGTTAGCACTGCAGGGAGAAAAATCACCTCCCATTTTGTTTGTGGTGCTTGTTTTCTACTTGCAGGGAATTTTTTTAAAATAACAGGGCAGCATCCACAAATTGAGCCTCCACAATCCTCCACCTGCAATCTAAAGGGCTGCACTCCATTCTATCACCCTTAGGGCTCTACTGGATCATTCCCCTGCATGTACAAAGCAGGTCTGAATTGTGACTCAACTGAAATCAGTGAAATAAGGTGCATCCGTTCAGACCCCTCAGATGGCCCACAGTAAATGTCAGCAGTAAAGTACTGGGAAGTAAATGAATCCTGTTTGTTTTGAAGTGTCTGCACATAACACAATGAAATAGTTTACCACTAGAGTTATAGTGGGAAAAAGTTGCTGTGAGATTTTGTTTACAACTTTTTCTCTCTTTGGATTGGGCCATCGTACAGAGACCTTTTCCTCATGCTGCCAAACAGGTGCATCATGGACAGTTCTGAATGTGTTTGCTGTCCCTCGTGGAACAGCATGAAATATTCTTATGGAACTGACCCTAGGAGATCATTGTGTGCGTACAATTAGCCACCGATGCTTTGAAAAGTTTTACAAACCACAAATTGGGTAGCCACACATTCATAAAAAACTCAAGAAGAAGATCTAGATAAATTGCATGACTGTATATAGTGTCAAAGGATAAGGGGGCGGGGGGTCAATCTACAACCAAGTTAATCGCGTTTTCTATTCCTTATACCTTATTTCCTAAAAGGCCAAGCCTAGCTTTGCCACCAAACTTTGCCTAAAGTGAGGCAAAAAAGAAAAAAAAATGGAGGTTCCGAAGAAAGAATTTTGCAGAAAGGATTTCAATACAATTCAGTGAAATTTCTCAGGGGGCTTTTTCACACCTCTAAATTGCCACCAGATTTCACCCTGAAGCCAACTTCAAGGTGGGTTTGGGAGGCACTGCTCAGGCAAAACATCTGTCAGAATTTTGAAAGAAACTTTTTAGACATTTGCAAACTTTCTTGGGGGAGGGGGAGGGGAGGGAAGAACCATCTCGCATCTCTGTCCAAGACTCAAGACTTTGAAGGGCTGGAAGTACCGTTTATTATCTCCTCAGCACCCCTTTTGAAGACAGATTATTTGATTATGCGTGGACCCTCTTCTGGTTATGAGAGCTATGAGAATTGGGATGAGGAAAGTGCTGGGTTTGGAGATATGCAGCGATAGATAGACCATTTAACATACAGGGGATGTTCTTGACGGGACCCTGCCTTGGAGGGCTTTAGAGGTGAACCACAAGCTGAGCCAAGTGACCCTGTGCTGCAGGGGCAGTTGGTCAAGGACCGGGACCAGAGTGTCAACTGTCATAGCCATGGATCTGAGCCAAGTGGGTTCTGTAGTGCTGCCAGCTTGCTCCAGGATCGTTTGAAGGTCCCAGTCCACTCCTCGGGATGCAGCTGATGAGAAGAAGAGACACCGTTGCTGCTAGAACCGGGTGATTCTTTTGTATCTCTTTGGAGAAAACCCTCCCAGTCCCAGAAGTTTGCACACTTAACATATTCCTGCTCTTCTCTTGCTTTCTACTCACAAAGTTCACTCCCCACCCATCCACAGTGGAGCACGTTCCGTGATATTGTGGAAGAAGAATCTGACCCGATTTTCTGCAGAAGCGGAGGGTACCAGCATCTCGCTCAAGGGGAACAGGGCTGAGTGGTGACTCTGCATCCCAGGAAAGAGCTACGCGCAACCTTTTCGAGGCTTCAAACCAAGGAGCCGTCTGCACTGTGAAAACCTTTCAACAGGGCACCCCTTTGTGATCTCACCCTCAGCTGCTGACTAGGGAGCGGCTCTGCCTCAAGCAGGAAACAGGCCTGAAAAAAAGGCGCACACACTGAACATCACCACTGGGCCACATGTTCACAAGCAAGGGCAGTGCCAGGTCTACCTGGCATTCTTCTGAGTACGCCATTCCTCGAACAGGTACCATGACTGGACTATGTAGACACTTTGGGACTTCCTGCCTGTTGGATGCTGGGAAATCACACGGGTAAGCGAGGTGCTGTCTGCCGCTTTCCAAAGCAAATGTTGTCAGGGCACAAGACGGAAGTGATATTTAATTGTTCCAATGGCTGCTGTCCTTCCCCCATCAGCAGGATTTTTAATGTCATTTCTATACTGAAGGATTCTGAGTGACCAACAAGCACAACAACTACGGCTGGTTGAGATTTATTTGTTTGTTTTAATTGGCAGAACATAAACCTTTACTATGAAAAACAAAGCGCTAGAAGCAAACCTGTAGGGCACCGGGCCTAAATTTCTGCATCAAATCTGTACCCACAACCAGATCAAAACTGTCCACTGTGACAGAGAAATCTTTGGTTGTATCTTTATTTCATCACAAAGGGTGTTTTTATAGGCTAGGACAGTGGTGGCGAACCTTTGGCACTCCAGATGTTATGGACTACAATTCCCATCAGCCCCTGCCAGCATGGCCAATTGGCCATACTGGCAGGGGCTGATGGGAATTGTAATCCATAACATCTGGAGTGCCAAAGGTTTGCCACCACGGGGCTAGGAGAACATGTAAGGATCTCTCTCCACAGGTGAGGCCAGTGGTTCAGTGGTGGAGTACCTGCTTGGCATGCATAATTTCCCTTGTTCACTCCTTGCATCTCCAACTATACAAGGATCCAGTAGTAGGTCATGTGAAAGGCCACTTTCTGATATACTGGAGGGACACTGCCGGTCTGAATAGCTAACACTGACCCTGATGGACCGAGGGTCTGATTCAGAATAAGGCGGGATCCTGTCTTCCTGTGTGGCGAACACTCCTTACAATGCATTCATCAGGCAAATTCATATTGAGACATTAACTTGGCTGAACTCAACTGGGGAGGAGAGACCCGAACCCCATAATAAAAAAGAGCCTCTGGGATGTTTTGCTTTTAAATCAAATGTCGGGGGGGGGGGGGAACAAATTATGTCTTTGGAAATTTGGAAATGGCCCAGCATATTTTGTGACCACTGTGTTCCAAAAATATTATCATCTCATCCATTCCACTGTTGTTTCCAAAGGACTCCTTTTAATTTTATCTCCAGTGGCTATCAGGCCAATAAGCTTTTACGGCAGCCTGTCAGCTGAGACATCAGAACATGTGATGCTCCAATGTCTGCCCAATGGCCAAGTGCAGACCAACAACCACTTAGGATTTTCCCATCTGTGTAGTTCAGTAATCATGTAGGATTTTCTCAAGAGCTTCTACCAGAGATCCTTTAAGTGGAAAAGTCAGGGATTGAACCTGAAAACATTTGCATGCAAAATGAGCATTCTGCCTTGAATTATACCTCACCCCTGGTTATGAGGTCCCCACATACTGAGTCATGGGAGGACAGTTTAAAATGTATTATTGAAGGCTTTCACAGCCAAAGTCAACTGGCTGTTGGTGGGTTTTCCAGGTTGTGTGACCATGGTCTGGTGGTTTTTGCTCCTAACATTTCGCCCCAACAGCCCACTGTTTAAAATGTTTGGGACAGTATACAAACAATTAAGAAGGGGGGGTCTGTTCAGTATCACAATAGATTTGTCCCACTGCCTTCTTTCAGGGTAGTCCCTGAGGGGATTCCAAGCTCTTCCCCCAAACTTCCACCTTCCATGAAAGTTTGCAAGCTTTTTCCTTGCGGAGAAATAAGAAGTGTGCGGCACTCAGTTCAGTTGCTCAGAAAGGCACTTGCACACCAACTCCTACCTTTCCGGAGTGCAAATAGCTGATAAGTGTCAGACCTATATATTTAATAGTAGGCTACCCAAATTTAGGTACAAGGTATTAGGCACTCTCTTCCGCACTCCCAAGTGCAACTCTTAGGCTCCCTTACCACACAGTTGATACCACAAGGCTATTTTACAACTAATAAGGTTGACAACCTCCAAATTGGGATCTCCCAGGATTGCAACTGATCTCCAGGCTACATAAGTCAGTTCCCTTGGAGAAAATGGCTCATTTGAAAGATAGACTTGTAGCATTATACCACAGTGAGATCCCCCCTCTTCCACAAACCCCACCCTCCCCAGCCTTCTCTCCCAAATCTCCAGGGATTTCCCAACCCAGAGTTGCAAATCCTAACAACTAACAGTGTTCCTTGTACATTCCTTCTGAGGGGTCCTTTGCTTCTTGGCCGGTCTGCCCTACACAGAGAACTCGAAGAGAGAGAGCTTGGGCCAAAAGGGTAAATTTCCCACCTGCCTCCACATTTTTTGAAATCACCTTGCCACTGTTACAGAAGTTTTCATATGATCTTTGTTAATTTTTTAAAGAAAAAAAAAACCCCAAACAGCCTTAGATACTCTGAGCACAGCCCTCTGGGAATATCTTCTCCATGACCCCTCTGAAATCAGTCGGAGCTGTACCATCATTTCAGTGGGGTTTGTGCAGGAGAACGTGACAGGGGAACGTGCCCAAATCTTCTCTCACCCTCTGGGTCTGTCCTAGTGGTGAAAGGAATGATACCACAACCTCATGTCTTAGTGATTTCTCAACAATTGGTGGATCTCAAGGCTTCTCCCACGACTCAGAGCCACTCAGTATGAGATCTGTCTGTAGCTAGAGACACGAAGGGGCTGTGACCCCCCCTCTTTTTGAGGGGTCTGGCCTGTTTTCTCAACACCACACCAGGGAACTGAGAGACTGTCTTCTCTTGACCCCGGCCTCCGTCCACACCTTAGTTCTTAGCAATGTGCCTGGAAGCAGAATCCCTTCCACTTGAATGACAAACAAAATACTGTATAGTGACTGTGCCATGTGGTTCCATTTTTATTGTAACAAAATTTAGCCGTAATGGGAAAATGGTAATAATATCAATTAAAAAAATGACTCTTTGATTACTCCAGGCCTAGTGCATTGCTTGGCGGGCATGCCAAGGGCCAAGTCGACTGTTGAAATCTTGCCTCTGCGTTCTGACTTTCATTCCTCTGTACAGGGACAGGAAAGCCTGCAAATGGTGGAGCACAGAGGCGTAACTCCAAGGAGACCGGGGGGTGCACTATGCACCGGGTGCGCCCCTGTGGGGCGTGGTGGGGGCATTCCGGGGCGGGGGGTGCACCAGTGCACCGGGCACTTTTTCCTCTTGCTAAGCCTCTGGGTGGGGCAGGTTGCATCCTGGACATCACAGACAACTATTTGGAAGTTATTGGAAGGGTCCGGTGCACCCACACTCCTTGAAGAGCCACAACTTCTCAGGGGCAAGAGGGGAGATCACCATCCCAACAGGCCAAGATATCCAACTCAAAACTAAAAAGGCAACTCAGGTGAGTTTCCAACAGTCAATCCAGGCATAGTTAAGAAGGGTCTATCCATGGCAGGGCTGAGGAACCAGGGGGATGGTTGCACAGTCAAGTGTAGCTTAGGTGTACTTGCCCATCATAAGTGGACAAATCCCCATTGCAGCTGAGGTGGATTCCACACAGCAAATGTATAACAGGTTGCAGCTGCTATAAAGGAACCCGTTTTCCTATTTCCTGTTCACATGCATGCCGTGCAGGCAGCATTTAGAGACCATGGAAACAATCCAGGGTGCTTTCGCACCTTCGTATGGAGATGCTGCTCCTTTTTAAAAAATTTCCTGCAACACATACGTAGCTGTGCAGGCATACAGGAATTAACCCCCACAGCCATGCCGATCGTCCCACAAGACGATCGGCTGCACCTGTGTAGCTGTGCATGTGCAACATGCAAGAAAAGAAAAGAAAAAGGGACCTCCCTGCAACGGCAAGGCAACAACATATTGCTGCGGCAGGCGGATTCTCCCTGACTGCGGATGACATGGTGGAAGGGGGGGAAATAAAGTGCCTCCTGCCTGGCCACTCGCATGGGAATGGTCCCAACCTGGGATTTTGCAAAAGAATCTCAGATTTAGCAATTTTCGAAAAAATCTCGATTTGAGGGAAATAAAACTGGACAAAGTCGTTTTGGGGACAGGAGGACCTATGCGAAGTTCCCCTTCAAAATGTTTTGCATTGTGCTCTGCACCCGTTGTATTTGCCCTGTGCAGAATCCATTTGAGAGTGAGTGTGGTGCAGTGATTAGGAGCTGTGGACTCTAATCTGGAGAACCGGGTTTGATTCCCACTCCTCCACATGAGCAGGTGGACTCTAATATAGTGAAATGGAATTGTTTCCCTGCTCCTACACATGAAGCCTGCTGGGTGACCTTGGGCTAGTCTCATTTCTCACAGAACTCTCTCAGCCCCACCTGCCTCCAAGGTATCTGTTGTGGGGAGAGGAAGGGAAATAAGTTTGTAGGCTTCCTTGACTTTCATGGTTTCATGCTGGCATGGCACCTTTCCTAATCAGTGGTATATGCTCTCTTGGAACCCGCATTCACACATTATCAGATAGTGCTGTATTGTGTCACTATAGCAGTCATTTGTCAGTAGATTTTCCTGTAGGGACAAGAGAACCCTATTGCAAATGAGTGCTATAATGCAACAATAGGGCAATATTCAAATGATGTATGGACGCAATCAGGGATACATTCCAGAAGGAACTTTGTGATTTTTGTAACATGTGCACTGACCTTTGGGCAATGGCTCGCCATTGATTTGACACACCGCTGTTGATCCCTGATCATTAAAGTCCCCTTTCAACAAATGCATTTTTTCCAAAAGAAGAAGAACAAGCAGATTTGGTTTTTAAACTCCACTTTAATCTACTTTTAAGGAGTCTCAAAGCAGTGTACAATCCTCTTCCCTTTCCTTCCCCACAACAGCCATCTTGTGAGGTAGGTGGGGCTGAGAGAGTTCAAAGAGAACTGTGACTAGCTCAAGGTCACCCAACAGGTTTCATGCGTAGGAATCAAACCCAGTTCTCCAGATTAGAGCCCTCCACTCTAAACCATTACACCATGGTGGTAATAGGAAGGAAGAAAGGATTGATTTAAATCCCAATGTGACTGCTATTTTCCTAAGGTCTGTTTCATAAAGGAAAAGACCTATTCCAGTCCATAGGCAGTTTCCAGTCAAAGCGAGAGAAACCAGAAGATGGAACGGAGGGTCATGGCAGTTCCATCTGATGACGACTGGGTGAAGCCTCACTTCTCCCATAGCTTTAGCTATGAGGAAGTTAAAGACGACGATCTGATATTTAATGGAAATCTGTTTTCTGGCAGCGGTGGGGGCAGCACTGGCGAAGGAAGCGGGACGCAACGCGTGACCCTCCGGACCATCCTCCACAAGTCAGTCCGGAAGCGCTTGATGGAGAAGCAGTAGATCAGCGGATCGATGCAGCTGTTGAGGCTCAGCAGAGCCATACTGAGCATATGTAGGTTATCTAGGGATGATGGAGGCCTGCAGGAGGAAATGGGCATCCAGGTAGCAACCCAGGGAATCAGGGAGAGGTGATAAGGGGCCACACAGAGCGCAAAAACCAACAACATGCCCAAAACCATGGCCCGAGCCCGCCGCCGATGTCCTCCTTGGCAGGTGCTGGCTGCAATTGAGAGGGATCTCATGATGGACATGTAGGCCCCTAACACCACCAGGAAGGAGGCCACGAAGACAGCCACCATGGCGTAGGCATAACTCCTCCAGCCCAAGTGCTGCTCAAAGCATTTGGTGTTTCCAGGTCCTGCCTGGTGGGTCTGCTGGGTGATCAAGGAGGGGACAGCGCAAGCTAAGCACAACAGCCAGGCCACGGTGCATCCCACCAGCGCCCCCTGAGGCTTGTTCAACACCAGCTCCAGCTTAGCAACCGTGCAGTAGCGATTCAAACTGATGAGGGTCATGAATGCCATGGCACTGTAAGTGGCTAAGTAGTAGGTGGCACCAGCCAGGCGGCAAACAATCTCTGGAAGTTCCCAGTTGCCCCCTGCCAGGTAGTAGGGAATCCAGAAGGGCAAGGTGAGGTTGAAGAAAATGTCAGCCAGCGTGAGGTTGATGAGGTAGATGCGGATGGCCTTCCTCACTCGTCCGCTCTGCAGAAAGACCAGCAAGGCTGCCAGATTGCCCGGCAGCCCCACACACAACACCAAGCAATAGACGGCTGGTACCAGGGTGAACTGCATGGGATCGTTCAGCCGGCACTCCCCAGATGCTAGCCATGCAGCTGTGGAGTTGTTCATCCCAGTGAAACTGGAAGACAGTGAAAATAGGGTCAGTCAAAACACAGTAAAGTGCAGGGAGAACAGAGGGAGATGGCTGGAGAAGGTGACTCACTAATTTGTAGGTGTCAATGAATGGGTAGACAGACCTTTTGGTGGTTTGGTAAGTGGGTGAACAGGGTGACAAATGGGCAAAACAATGTGAATGAATTGCTGAATGCTTGGAATTTTGTGAATGCGTTTACACGCTACATATGTACATTCAGATATTTCTGAATTCAAAAAGTGTCTTAAATTCCCTTTTTAGTTTTGGATTGGAAATACCCATCCGAAATCAAAAAGGGCAATTCCTGCACTGTTTCAGTTTCAAAATATCTGAATACACATCCCTAGGACAGACAGTGCATCATGAACAGAGAGGCAGATGGAAAGGAAGAACACTTCCTATCTATCTCCACCATTTTTATTCTAGTTTTCCTCCAAGGAGCTCAGGATAGCATGCATGGTCCTTCCCTTTCCATCTGACCCTCACAACAGCGCTGAGAGGTAGGTTAGGCTGACAGATGGAGCAACTGGCTCCAAATCACCCAGTGAGTTGCATAGTTGAGAGACAATTTGAACCAAGGGCCCTCTCATGGTCGTCCAAGACTGCTTCACCATACTTTGTCAATGGATTGTGGGTGGATAAAAAAACTGCAAGACACCATGAACAGATGGGTAGATAAGATTGAGGACCCTTTATGGATATGCCCTTGGTAGATGATTGAATGGATGGAACTTTATTATGAATGGATGGGTGGTCCGTTGTAGATTATTGGATGGATAGATGTATACATGGAGAGACTGATGGACCCTTGTGAATGGATAGAGAGATGAAAGAACTTTGTGAATGGATGGATGGAGGGATCTTTATAAATGGATGGGAACATCCATCTACAGAGGCAACAAATCTCTTCATACCACTGCTGGGAGCCAGCAGCAGAGGAAGGCAGAGGTGGTTGCCCTCCATGGCAACTGGTTGCCTACTGTGTGAAACAGTATGCTGGACTAAATGGACCATTAATCTGGTCCAGCAGGCTCTTTTTATGTTCTTGAGTTCTTTCTAAATGGATAGATGGATGAGCCTTTATGAAGATATAGATGGATGAGACCTTGTGAATAGATGGATAGGTAACACACAGAGGGAATTGATGGATGCAGAAACAAAAGGTAATTTGAGCAACTATATGACACTGTGAGGGTGAGCAAACAATACGGTTAAAAAATGACTATGAATTCATAAATACAGATAAACCGGCAATGCAAGACAATGTGAGGGCATGAATGGACACACAGAGACAAAATAGGGCATGTGTTGAGAAAAAGGCAGGCTGGCAGAAGTGGTTGCAGCAGAAGCCAGCGTGGTATAGTGGTTAAGAGCAGGTGGATTCTAATCTGGAGAACCGGGTTTGATTCCCCACTCCTCCTGAGTGGCAGAGGCTTATCTGGTGAACCAGATGTGTTTCCACACTCCTATATTCCTGCTGGGTGACCTTGGGCTAGTCCAGGGGTCTGCAACCTCTGGCTCTCCAGATGTTCATGGACTACAAATCTCATCAGCCCCAATTGGCCGTGCTGGCAGGGGCTGATGGGATTTGTAGTCCATGACCATCTGGAGAGCCACAGGTTGCAGACCCTTGGGTTAGTCGCAGTTCCCTCAGAACTCTCTCAGCCCCACCTACCTCACAAGGTTTCTGTTGTGGGGAGAGGAAGGGAAAGGAGCTTGTAAGTCACCTTGAGTCTCCTTACAGGGGCTGCGAAAGGTGGGATATAAATCCAAACTCTTCTTCTTCTTCCCCCCCCCCCCCCCCCCCGACACCACCCCTCTCCCGTAAGTAATCCCCAGTTAGGATCAGGACAATTTAAGCAAAGAAAAACTCAATTTGCATTCCAGGAAGCTGCATTTCTCCCCCCAGCCCCACTCTCTGCACCCTGCTCTGAGGCTTGGGGGGAGGGGGGGTCCTTGAGTAAAGTATAGAACCACAAAGCTGCAAGGAGATGTCCAAGAGCTGCCGCCTAATGCTGGAGACATGGCTCCTGGCTCCAGCCCACAGCTGCTGGGGCTTAGCACCAGCAAGGCCTCGTGCCAGAATGTCTCCAGCCGCAGATCACCTGTTGTAATCCCAGGATCTCTGCCAAGCCAGAAGCACAGCTGAGGCAGGGACAGCGGAAGCTTCCGGCTTGATAAAAACCCAGCCCACTCACTCTGCTTCATCTGCTTCTTGTCTTCTCCCAGACAAGAAAAAGAAATCCAATCCAAAATATTTATCCAAACTGAAATTTAGTATGACTTAATTTAGTAGGAGATGATTTACTTGACTGAAATTTTGTATGAGGTGATTGCTCCCTCATAGAAAAATCAAGAGGAAGTTGGGAAAGAGAATTTGAATCCTCAGTGTATAAATTCCAGTCAGGCAGGCAAAAGTGTTTTCCCAAAATAAATAAATAAGAATTTTCTGCTGCATAATATGATGCATGTTATTAATAGTAGTACAATTCATCTCAGTTTTATGGGTATATAGAACACAGTGCAGCCAAAACGGATGCTTTTAACATCCAACTTTCAAAGAGAAAGCTGCTTTAATTCACTGTTATAATGATACTTCTTTTTTAGCAAGTCAGAGAAGTTTCAAAACAGTTCCAAACAGTACTGGCAACTGGGTTATCTGAGACAGCATGGATAAGATCCAGTTGGTACTATTTGCATCTGACTTGTTTGCAAATGTACAGAACTGGTTTTTCAGAAATGGTACATTCTAAGAAAACTTTGGAGAATAGTTCAAAAACAGCCCCACTGTTTTACACAAGTTATATCCATAGTTACCAGGCACAAATGGGAGTCCAGAAGGACTGGGTCATTAATGCCATCAGCAATAATATGACATCATTTCTGCGGACAGCCTGGAAATGAGATCATACCTCTCTAGCAATCCCCAGAAATGCTACTGTTTTACCATAGACTTTCTGGCCATTCCTAGAGATGACTGGTGTCACTTCCAGGTTTTCCTCAGAAATGATGTCAAATTGTCTCCCACCATTGAGAAACCTGCAGTTGCTTATATCTATCCACCAATATATACAGTATCCATCAGAAATGGACCTTCAGTGCACCTCTCTGAGGCAAATTTAAACACTGTCTGTTTCAAAATCATTTAACCACATTCCCCTATATATTAAGTTACATTCTTGAAGTCTAGATGTTCTGTACATTTTTTTCAAAAGTTTAAAATAAAATAAACTTTGTATTGTTGAAGGCTTTCATGGCCAGAATCATTGGGGTGCTGTGTGGTTTCCAGGCTGTATGGCCGTGTTCTAGCAGCATTCTCTCCTGATGTTTCACCTGCATCTGTGGCTGGCATCTTCAGAGGATCCGCTGAAGATGCCAGCCACAGATGCAAACGAAACGTCAGGAGAGAGTGCTGCTAGAACACGGCCATACAGCCCAGAAACCACACAGCGCCCCAAAATAAACCTTATTCTGAATCTGTATAAGGATTGCCATCTTTATTCTTGGTCCTGCTCTTGTGCCTTTAATATCAGCCTAGCTTACAGCAGTTAAAACTTTTTTCTGGCATCAAGTGATGGGGAATGCTGGTCTTGCAATATTTCTACCTATCGGGCTAGTGGTAAAGGCACAGAAGCTGGCAGCTCTGAGGAATCTATTAACTCAGGAAACTGATTCTAAGAGCAGACAGACACCCAATTTAAAACAGAAAATGGCTTTTAAGTCAATTTAGGGCTTTTGGCAGGATGAGTCCAGTGGATGCAGGCCCCCTCTCCCCTCACCCACAGAACTGAATTGTTTCACCTAACAATGATGAAAAACTATGACTTTTTTAAAAACTATGGCACAAGCATTTAAAGAATTACAGTTTCATTTAAGAAAAGTATAATCAAGGGCGGTGCTCCAAATTCTACTGCCCTGGCAAATCTACCATCTCTGTCCATCCAAGGCCCCTGGCGGAAAGTTGATTTTCTTTATGAATTTTTTCAGTTGTTCATCTTACATGAACAAAATTGTACAAATTTCAAAATCACTTTTAAATTCTTCATCTTATAGGTTTCTGATGGTAAAAAAGACACTTAAAAATACAGACAATTTTGAGTCAGGCTAAAGGGTCGTAGAAGTTTCCGTGCGTTAGGAAAGAAATCAAAGATTGTATCCTTTGTTCTTTGGAAGTCTCTCCTGGAAAGAGAGGAGTTGCACCCAGCAAGGAGGACCCAGAGTTGGTTTCATTTCGGTTTCTTACCTAGCCAATTCTTCCTGAATCTCTCAGAGGTGCCTGGATATGAATCTGTCTGTCCGCTCGGCAGAGTTCAGCAGTTGTGCCTTTGGAAAGCAGAGCAGCTCTTTTGACAAGCCGGCAAACAAACCCTGAGCGTTTATGTGGTTATTTATCACAACTGAGTCATTTTCTGCACCAGCTGGGGAATATGCTAGAGGGATAAAACAAGCCAGTGGGAAACAGTTGTCCTATTATTCACAAAAGAAGCAAAGCCCAACTTGGGCCACAGAGGATGACGTGGGAGAAAGGGGGCTTCTTCTGGCTCTGTGAGGGAGGGGGAAATAGGGGCATGGAAGCCACTACTTCAAAGTTTAAAGTGTGGGTAATGTGCAGATCTTCCTTCTAAAGGGTTAATTGATGAAGTCCCCAAGGCTATTTAGTGCTGGGGAGGGGGGTGGAGTGTAGCTTGCACCTGCCCACATACTGCAGGGAGGCGGCCACGGGCGCACCATGAGGTCCACTTATAAAGGTGAATCCTACCCAAACAGAATGCCATCTTGGCAGCTCAGTTTTGGCACAAGTCATTTCACCAGAGATGTGCCTACGTCAGGTAAGAAGCAAGACGGCTTTGCATAAGTCAACACACTTGAAAATGTTTAAGCTGCAGCCTCAGGTACTCCCAAGGGAAGAATGGGAAGAGCAGGATCAGACTGACCCTTTCATTTTCATTTTTTGGCCCAGTGGGCGAAAAATAAATGAAAGCAGGCAGTTCCAGGGCAATTATGACAATGAGCCAACTTGCCCCAAGGTTATCACAACTTCCCAAACTGGCCCAAAGGAAAAAAGAAGACCATTAGAGTGGATAGAGTATCTTTCTGATGAAGGACAAGAATTTGGGAGCATAAAAGCAAAGGAAGGTAAGCATTTCAAAGGTACCCATGGCTGACAGATGCACATGAACAAGGTAGACCAGTGGTGGCAAACCTATGGCACGGGTGCCAGAGGTGGCACTCAGAGCCCTCTCTGTGGGCATGCGCAAACAGAGTGCCCCCCCCCCCCCATCTAGGCTGGCCTGGGCCACTGGGCTCAATTATTAGCATTAAACCTAAGACCTAGTTTTGGGGAAGAAGAGAGTTTGGATTTATATCCCCCCCTTTCCTGCAGGAGACTCAAAGGGGCTTACAATCTTCTTGCCCTTCCCCCCTCACAACAAACACCCTGTGAGGTAGGTGGGGCTGAGAGAGCTCCGAGAAGCTGTGACTAGCCCAAGGTCACCCAGCCCAAGATCACCCAGGTAACCCTGTTAAGCGCTGTTAAACCCCACTGATTTTCATGAAAAGAACTAAAGCACGATCCTTTACCTGGGAGTAAGCTCAGTTGCTGGCACCAAGCTTACTCCCGAGTAACACACGCCTCTGAACCAACCGTTTTTTCCTAAACTAAAACCTCAGTATTCAGGTTAAATTGCTGTGTTGGCACTTTGTGATAAATAAGCGGGTTTGGGGTTGCAATTTGGGCACTCGGTCTCGAAAAGGTTCGCCATCACTGAGGTAGACAAATAAAAGAACAAGGGAACAGACAGAAGCAGCAGTCAAAAACAGGGGCTTGGGAGAGAGCTTTCTGTGCCCTGCCAAATCAAAATTAATTTCAATCAGGACTAATGGTTGCTGCTTGCAGAGTTGAGATTCCTGTGAACTTGTCATTCTGCACAGGAAAAAAAACAGTCTGGGATTTGCTAATAAGCAATTCTCAGCGCCTTCCTCCAGAAAGTTGCCAGGTTTGTTTGCTTTTTAAGGAAAACTCTCATTGGTTTCAAGCTGTTTTAAACTGGGTTTGACCCTGTTTTCAACCTGTTTAAATGTGTAGTTCATTGATTTAATTAATTTGTTCAAGAAATGTGTTCCAAGCAAACTGCTCAAGGCAGGAAGCACAATACAAGTCCCCATAATAGCAATTCCAAAGGCCCTCCCTGTGATACAATGTCAGCCCAAACCACTACAAACATTAATCAGTGTCTGTAAGAAAGAAAAACAATATAGCCTTTGGGGAAAAAAGCCTAGCATCTGCCAGGGAAGGTACAAGAAAATAAAATCACTTTTTACCTGGTATCTGGGGGTGGGGAGTGGGGGAGAGAGCAAGCATTTGGTACACCTGCTTGGGATGAGTAGTCCAGGTTTAGAAATGATGCAAGCCCCTAGAACAAAGATGTCAGGACATCCAGGACTGTCCAGTCTTATCTGTAACATGCAGATTTAAATGTCTCTAACCTCTGAAATGGAAAAGGCTGCCATCATCTTGACACAGAGCAGATCCAGGCATAAACTTCATTTCATTGCTCCCAGCCTTTACCGCTGGCTTCCCCCAAAGTGCCAAAATGCCAATCCAAGAAGCTTCAGTATTTTATTAATTTACTCTTATCTAGACTTATTGCTCGCATTGCTCTCTTTAAAGGAGCCCTGAAAGAACTCCTCTGATGTGTCCGATTCCTCCTTCCCTGTGGAGTCCCTCTCTTTCTCTCCCCCTCGAAGTCAGAGGTTAATCCTCGGAATTGCATAGGCTCCCTAGCAGTTGGCAGGGCAATGCACCTGTGCGCGTATGTAAAAGCCTGGTCGACAAAAGAAACCGATGGAGTCAGAGGAACCAGAAGACCCATTCAGCCCATTCCGATGTCCTTCATTCCTGCTAATCCACAAACTCTAGGCCCTGTCATTTGACAAGCAGCGAGTGGGAGAAAGTTAAGAGAAAGAGCTGCAGATGGTTCAGATACCCAAGCCCAGCCACATCCATTCCAGAAAGCAAAAATGTGTATCGTAAACTGACAAGGGCAGGAACCAGGTCTTTCTGTACATCAGAAGAGCCCTGCTGGATCAGAAGTGTAGTCCATCCAGACCAGCATCCTGTGTCACACAGTGGCCAACAGTTGCCCTGGAGGACCAACGAAACGGCACAAAGTACCTTCTGGCACTGGTGTTACTGTCTCTGAGTGTGGAGGCTCCCTTTAGTCATCATGGTTAGCAGCCACTGATAGACCTGTGCACCATAAATCTGTCTTCCTTTCCCTCTTTCCTTTCCTCCTTCCTTTCCTCCTTCCTTTTCTTTTTTATACCTTTCTATTCTTTTCCCCCTTCTTTTCTTTTTCATCCTTTTTTTGTTCTTTCCCATTTTTCTGCATTTTCTTTTTTTCTTTCATTCCCTGTAGTATATTGCAAATTGTCATGTACATTAATGGGGCAACATAAACACAGCATTTCCCCATAGAATAATGGCTGGAAACCGGTGAACAAGTTCCTTGCAAGCTAGACAGTCTCTGTTGTAGAGTATGCCTTTTTCTTGCTCCAGCACTTCTGTTGCTGCAAGAGCAATTGTTTTTCAAGAGCCCTTGCACAAATGAAGGGCTAGTGCTGGAGGAATTGCACTCCGCAGCAGAGACTGCCTATACCTAGCACACATGGATCCAAGCCAAAGATCCCAAATGCACAGCAACAATCCACCCAGACATTTAACACAATTATTGTATACATGAATGAACTGATCCAAGTCTCTCCAGTGCTCCCTTTCCAAGTTAAGAAATAAGTATAAAGCAGTTTACAAATCCCTAAAGTTTAATTCAGCCTCAACAGTACAATTCCAAAAGCATTTAAAGCACTAAGAATCATTTAACAGAGTTTAAAATCCAAGAGCAGAACTCAATTTCAAAATGCATTTCAATATAAAGATAGCCTTTAGCAGATGTTGGAAGGCTAGCAGCGAGAGGGGGAAAAGAGATTCCAGTGGTGGTTGGATGGGGGCAGGTTTCAAAAAATTAGGAATTCTGCTAGCTGAAGCTTGTCAGGCAAGGAAGAGAAACGCTGACCCTTCAAAAACTCCCCCTTCTGAACAATTTTAAAAAGTAAAGGAGTCACACACACACACACACACACACACACACTTTTGCACTGAGTTAATCTAGTCTTAAGCCACAGGCTAAAAAGATCTTTTATGTGAAAGGTAGAAAGGGCTTATGGGGATGTTAGAAGCAGCATAAGTTGTTTCAGACCAAAGCAGTTGATACCTCAGGAGGTGTGACGTTTATTCCACTTTTATCATTACAACAACCCTGCGAAGTAGGTTGGACTAACTGGCCCAATATCAAGCTTCCATGGTTGAATGGGGATTCGAACCTTCAATTCTCAGATCCCAGCCCAACACTGAAACCACTACACCACAATGGCAGCTCTAGTCATCCTTAGTTTGAAAAGGTTGAGGATGACCATTAAGCCCCTTGTCAGCATATCTGTGAGTTATTCTAAGAGCAGGTTGCAATGGCTCCATCAAAGTTTTGGGATGAGTCTGCATCTTTCACCCATGTGCTCTCTTAGATGTTACATTTAGGAACCCCCCCCCCCCACACACACACACACACAGCAAAGCAGATCAACAGATAGAAGAAAAAGAAGAAGAGTTTGGATTTATATCCCCCCTTTCTCCCCTGTAGGAGACTCAAAGGGGCTTACAATCTCCTTACCCTTCCCCCCTCACAACAAACACCCTGTGAGGTGGGTGGGACTGAGAGAGCTCTGAAGAACTGTGACAATCCCAGCTGGCATGTGAGTGTGTGTGCACAGGCTAATCTGAATTCCCCAGATAAGCCTCCACAGCTCAAGCGGCAGAGCTGGGAATAAAACCCGGTTCCTCCAGATTAGAGTGCACCTGCTCTTAACCACTACGCCACTGCTGCTATAGACATGGTGTAGTCACATATTGTACATAGTTGGGACACAAAAGCACACACATTTTGTTTTATTTATATAATAGTTACTGTCTTACAGCACTGCAGTGGTTTTGAGGGACACTAAAGTAACCATAAGTGACGCTCCTTAACTATACATACACACACACACACACACACACACACAGAATGTACACCCACCAGCAACCTTTCAGACGCTGTTTTTTTCTCCACTACATACAAACACACAAAAAATTGAAATGAAGCTCCGAGGGAAGGTATTTCTATCTTACCTTTTCTGCCACCCCCACCCCCACCCCCAATTGCTTTTCTGCTAGCAGAACTTTGTATCACAAAATAGGCAGAGCTAAGCAGAAAGGCACAGGGAGAGGATATGAATCAGCAGTGGGAGAAAGGACATCTGCTAACAAAGGCATGCTGCCCACCCACAGAACCCTATAAAGTTTAAAGCTGGAGAACAGTTATGTGGTTATCAAAGGCAGTTCCTTCTCCTGCTCCACCGCACCCCAGTAAGGAAGATTACATTAACCTTCTCTGGTCCTAGTACACCTTAGTGCAGAAATCTGGTTTCCCTACCTACACACACCACATTAGCTGCTTCCATTATTTAAGAAGGCTCGTTCAAATCTGTTGAGCAGGTGCTGTGTATCATTAGAGGACTTTTCTGCCTGTTTTAACACATCTGGCAGCGTGTGGTGATTAGAAAAAATACATATGAATTGACTTCACTTATACCCTGCCTTTCTCCCCAGTAGGGATCCAATGCAGCTTACACTGTACAGAGAGAAACACATCTCACCATGAAATGCCTCTGAAGAGGCCAGCCATAGATGCGGGCAAAATGTTAGGAGCAAAAACTACCATATCACAGCCACACAGACTGGAAACCCCAAAACAGCCAGCTGATTCCAGCCATGAAACCCCTCAACAATGCCCAGCTCACATCATTTTATTATCCTCACAACATCACTGTAATATAGGTTAGGCTAAGCAAGATCCCCTGTGAAAGAGTGTGGATTTGGACCTGGGATTCCCAGATCCTAGTCTTATGCTCTAATCCATAGGTGTCAAACTTACGGCCCTCCAGGTGTTATGGACTACAGTTCCCATCATCCCCTGCCAGCATCATGCTGGCAGGGATGATGGGAACTGTAGTCCACAACACCTGGAGGGGCGTGAGTTTGACACCTGTACTCTAATCAGTATGCTGCATTGGCTTTCATTTATGACTTTTAGGTCTCAAGAAGTGATCTTCCCTTCCCCCATAGAAAGGTTCTTTGTAGGCTCTTTCTGTCATTTGATCCTTGAACTTCACGTTTACGACTATGGGAAAGTTGTGGTGTCATGTTGGAGAAGGATCTGGGGCACCCAGGTTCAAATTCCAGCTTTTGCCATGGAGGTTCAGTGGGTGACCTTGGGCTAGTCTCATCCTCAGCTTCATCTACCTCACAGATTGTTGAGGATGAAATGGAAGCAGGGGAGGGATATATGGGATCTTGAATTCCTCAAATTTTATTTATTTTATTTATTTATTTATAATTGTATTTATAAAACCGCCCCATCCCCTAAGGGCTCTGAAGGGCAGAATAAAATGAAGGGCAGAATAAAAAATGTGCTAAATAAAACAGTAATGTCTGAAAATGTCCTTTTAAAAAGGAATTAATTTCTTTACCTCTATGTAATGTGCCGCTTCCTGAAGCCCGAGCAGGCTGCTTGGAGAAGGAAGTGGCGCGGCTGTGGCTGAAGGCCTGCAGGAAGGCCAGGAGAGAGGAACCGCTGCAGCAGACAGCTCATGCACACGCTGTTTCGCCCGCCCCCCCAATGACCAAAAGGTGTGCACCCAGGGACATGGGTGTCCCCATGTCCCTAGGGCAGTACACCCCTGCAACTAGCCAGCCATTAACTCCAAGGACATCTATTCTATTAGAATGTATAACTGGTCAAGAAGATGGTGGAATCAATGGATTGGATAGACCTGTGTTCAAAACCCTACTCAGCTGTAAAACTCAGTGTGACCTACATGTATGCAGCATCTCTGCCTCTGCCTAACCTACATTCAGTTGTGGCGAAACTTTGGCACTCCAGATGTTATGGACTACAATTCCCATCAGCCCCTTCCAGCATGGCCAATTGGCTGATGGGAATTGTAGTCCATAACATCTGGAGTGCCAAAGGTTCGCCACCACGGTCCTAGGTTGTTGTGAACCTGAACCAGATACTACCACCACAGCTTGGGACATTCAGCATGACCAGTCCAGACAATCGTCATTAACACCAGCAGCCATCAGGCAGAAGAGTTGGCAAAATGCTTCTCTGAACAATTGCCACTGCCTGTAAATTAAGAACCAGTCATTTCCTAGTTGTTTGATAGGTTGTTCCTACATTTCTGATCTAAATGTTTTTTTAAAAATATTAATTTGATATACATTCCATGTCCAGTGTTGTTAGTTGGTATCCACCTTGGGCCATTCAAGGGTCAGGAGGCAGGCAGGTTTATAACTATTATCCAGAAATAATTCAGAAAATTCAGTGGAAAATTAAGGGAAAACAATAAAGTATCTGCTTATCAAGTATCATATATTTGCTTACTTTTCTCACAGCTTACATCCTCCTCTCTTCCATTTTATCTTCACAGCTCTGAGAGGTAGGTTAGGATGAGCGTGTACAATTGGTCCAAGGTTACCCATCAAACATCCATGGCAGAGTGCGAATTCAACCCTGGATCTCCCAGATCCTAGTCTGAATCTCTAAGCACTACTTCACACTAGCGTTCATGAAGAGGATGCCACACAAAAGGTACATAACCCACTGATAACTTACGTGTAATCACACGGATACCTC